>NC_142063.1:323507099-323814443 GCF_059756535.1 Pantherophis guttatus | reverse complement strand
TTGGCAGAGAAATTTGGGCCTTTGTAGGAGAAATATCTAATCTGAGATTAATGCATAAAGAGAGAATTTTGTTCCCTTTCCCCATTCCCTGACATAGAAAACAATTTTTAAGAAGTTAGTTCAATTATTGTTGAGAATCAGCATACATATTTAATATATTATGATTGACTACAATCAACCAGATGTTTAGATTAGGTTTGGCATTTTTGTCCATCTATTGGGTCCTTTCCACAGATTTGGAATAGGCAGATGGTTAATAATATTAAAAGTGCCGTCACAGGAATTAAGTAAATCTGCCTTTGCAATTGACTGATGGTGATTTCGTTCAAGTAGTGCCCCAGATGTTTTGGAATTGCACCAAAGGCACCTAATACTATTGGTACTACCTTTGTTTTCTTTTGCAATAGTCATTCTATTTCTACCTTTATATGTTTGGTGATATTTATCTGTGTTTTCTCCAATTCTTTCTCTTCTATTATTATTCAGTTGGAAATATGGTATGATATGCTGTAGGATGTTGCCTAAAAATGAACTGTCGGAAAACCTATCTGGCCAACCTTAGAGCAAGCAATATATGGTTAAATATTATATAATATGCTGATTTGGAGAGTTTAAAAAAAAGAATGTTATCAGAGTAATCTACAGAAATACAGGAAATGGTGTTATATCAAGGCAGACTGTTGTGTTGCCGTTGTGGTTAAACATCTGAACGGACACTTTTCAGCTTGGATGAGTCCTCCAGTCATTGAGCAACTTCCATCAGCCCAGTCCACTGTGCCCAGTAATAATAATGAGTGGTAAGAGTTGCTCTGGTTTGAAATGGACATAGTTGAAACAACTGAAGAATGGGAAGAGATTTGAAGTAAGAGGAAAGCATGATCCTTAGTGTAAACAAGGCAAGCATGTGGTTTAGTTCTAAGGGAATGTAATAAAGGCTTCTCTGAAAAGATGAATTTTGAGAAGAAATCTGAAAATAGGAAGGTAACATTTCCAAACCAATATGGAGTGAGGGAGAAAAAGTGAAATCTCAACTAGCAAGTTTCTGGAGTGATTATCCAAACAGCTCCCACAGACTGACAGTAGCAGTATGATGGAGGAACAGATTTTTAAAAAATGTCAGTTGTAAATAATTTACAAGTTTCCCTCCCCATCTTGAAGAAGTGTTTGATTGAGATACTGTAACATTAAAATCACAGTTTAATTAACCAAATATAATTAATTTTACCACTATACAAAAAGAAATTCATACTTTACTCAGTTGCATTCTTTCGTTACCTTCTTGCATCTTGGAAGTAAGAAGGAAAGAATCTTTTCAATACAGCTATAGAGAGAAAAGGACAGCAAGATGGATACTTAAATTACCAATGGAAGATAAGAAAATGTATTATAGGAAGAATTGGCAAAGGAGAGGAAAAATAATAAAACTACTAAGGAAACACTTCTTTTAACATTGCAGGATGAGAATGTACTCATAGAGTGGAAAAACTGTTATTCTTATCTATTATTAAACATTATTCTTCTTAATTCTAAGATTGTCTGAAGAGAATCAAGAAACTCCAGTATAGGAGAATAAAGGATAAGTTTTTGCTGGCACATGCTTTGCCTCGTATTTATACCTGTGGCCCATGTTCAGCCTTTCAGGTTAAGATAGCCTCTTACTCATACATTTATACAGTGTTGAAATTTGTGCAGTCACTTTCCATTATCTATCATTAGTTTTGTATTATCATATATTATCTATTATATAATCTCTCGTTATCTTTACCTTATCTTGCCCTGTGTTATTCTATTATTTGAATGCTTTGAAATGGTGCAATCATTTTGTATCGGCCCAGAGAATATTAGCTATTGGATGGGTGAATAAAATAGCGTGGGAGAGAGAGAGACTGGGTCCTATTAAGAGCCTTTTGTCCTGCATTCTGTTGGCAGAGCAGCCAGGCATATATATGAAACTAATAGCAGAATATGAGGACAAGCAAACACTCTCTCCCATCCATTTGAGTATACTGCTTCCCAAACTGGTTAGTTAGGCATAATCACTAGCAGCCATAGTTTAACATCCATGAATACATAAAACCAATTTTATAGGTAATCTAAGTTGGTAACAAATTGGTTTATATTTGTTTGAAAATTCCATGTTTTCATTTAGTATCTAGTTAGTTAAGATAGTCATTGAACTGGGCTTGACTTCCTCTAGATATATACGCAAACATTACATATCTCAATTCGCTTTTAGTAATAGCATGCATATAATCCAGGCACAACATTGCAGCAAACTACAGTCACATGATCGCCATTTGAAACCTTCCCTGTCCGCTTTTCACAAGTAAAGTCAATGGGGAAGCTGGCAGGGAAGGTCATGTTGCTCCTATAAGTCACTCCCACCACTTTTTCTCCCAAGGACACCCACCATGGAGCACAAGATCCCAGGGATTCCCTGCCTGCCCACTCACTGTAGCAGCCCCTGGCACCAACCTGTATCTGTAGGGCCTGGCTGCAGCCTCTACTAGCCTGCCAATGCTCAGATGTGCCCACCTATAGTCCCTGCCAGCTCACCCATGCTTCACAGTGTCCAGCTACAGCATCCCCCCCCCCATGATTCATAGTGTCTGTCCATGGAACCCCTTCGAGATACATGCAACCCCCCATGCGCCTTGCTTGAGACTACCAGGATTGCTGTCACTAAGCAATGAGGTGCCGCATCATTGAGGTTTATGACTGCATCACTTAGCGATGGAAATTCTTGCCCCAATTGCCATTGTAACTGAAGGACTCCCTCTATCCTACAATAAGAGTTTAGGTGGCTTTGACCCTTTGACAGGCTCTCTTCGTTCAAAACTCTTCTCTTGTTGAGCGCAACAGAGGAACAGAATAAAAGAAATCAAATGGACAGAAAGGGAATAGAAAATAGAAATTTAGAGAAGAATCAGTTACCACTGCACTTTTTAAAAAAACTTATTAGCATAAACATCTCTCTCTCGTACAGAAGAAATCACCATCTATCAATATCATTGAAGTATAGCTGTTGCCACACAGGCTCGAAGCACTCCAGAAGGCTGCTGGAACATTGCTGGGCTCTGGGTCTGGCTCTTCACCTGCATGCAAAGAATTAAAGCTTCTTGCCCTGAAGGAGGGATCTGCATGGAGCCAGCTGCCAAGACAAGGTGCATGTAGAAGCTGGCCTCTAACTAACCTCTCGTCCTGAAGTTGTAACAGAAACAAGCCTGGGCCACAAGGAACAGCCAGCTGCAAAGCCTTCGAACCAGCAGCAGGAAGCACTATGAAGTGCTAACCTGGGGACAGACTTGAGCGAAGACTTCCTTCCTGCTGACGTGGGAAGCAGCATTATACTGGGCCACATTTTCCTTCAACCCTGAATGAGAACCTAAAGCATGGACTGCAGTCCTACAAATCCAGGCTCCATGTCTCCAGCAAGTGGCAGAGAAACAAACTGCATCTTGAAATGAATGACCGATACAAGGAACCCAAAAGTTTTCAACCTGTCCAGTAGTCTGCTTTCATCAAGGAGTGGAGAAAAAGATGAACTATATAGACTGTACTCACACCCCATACCAACCATTAGTAAGAGCTTAATTCCAGAGCCTATTGGGAAAATATCATGTTACTCTGAAGAGCAGTAGAAAGAAGCAGCATCATTGTGAGCTTCTAGAGCAGAGGTCTTCAAACTTGGCAGCTTTAAGACTTGTGGACTTCAATATGCTGGCTGGAAAATTCTGGAAGTTGAAATCCACAAGTCTTAAAGCTGCCAAGTTTGGGGACCCCTGTTCTAGAGTTACTGTACCTTCTCTTTCAGAGTACACCTACTATCAGAATTGCCCTAAGCTGCTATCAATTCTTTGTAAAGTCTTTTTGCTTCTGTAATCTCCCTTGTGACAACAACTCTTCTGCCATCAATGTGTCAAACATCCCCAAATCTATACCCCAATTGAGAAGACTATTCCCTATTCTTGTCCCTCTATCCCTCCCCAGAACCACAAAGGCAGGAGCTAAAAGAATGTCATCTTACATATTAGTGGGAGAGCCACATATATACAATGTTCTCACCAGCCAGCATTTCCTATCTGTAACAAGCTCTTAGTCAAATTGTTAATGCCAGCAGAGAATTAGATCTCATTCCCAAAACCAAGGCCGAAACCAGGAAGCAGCCACATGAATCACCGGTGGCACAGAAATACCAGCAGCATCCTTTGTCTTCCAAGAATCCTAGCCTTTCCTCAGCTATGAGTATTGTGCTCTAGGGAGTAGAGCAAGGCATGATTGCATAGGAGACCAGAAGAGCTATGGAGCCAGCACCCACTTATCCATGTGTTACTGACTGTAGGGTCAGGAAAATGTGCCATTCAGGTGGCATTCATTTTCCCATAAAAAGGCTATCCTGGCACCTGTGAAAAATGAGGCAGTATTACCTTGTACATTAGTAAGAGTGGAACTTTTCACTGCTAATGAATTCTCTGGGTAATGGTCATAGCTGGGCTGGTATTTGAAATCATATCAACATTTATATTTGACAAACCTAAGACAGTTGCATTGCCATAACACCCAGAATGATCACACATTGTTTTTTATAGCACTGAAGCCATGGATATACTGTTATGTTATACTGTTATACTGTCCTATCATCTCTTTTGGCTATAAAATACTGGGGGAAAAATTCTAGTGAATTTAAAACCTAAGAAATAAAACCCACATCTGTGTTTACATAACAGACACCGAAAATAACCAACATTTCACCCCAATCATTTATACAAAGTCAGATGATCAGTTTGTGGTTCACCAGGAAGAGGAAACCCTCAAAAATGAGACTGAACCACAGTTTGCTCAATCATGGATGATCATATTCTTAGAACATATCTAATATAGATTCAAATAACTTTTATTTTCAAAAGACAGGAGAAACTTTGGCTTTGGCTAGAAGGGTCTACCTCAAACAAGTCTCAAAACTGGAAAGAAAAAGTATATTTATTATCATGACCATACTTGTGTGCACACACTCTTCTCTAGGAATTGCTGCAAATGGTCCAAGTGAAATGTATTGTAGCAGATGTACGGGGGAGGGAATTGCTTGGTCCACAACATTCCTTTTAGTTCCAAATAGCTTGACCGAGCATCTCCTTTTTGGCCTCAAGTGATGAGAATGTCTTGAAATTGAGACTTGATAAGGATGTTCATTAACAAACCCCATTCATTGTTTTATTACTTCAAAATACCCAGTAATATATAGCATATACAATTTCTTGATGATTCCCTCCTGGAAGGAGGTGTCCATGCTGAGACTAAAGGATTTATCAGGACTCTGAAAGACCCATAGGTTTCCTCTCCTGTAAAGACTCAGAAGACTGCTACCTAAGAGGAGCAATTAGAGAGGGACCGTAACAAAGAACTCACTGAAGAAGAATCAATTCTGCTTAGAGACACTAACAAAGACCAATTTCATTTCATGTCGACCAAGACATACCCATGACACTGTCAAAGGCCAGATGCTGCTGCTTCCATCAGAATGGTCAAGAGACTAGAGAAGGGGGAATATATCCCTCAAAGTATTTGGTTTAGGGATAGAAAGCAAACTTTGTGATATGGAATATTATGCAGGAATTGACTCCCAGGAGACAGTCTTCCCAACACCTCCCTCTCCCTTGTTCATCGATCTAAGGTGAAGCAATTGAAAGAAAAAAATGCCCCAAAATACAATTGTAGAAATATTTATTTACCTTTAAAAATGACATTAAAAATTAAATCTTTTGCTACAAAGCTGTGGTTTGGCAGTGATGAATAATTGTGGGCAAGGGATCACCCTCTCAAGTAAAACAGAAGCCAGAACTTTTCTACATCCACAAGGCTCCCCACCCCAATTCAACGAGGCAAGAAATGAATTACAAATCTAATTGCTTTTGCTACATAGCACCTACCTCTGCATTCAGGGCAATGCCCTAGTATAAAAAGTGTATCTATTGCCTTTATCAAGCACGGGAGTTCTGGCATCCTTGTAGAATATAGTTTTTTGAGTAGAACCAATGAAGTCCCTGGAGCACTTTGGGCACCTTGATGCTTTTAGGAGGTATTGACTTTTAAGTTCTGAACAATACAAAGTTATTCAAGGCAAGGGGGGTCTGTGGCTGGAGAGAAGGAAATCAGCCTTGTTCTTTATGCATTGCAGATAACAAAATGGTGCTGGAGATGAATAGTGATGGCAGCAACAGGTGATTTAGAACAGTGTCCCTGGAGGCAGGCAATTGCTGGGAGGACTGCATCCCCAGGCTGCCACTGAGTGGAACTGTGTGTCTGGGGAGCTCCCAAAGGTAAGGCTCCCTGAATCTGAAATACAAAGTTAGCAGTAAAACGACTGAGGGGAATCATGTCCTCTTCCAGTTCGGGCATACAGTGAGTAATACAAGGAAGAACTCACTCCAGAAAAAGGGATTAGAGCTCTCTCACTAAAGCCAAGGAAAGCCAATTACGTACATCATAGACATGACAAAATATAAACGTTAGCAGGTTTCCATACTCCCAATTGTTATAGAAGGTAAACCTGGGAATATGTTGATAGCAAAGTTAGATGGAGAGATTATTACCTGTGGTGGGGCAGCCCCCCTCCTCCATGCAGCTTTGAAGTGGGAAACAAAGACATGTTAGGTCTAAACTACTCCTATCCACCCAGGCTACTTAATGTTGCAGCCACAGGGGATTCCATTCACACATTTCCAGCCATGAGACATCCTGGGCACTGGCCTCCCAGCCTGACCCTGACACAGGCTTCAAATGCCTACCTAGAGAAGGTTTCATTAAGATCTCCTTCCTCATCATCTTCATCCTAGAGAAAGAGATTATTTTGAAACTTGGACTCTTCAGTTCTCCCTACGAGGTGAGTATGACTATGGATCTGATGTGCTCACCTGTTTCCAAAGCTGGGAACCTTTCTTGGCCATCATAGCTAATACATTGCATGCAAAATAAAGGGGAAACGAGCTAAGGACATACAATACCTCAAAGTCTGTTTTGAATGGGGGACTGCCCAGAGGTGTCCTGACTGGCTGACAAGTGGTTTCTATGGGGCACATTGGCCTTGGAAGATGCTTTTCTTCCTCCCTGGAGCCTGAAGAGAAAAGAAACCCTACAACTAATTTTCATTTCCAACTTAATAATAATAATACTGGAAGTTCCCCCTCCTCTCAACACTCTCCATCCTTTGCGTAGCACCATCTAAGCTTCACAGGCTAGCCAGATCTTACTCCTGCATCTCACTTCCTTCTGCATTGGAGAAAGGCAAGGAGTTCAATCAAAATGGTGGGGGGGGGACAATTATAACTACAGGAATGTATTATCTATCAATCATACCTGCCTGTGTAGCTTGCCAGAGATCCAAGGCCACCTGGAAGGCCTGTGCCACAGTGAGAGTCACTGCTTGGGCCTACAAAGTGAGATGAGGAGAGAAAGCATGACAAGAGAAAATACACAGGAGGAGCAGGTCAAGCAGAAACTAACATGAACATTTCCCCCCTCCTGAGGCACAGGCAGACAGATGCTGTCTCAAGGCAAACCACAGAATCTCAGAACAAATCCTCCTCCCTCCCCACTGAAGTCACAGAAACTCACAATCTTCTTCTTAGGTGATAGAAAAGCATGGCATTCAAGGGCACTGCTTTGTGGGTTCTGTGCCACATAGGCGAAGACTTTGTTCTGCAGCTTGTCTGTGGTACAATAGGAAATCCTGCAAAAAAGAAAAAGCTTGGGCTTCGTTTCTTAAGAGCCTGCACAAAAAGGGTAGAGGCAGTCTATGCCTAAGATCAGGAAAGGGCTTAGAGTAAGACATATTTGCTAATGAAGACACAATCAGAATAGGAAAAAAGAACCACATGAATTGACGGGAGTATGGATAATTTGCCAGTTAGGCAAGAGCAAAAGGCAAGGCTTCCACAGCTGACATGAGGCCCAATGGTTTGTTGAATTGCTACTGAGGTCTTGGGAGCAAACATCTGGGAGGGGGTATTTGTGGCTTTTCGAAAAATACATTAAAATAGTAATACTCTGAACCTGTTACATTTAGCGGTGGTAGAGGTTAATACCGTGGAAGAGGGTTCCTTAGATTTTAAAAATCTTTTGGTAGAGCCTTGCCTGTTTTTCAGCCCTGGCTTGACCCACTTCTCACAGCGCATCTCCTATTATACCATTTCAACATCAAATGCAGCCCTCAGCATAAAAAAAGTAGGTCAGTTCTTGCAACAGCAAAGGATTCCTAACAGAAATGAGCAACAGAAGTTGAAATGTAGACAGCCCATGAAAAAATGGAGAGGGAAAGAATTTCCAAGTATGCAGATATAAAAAGCATATTTCCTAAATTAGCAATAAGAAAGGTGGTAAATCCAGCCAGTAAACTCCTCTGCATAGAAATGCATTTTTTAATGGAAAGGATATGCTTCTGGGCAGGCCCAGGAGAGCTTCCAAATTAGCCCCAATTTAGTTTCTTATACTGTACAGCATGCCATGATTGATGTAGCTTCTGCATGCACATTAGCCAGTCACTGATGTTTCTTGATACATCATACAGGAACAATTAGAACAAACGAGCCATTTAGTCATTTCTCTGTCCATCGGCAGCGTTCTACCAGGAATTCAGTCTTCCTCCATGAAGCCATACCTGTAAATGGAGATGGTTTCAATTGTTTCCTTGGTCTCAGCATCTTGCAAAGAGAGGCCCCTGGGTGACACAGTCAGAATCATCTTCTGGAACTTCTTAGGTCCCACCCGAGCCTAAGGATGAGAAGAAGTGGATCACGAAACAATTGTGGATCTGAACATAGAACTATCTCTTTCTGGGTCAAATCCAGAATTCAAATCCAGCAAACTGTTATGAAGTTATGCATCCACAAAGCCCATGTCCAGATGTGGATTACATTTCCAGCTAGTCGACTTACAACTGATCCTTAGCGACCATTTGAAGTTACAAAGGACACTGAAAAAGGGACTTATGATCCAGATTCGAAGTTCTGATGTCCACCCCCCACTATCAGTGTCACGTGATTACATTTTGGATGTTCAGCAAACAGCCTGCATTTACGATCATTTGCCACGTTCTGCATCTACATGACTACAATTTATGTTTCCAGCAGAAAGTGCTCCATAGTGAACAATGGATTCACTTAATGACCATTTTGTTCGCTTTACAACCACCACGTTCGCTTAACAAGCACCACAAAGAGCATAAAATAGGGTGCAATCATGCAGTGATCCACTTTACCATTATCACAACTTAGGTCCGGGCTCAATTATTTATTTATACAATGCATTGGCTGCCCATCTTACCATAAGATAACTCTGGGCAGCTTACAGACATAGAAATACATCTACATTAAAACAAGACGAAATTAAATTATGATTGTAAATCGAAGATTTCAGGTATTCACAGCTAACCTTCAAATTCTATTCATACATTATATGTGAATACAGATCTGTTTAGCTAATATTTTACCTCTAAACGTATAAAGAATTCAAAACATCAAAATAGCAATCTACAAAGCTGATAAAAAGAATGGGAGCTGCCATCCATTTTCTCCTTCACAGTTTGAAGTGTCAAGCTTTAATCATCCCACCTCTGAGCACTGCTTGTTTATGAAGTCCTGAGACATAAAAGTCTTCGTAATTCTGCAAGCCTGTATTACAAGAAGAGAAGAACATGATAAGAAGAGAAATACATCTTTTACCATGGCAATGATCCGGTGGATGGCAGCTGCTGCCATGTCCTCCCCTTTTGGTTTCTCCACCAATGTCATGCCTAAGTACTTCAGGGAAAAACTCATGCCCTCCAAGAGGGGTTCACGCATGTCAGCCCAGGATTCTGGGAGTTCTGCAAAGCAAGGCAAAAATAATTTAGTAAAGATGGAAGAAAAAGCAATGCCATGCCAACCTCTCAGTAGCAGCAGGTATTTTATCATGACTCTGCATATAAAATACAAAAGCTTTCTCTAGAGACCTTCTGGGTTTTGCAAACTTTTGGGCTCTTCAACCTTCCTCATATGTAGATGGGGCTGCAAACAAAAAAACAATTATATATTTCTTCCACAAATCATGTCAAGTTGAAACTGAAGGCTTCTGTAGAATCCACCATTTCCCTCAAAATAACAAAAGTAGTGTCAGATTGCAAGGTCTAGCTTCCAACATTATGCACAAAGTGGATGAAACTCATAGCATATCAATACATGCTGCTTTTGACATCTGTACATATCCACCTTGTGAACATCTCTGGTTGGAAATAACTAATAGCTGGACCAAATCAAAAGCATTTTAGGGGCTGTGTTTCTATGTTTCCACTACTTGCAGGCCCATTTTCTACTATCCCTCTCACTATGAGGATATAGGGCAGATGAAGAGGCTCAACCAGGTATAACTACCGTCCGTAGATGGAAGCACTATCATCAGTTTTAAAAAGTGGAAAGCATCTAAAACAAAATCTTCCTGCCTTTGCTCCTACCTCCCTCACTGAGGTAGGAGCACTGTAACCGTCACTGTCACTCCACTGAGTTTGGTTCAACTCTAAAAAAATATTTTCCTTGGTCCAAGATAGGCACCAAAGTCAGCCTTTTTTTTTTTTTTTTAAATTTGATTTATATGCCGCCCTTCTCCGAAGACTCAGGGCGGCTTACAATGTGCTCAGCAATAGCCTTCATCCTTTTGTATATTTATACAAAGTCAGTTTATTGCCCCCACAATCTGGGTCCTCATTTCACCTACCTTAGAAAGGATGGAAGGCTGAGTCAACCTTGAGCCTTGGCGAGATTCGAACCCTGCAGTAATTGCAGGCAGCTGGTCTTAATAAGCTTAATAACAGGGTGCCTTAAACCCCTGTACTACCAAGGCTCTTGATAAGAAAGATAAGAAATTTTGAAGGATGCCATTTATTCCACTGTTTAGTTTATCTAGCAACAAATATTAATGCCTTTTGGGTGTTAAAAGTCACAAACACGACAAGATAATAAAGTAGGTTATATATTAGTATTAAACTGTTGTTTTCTTTAAAAACGAAAGCGATTGTAGATCAGAAGGGAAAGGGATCTGAAATCAAAGCTAACCAAACTGTGCCTACTGCGCAAACGCATCAGTTATTGATTGATTGATTGATTGATTGATTGGATTTATATGCCGCCCTTCTCCCGAAGGACTCAGGGCGGCTCACAACAATAAGAAACAGAGAATACAAAAGTTAAAAGACAAATCAAAACAGAATATCCAATAAATAAGGTTAAACGTGGGAATACCAATTCAAATTTTAAGATTTAAGAATTCAAAAAGCTACAAAATCGATTTAGTTATGTCCTGACCGTTGTACAATGTTGTACAAACCTGGTACAACACTGAGAGTAGCCCGGCTACCCAGCCCACCAGGGTACCAAATATTTGAATAGGATCTGAACCCCCAGCACAGGGTTAGCCCCCACTGTGTTGGGGAGGAGTCTGCCTCGGTTCTTCCATTCAGGTGGCCCAGATGGGGGTGGGGGGTTTACCGTCGGTCAAGTAAAACGCCTCCTCCTTACAACCCCCTTCCCTCGGGGCTGCAGCTCAGCTGGGGAGGATGGAGCGCCACTAATTAATTTCGCGCTCCAGAAAAAAAGCAGCGCCCCCCCCCACCACCACCACTCCAGTCTCCACCTAGCAACGTTCCCCGCCCTTCCAGTCCCGTGGACATTGGCGTCGCCGGGGCAGGGCGCTACATGCGCGCGGCTGAGAGTCCCCGAGTATCCCACGAGAAAGGAAGCAAGGAAGAGCGGCCGTGGGGGAAGGAGGAGCAGCAGCTTGGTTGCGCGTCCTGCTGTCTCCTAGCAACCGCGGCGCTACACCCGCAACGCCCAGTAAGGCGCTTTCCTCGCACTAACCTTGTCTGTGGCGACGGAGGCGGGCAACGCCCAAGCGGTGGCGGGCGAGGCTGGGACTCCGGAGCACCGCTCGTCCAGCAGCCCGGAGCGCTTCCATCACTAGCAAGAGAGGAGCCTCGGGCTGGGTCTTGGACGCTCTACCGGCGGTGGGTGGGACTTCTCTACGTCGATGCACCTTGCCTTCGGGTAGAGCCAGCACGCATGCGCCGCGATCGAGACCAGGCGACACAGATACAGTAGTGGTCTATTAAAAAGCACCTGGGGAAGTTGTAGTTGCGTCCCCGTCCACACCCCCCCCCTAAACAATGAGATCGGGAAGTAAGAACTGCATGGGGAGCAAATGGCAATTTTAGTGCTGCGATTCGGTTAACAGCGAGCAACCGGAGTAGATGTTTGTTGTATTTCACTCGCAGTCTTATCGCCCCATGGAATTTAAAAGAAGAATGTAACACTCGGAACGTATATGTTGTTCCTATTAAAAAAAAAAAAAATACAACACTTCCCAAACTAATAAGGCGATTGTTTTATAAACAGGTTTGCTGAGGCAGAATTGGAACATGTCATTTAGGCCACTATTTCTAAATAGTATAATAATAAAGCAGGTTAACTTTAATAATTTTGGCCCTGAGTCCTTCGGGAGAATTCAATAAAATTAAATAAATAAATAAATAAATATGTGTGGACTTCAACTTCCAGGGTTCCCCAGTCAGCAGGTGGATTTAGGTCAGAGGTTTTCAAACTTGGCAGCTTTTAAGACTTGTGGATTTCAACTCCCAGAATTCTCCAGCCAGCATAGCTGGCTGGAGAATTCTGGGAGTTGAAGTCCACAAGTCTTAAAAGCTGCCAAGTTTGAAGGCCTCTAATTTAGGTCATCAATTCCAACACCTTGCTTTGGACAGGAATCCTCATTAAAGCATCCTAAAGGGTCTAGGAGCATCTTGACTCCATATGAACAAATCCAATGAAGGGGAGTCCATCAACTCTGAATAATTGGTTCCTATCAAGCTTGCTATTAGGATGTTTTTCCCCCCCAACATTTAATCAGAATTTGCCTCCCTCAGGGCCGGATTTTCCTATAGGCTAACTAGGCTTCAGCCTAGGCCCTCAAGATCAAGAGGGGCCTACATTCAAATTGTTAGCAAAATTAAAATTACACTTTCACTATAGGTGAAAGGGCCTCATAAGTGGAATAGCCTAGGGCCTCTTTTCATCTAAATCCGGCCCTGGCCTCCCTGTAACTTAAATCCACTTTTCTCTGTGTTGCACTCCAGAATCAGAGATAACAAATCCTGTCTCTGAGCTTCTTTTATATGATGTCCTTTCAAGTATTTGAAGAGTGTTATTGTCTCTCTTCTCAGTCATCTTTTCCCTAAGCTAAACTGTGTTCAGTTTTTCCCCATTCAATAGATTCTCATCTCTTGGCTATCTTTGTTTCCCGTTTGAAATGAACCCATTTCAATTTCTCTGAATATAGAACTGCACTCTCTGTTTCAAGTAGGCTCTTACCTAAGTAGAACAGATAGTTGGGGTTTAAATTATATTTTAGAATTTTAGAATTAGAAGGGAACAATCTGAGGTTTTGATGGCATTGTTTTCTGTAATGTGATACAGTTAAGGTTAATACAGACTTCAAGAATCACTATATTAGAAGTCTCCTATTGAGAATATGGAAGAGATATAAATTCAGATCGTACCAAATACTTTTATGGGTTCTCAGCACAAGAAGCATTTTATACGAAAGAAATAGTTGGTAAAGAAAAACGTATGAAAAGAACAACAACATGGAGAATATAAGATGAAACTAAAAGAGCAATTTTCTGAGAAGGATTTAGTTTTCAATGCCACACAGTCAATGTGAATAATAAAATATTTGGAATTGAACAGAAAACAAAATTTAAAGTTGAACTATGTACAAATGATGAACGTGTAACTGGTAAAATGTATATTTTTTATCAAAATTTGAAATAGAAGAAGTAAAAGATTGTATGAAAAAATGGGCTAAGAACTAGAGATACATGAACCAACATCTTCAAAGAAATAAAATTCAGAAGAAAAGAAGAAAACAACATAAACCTTTCTAGATATCCTAATCAGCAGAGGAAATGGCAGCAAATTAGAAACTGAAGTCTGACTCACATTAGCCAAGCGCTCCATGACCAAAGTAACAACCCAACTTCCAACCAGAAGAGCTGTATAAGAACATTATCTGGACAAGCACAAACAGTGCAGCAGCCAAGAACATCAGAAAAAGTAAACAGACTCCTTATGCAACATCTTCCAACAAAATGGATACCCATAGAACCTTACCAAAAAATGCCTGACCATTTAGCCCACTATAGCACAACCAACAAAATGGAAGAGAATATTTGTAGCTAGGGTTGAACTGTGGGATGCTAGCATTGATGATGTTATCTAATTAGGTAATGGAAAGTCTACAAGAAAAGAACAAAGAGAACTTCAAGGACCCCATCAAGAACCTGATGGAACTGGGTTCCATCAGGTTCTGACCAGTTCTGGAGAACCGGTAGCGGAAATTTTGAGTAGTTTGGAGAACTGGTAAATACCACCTCTGACTGGCCCCACCCCATCTATTCTCTGCCTTCTGGGTCCCAGCTGATCAGGAGGAAATGGGGATTTTGCAGTAACCTTTCTCTGGAGTGGGGAAGGAATGGAGATTTTACAGTATTCTTCCCGTGGAGTGGAGTGGGAATGGAGATTTTACAGTACCCTTCCCCTGCCACGCCTACCAAGCCACGCCCACAGAACCAGTAGTAAAAAATGTTGACTCCCACCACTGCCCCACAACCAATGCAAGCTATGGAAAGGATAACAATGCAATACATCAAAAACATCTCAAAAACAGCCAACAGACTATTATAACTACACAGCATCACCACAGCACACAAACCAACTAAAGTCCTCAAAAACATCTTAAGTAAATCAAAAGATCAAGTAAAAGAAAAAAATAGGAGACATCGATAAAATACAGTGTAAGGACTATAACAACCACTGTGTAGGACAAATGCACAGAAGATATTCATATTTATCTCTTTTTATTTAGAGTCATGAAATCTAGGATTTAACTTTCTGGGAAAATTCTCCTTTGGTGATAGAAAACAAATCTGCTTTGTGGGGTTTGGAGAGTTCAGTCCCGGGCATCTCCAGCATAACTCAAACCCTAGTTTGGTCAGTGGCAAACAACTAAGAAATTATTTGGAGTGTGTCTGCTCCCTATTCTGGGGGGAGGTGAAAAGGGCTGCTTGAGGGCTGGGGAGCTACCTGGCCTATACCATTTCAGACAAATGGCTGTCCAATCTTTTCTTGAAAGCCTCCAGTGTTTGGGCACTCACAACTTCTGATGGCAAGACATTCTACTGGTTGATTGATCTCACCATTAGGAAATTTCTCCTTATTTGTAGGTTGCTGCTGTCCTTCATTAATTGCCATCCATTGGTTCTTGTTTTGCCTTCAGGTGCTTTGGAAAATAGTTTGACACCATTATCTTTGTGGCAGCCCCTCAAATATTGGAACACTGCTATATTTCCCCTCGTCATTCTTTTCACTAGACTAGACATACCCAAACTCTATAACTGATTTTCATGTTTTATTCTCTAGCCCCCTAATCATAGTTGTTGCTCTTCTCTGCATTTTTTTCAGAGACTCAACATCTTTTTTTATATCTTGGTGACCAAAACTGGATGCAGTGTTTCATGTGTGGTCTTCTAAGGCTTTGTAAAGTGGTATTAATACCTCACATGATCTTGAGTCTATCATTCTATTAATGCAAATTCAGGGGTAAAATGCTCCCGCTTCAGACCGGATCGCCTGATCCGGTAGCAATGGCGGCGGGTGGTTCGGAGAACCGGTAGCAAAAATCCTTGCGCTCTCCCCCTGCCCAGCTGAGCCATGCGATCATCAGAGGCTTTTTTTTTTACTTTTAAAAGCATTTTTTCTATAACCTCTTCTGACGAAAAAATGCTTTTAAAAGTAAAAAAAAAGCCTCTGATGATCGCGCGGCTCAGCTGGGATTGTCAGAGGCTTTTCAAAACATTTTTTTCTGCAACCTCTTGGCTGAAGAGGTGGTAAAAAAATGCTTTGAAAAGTCTCTGACGATCCCAGCTGAGTTGCCTGATCGGCAGAGGCTTTTCAAAGCATTAGAAAAAATGCTTTGAAAAGTTAAAAAAAAAAAAAAGTTGGCCACGCCCACCCAGTCACATTAAACCCCCCCCCACCAAGCCACGCCCACAGAACCGGTAGTAACAAATTTTACATTTCACCCCTACTAGGATTGCTTTGGTTTTTTTGGCTGCTGTTGCAACAGTACAGTTTGTCCTCAACTTACGACCATAATGAGTCTGTTGTTAAGTGAGACATTTGTTACGTGAGTTTTGCTTCATTTTACTACCTTTCTTGCCACAGTTGTTAAGTGAATCACTGCAGTTGATAAGTTAATAACAGTTGTTAAGTGAATCTGGCTTCCCCATTGACTTTACTTGTCAGAAGGTCACAAAAAGCGATCATATGACCTTGAGACATAGCAACAGTCCTAAATATGAGTCAGTTGCCAAGCATCTGAATTTTGATGACATGATCATGGGGATGCTGCAAAAGTCATAACTCTGAAAAAATGGCCATAAGTCACTGTTTTCAGTGTCATTGTAACTTTGAATGGTCACTAAATGAACTGTTGTAAGTCGAGGACGACCTGTATAAACTCCTATTTACGTGATTGTGCACTTGGACTCCAAGATCCCTCTCACAGTTACTGGCATTAAGCCAAGTATCACTAGTCTGTGTACCTGTAGGGTTGGCTATACTGAATATATCTAGCTCAGCATATAGCAATTATATCTAGCTCAGTATATCTTGCTCAGTATGTAGCCATTATAAGTTTTCCGCAAAGTCCTAAAAGGCGAGATGGAGTTCTGAAAAACTAAGTTTCCAACTGTTTCTATGATCAGTTCCCTCCCCCGCCCTTCCTTAGTGGAGATTTGAAGACTGCTCCCACAAATAAGCGTCTATTTAGCGTATCTCTATGGTTCGCGTGGCTTTCCTTTACGCTTCACGCGGAGCCCGTGACGTCATCACGAGGGGACGTTACTCGGGTAACAGGAGGAGACGCGGCAGCCTCCGGCGGTGGCGATGCAGCTGCGACACGTTCGGACTCTACTTACTCCACAGGTTACTTGAGCCGAAGAAAAAAACCAGTTTGGGGAAGGAGAAGTTCGAGACCTGGGGAGAAATACCACACCTGCAGTCCCTTGCCCATGGCCTGGACCGTAGTATAGCTTCACTTCCCCGGGGAAGAAATTGGGCTGGCATCGGGTCATTTAAACCTGAAGAAATTCTCATCTGACTTGCTGGAAGTCTGCCTGTATATTCTACCTATAACTTTTCTTGCGTTTCTTTCTTCCAGGATGGGGCAGCCAAAGTTACCTGCATGGCCTGGGCCCCAAATAATACCAAATTTGCCGTTTGCACAGTGGATCGCGTGGTTCTCTTATATGATGAACAGGGTGAGCGTAGGGACAAGTTTTCCACCAAGCCTGCAGATGCTAAGGTAAATTGTTATTTTGAGTGGTCGAGCTGTATGAAATCATATTTCAGAGTTGGTCCAAAGTCAAGATTTGAGAAAGGGAGTAATGGGTTGCTCAGTTGGTATGTTAGACTCAACACATTCATTTCCTCTCATTACATGCTGCCCTTCTGGATGAATCAGTTTTAATTATTTAGTACTTTATTGTTGTAGACCTATGCGTTAAGAGAGGGAAAATGTACTCTATTCTATGAAGACTTATCCTGAACCTATTTTCAGAAGTTTTCAAAAATGCATTTACTTTGGAATTGCCTGAGTAATATTTTACAAGATATTCATGTGACACTGCCATCAGATTATTGTTATACAAAATACTTGTTAGAAATGATGAATGCAAATATGAAGGGAAGAGACAATTTTTTGTAACTGGTAGCAAGTATCATAATTGGATATACCAAGCATCATTTATGTATTGTGAGTTTTTGTACAGAAGCTCAATTATCTTCCAAGGCTTTAAAAGTACAGTAAAACTAGAATAAATCATTTCAGGAAATAATTAAAAATCAGTTTCACAATGTTGCAATGAAGCAGAAACCACACTAAACCACAACTGAAGGATGGAAGGACGGAAACACTACTTGTTCTTTTTCGTCGGAGACCCAGCCATAACTCAAACAAATGCCGATTTCTAACTTCTACAGTTGATTTTTTTGAACTAAAAACACCACTCATTTACATATTTATATATGTATGTCAAAATCTCAGTCCCAGAAAAATTGAAGATGCCCATGACTCCAAAGCACTACAGTTTCCACATATTTTTATATTTTTTAATGATTTGACCAGTCCATTAAATTGGGCCAGTTTCATTTTGGCATTTATCACAGACCTGGTAATTTTCTACAAAGTGTTGTTGTCTCGCTTGGTTCTAGAAAACAGCCTTTTTTGTGGGAATTGTACAACCCCACAACTTTTGTCCTGAATAAACCTTTTCACATTTTTGGCCTAATTTGATGGATTTCACATATTCCAGCTTTCATGTATGTCCATAAAATATGGCATAAAGGTACACATTATTAGTGACACATTGGCATCAATATACTGATACATGATTGACATGTTCTAGATATATTCTCAGCCTGTAGTAAATTGTATAACCTCATAGCTGTTTTTTTTGTTGGTCTTGTCGCCTATCTATATTATTGATATTATTTTTAAAATGCCCCAGAAATTTATTTCATCTCTTACTGTTTGTTTGTATTTCTGTTTTGCAAATCTGGGTTCCTTTTTGCCTGCTTTGTTTGCAAAACACTTACTGCTTCTTGAATGAAATCACCTTTACTTCTAATAGTTTTCCTGGTGCACTGCATTGATGTAAATGACTTTTTCAGACATGATGATGTCTCCTGATATACATTTTTTATGGATTATGATTTTGAATAAACACCAGGCACATTAAGTTACAGCCTTTATCTATCTTCTCTTTCCAGTATGGCAGGAAGAGCTATGTGGTAAAAGGAATGGCATTTTCCCCAGATTCTACTAAGATTGCTGTTGGGCAGTCAGACAACATAATCTTTGTATACAAAATTGGGGAAGAATGGTAAGTGCCTTTGGGTAGGATAGGATGAAAACGGAAATTCATTCTTTTAAAATAGCAACAGGTTGTGTTGAATTGATAGCCCTTTAGTTGCACATCTGGTGTTAGTGTGGATATGGATGAAGATGATTCATTTCCTGCTTTTTGCAGTTCTAAATTGCAAGGAACGTCACATTAACTTCAGGAGACTATGGGCACACTGAGTGCCTGACCCCTGCTTTTTTTTTCTTTTTTTTCTTTTTTTCTTTTTTCTTTTTCTCATAAACATATCTTAAATGTACAATTTCTTATCTAACATACATATTTTCTTTTAACTTTCATACTAATCCAATCTTCATCCTAAACAATTTAATCATATTCAGGGTGGTTGTTCTACCATTTCATCTCCCTTGTTTTACAACAATCCTTCTTCTCCCTCTCTTCTCTTTCCTTTCTTTCCCTTCTTCCATCTACTCTTCTACTTTCTTCTTTCCTCCTCTCCTTTTCCTTCTCTACTTCCCCTTTCTTTCCCCTACCCCTCCCTTCTTCCTCCTTTCTAACTTTCTCTCCTACTCTTGTTTCCCCTCTCTTTCTTCTCTCCTTTTCCCTTTCTTCTTTCCCTCTCTCTCCATCCTCTCTTCTATCCCTCTCCATTAGTTTAGTTAGTTTTAGTTTATTTGATTTGTATACCGCCCTACTCCCGAAGGCCTCAGGGTGGTGAACAGCCAAACAATAAAATATATAAATACAAAAAATTTAAAAACCAGATAAAATCAAATTAAATCATTTTGGCCCAGACAAATTAAAACACCCCAATAATTTAAAAACAGATTTAAAATTTACATATTAAAAGAAGGAGAAGATTAGGCCAAGCCCGCTTGATGGAATAAAAAAGTCTTCACAGCGCGGCGGAAGGTGCACATTCTCTCTCTATTGTTGTATTCATTTTCAATTTAGTATTTTCCAAGGTGGTATTCAAGCAATCCCGATTTTTACTTTCTTTTCAATTACTTTTTCATTTTACTAAATTCACACATATCATCATAAATGTACATTTATATAATAACCTTTTCACCTGTCCCCTGCTTTACTCGCACTATTCCTATATTACTTCACCCAGCTGGATCTCCTAGGGGAGCTTTGTAATATTTGTTGGTCCTTGACAGTAATATTGTCTCTGTTTATTCTGTCCAGGGGTGACAAAAAAGTGATCTGCAACAAGTTTATTCAGACGGTAAGTGTCTTTGTAATAAGACACCTTATACATCCTTGCATACTGGCAGATCTACTTTTCTTTTTGATTAATAAGAGACAGGTCCCTGAACTGAAGTTTGGGAGGGAGGGAGGGAAAGAGTTGGATATTGGATTAGTTACGCTGACCAAGATTTCTGAATGGAATAAACAGGAAGAAAAGATTATCAGAACAGCTCTGCCTAATAGTACTATCATTTTTCACAGCTGCTAAGAGGAAGTTCAGCTATGGGAGGGTCAGCATTGCAACTCCAATTTCAGAAACTGGCCATTCAGTTGACAGATTTCTTTGTCTTCATGCAGAATAGCTGTTTTCTTCTGCTCCTGATTATCCTGTTTACTTTGTTCTTTATTAGAGTGCTGTGACATGTTTGCTATGGCCAGAGGAGAATACCATTGTGTTTGGGCTTGTTGAAGGCAAGGTGAGAGAAGCTGAGTCATAGAGCTCTTTTTGAGAATTACAGTTTGGGAATTGGGAAAAAATACACCCACATCTAGATGCTGCTGCAGATTGATTCATCTTAAGTGTCATTGGCTGTCCCCAAATTCTCCCCAAGCAGTACAGATATTGAGGGGTGTCTATTCTGATTCTCTTCTTGCTCCCTGATCGTTGGGATGACCTGATTTTTCTTTCCTGAAGATTCGTTTAGCTAACACCAAGACCAACAAATCCTCTACCATTTATGGAACAGATTCCTATGTGGTGTCACTGGCCTCCAAGTAAGTGAGGGAATGGGAGAGGTGCCTTAGTTGACTGCCTAGAAGTTGCTAGCTCTGGTTCCTCTCCTGGCCAGCTGGCCAGGAGCGTAGAGCACGGGTCCCCAATCCCCGGTCCATGGACTGACACTGGTCTGTGGCATGCCAGAAACCGGGCCGTGCAACCAAGTGAAGCCCCATCAGAGGGATGCAGGCAGCATGCGAAACCTCACACCTCTGGTCTGCAGAAAAATCTCTCTCCACAGAACTGGTCCCTGGTACCCAAAAGGTTGGGGACTGTGGGCATAGAGTACTTGTTTATTGTGAGTACCTGTCTTTAGGCTGCAGTTGAGTAGATTAGCTACGTGATACTTATCCTGAGCCTGATGGCTGCAGTGCTCTAGCCTACATCATTGTAAACAGAATTACAAATGATTGTGGAGAATCTTTTCTCCACAATAAATGAGTGGCTTAAAGAAATGATCCCCTGCAATGCCATATTGATCACTCCTTATATATCCCCTCTGCAGTGTCTCGGGGAAGGGTATCCTCTCTGGACATGCAGATGGAACCATTGTGCGTTACTTCTTTGATGATGAAGGCTCTGGGGAATCACAGGTACGAAAAACTTTGTCCTCCTCCTCTAACCAAATTAAGCCTGTAAAGAGGTGAGTGTAACATGGAAAGCAGTTATTAGCAATAGCACTTAGACTTATATACCACTTCATAGTGCTTTAACAGCCTTCTCTAAGCGGTTTACAAAGTCAGCATATTGCCCCCAACAATCTGGGTCCTCATTTTACCCACCTCGGAAGGATGGAAGGCTGAGTCAACCTTGAGCCTGGTGAGATTCGATCTGCCAAACTGCTGGCAGCCGGTGATCAGCAGAAGTAACCTGCAGTGCTGCACTCTAACCACTGTGCTATCGCGGCTCTTATTCCTTCAAGATATAGTGTTATCCAGGGAGTGGCAGCTTTTTTTAGCCTGATTTCATATTTCTGGAAAAGATGGATACTCCCCCAACAAGAATTTCCACTAAACTGGAGAGGTAGTTTGGAATGAGGTGAATAGAGCACCTCTTAGTTGGAGACTCGAAGGTTGCTGGGATAGTCTTCTTATAGAGAGAGATCTTTGTGTGCATACACACACTGTACATTTTCTTTTCTATTTTGTGAACAACTTTGCATACTGTTCTACACTTACATATGCTTCAAAGACGGTGGAGTTGTACAGTTCACAGTCTTCACTCTTTCTACCAACGTCATCTCTTTTCCTGATTTTCTGCCTTTCTTTCAAGATGATGCACTCTCCCTGCTCTGCTTCCCCTGGCATGTGAAGAAGAAAGTAATTAAAATGATCATGGCATCCCACCCCCCCATCTCATCTACTTTGGCCTTTTCCCTGCTGTACTGGGTAGAACAGGAAAGCCATTTGTGTGTGCTACTATATGCAGAAAAGGATATTTATATGAGACAGAAAATGAAAGATTTCCCCCTGGTATTTTATATTATGAGCAGGAAGTTCTCCTTAAAAAATGGAAAGGTTATCATATATTAAATTCCTTATTACATCTATCTAGTTTGTTATATTGGCTGTGTTTGTTTTAGAACAAATCTGCACTTGGAGCCCAAGCTAAATTAGGCTGCTGAAGCTCCCCACAGCAAAAAGAGTATTGCATTTCCTGTGCAGATTAATAAACTTATATCTGGAAGTTAACAGAAAGAACAAGACTCCCTTTTTAGGCCAACCTGGTTACCAAGATGTGGAATTGGTCTTAAGAGGAATTAGTCTGATTAAAATAGTTTTTCGGTATAAATGTCCAGAAAAGGATATCTAAAATGCCATTGTGTACCCAGTTAATGGATCGAAGAAAATGTCATGGGTCTTCTCAGCAGCATGATATTTTCATGTTGGCTTGGGGTAAGTATTTGCACAGCCTTTGTTGAGAGCACTGTGCAGTGTTTGCTGTCTGTTGCCACTTGTCTCTTTCAACTCTCTGATTTTTGCTTCTGGATTTTCAACAGGGCAAATTGGTGATGCACCCCTGTCCCCCTTATGCCTTGGCATGGGCATCCAACAGCATTGTGGCTTGCGGCTGTGACAAAAAGATTGTGGCCTATGGGAAAGAAGGGCATGTGATCCAAACCTTTGACTACAGTCGAGATGCTTCAGAGAAGGAGTTCACTGTTGCAGCCGCCAGTCCAGGGGGCCAGTCAGTAGTAATTGGCAGTTTTGACAGGTGTGATGCTCGAGGATGGAACAAGGGAACAGATTGAAGTAGGGCAAATCTCTCCTGGCTACTCACTCCATCTTTGATCTTTCAGGCTAAGAGTGTTGAACTGGAGTCCTCGTCGCAGTGCATGGGAGGAAGCCAAGCCCAAGGAGATTTCTCATCTATATACCATCACAGCGTTGGCCTGGAAACGAGATGGTTCACGACTCTGTGCGGTGTGTTTCCCCTCTCTGTATCATGCCTGTGGATACAATTCCTGGATGGCCTTGTGTTCCGATCTCATATTCTGGGTTGGAGGGCTAGTACACAAAGGATACCTGAAGGAAACTTTTGTTTTCACAGGGTACCCTGTGTGGTGGAGTGGAACAGTTTGACTGCTGCCTTCGCAGGAGCATTTACAAGAACAAATTTGAAATGACGTATGTGGGGCCAAGCCAGGTATGAGTGTGAAGTGTGAAGTTTGGAATACAAGAACCTTTGCTCATTGTCAAATACCAGCAGAATGAGAACTAAATAAACCACAAAGAATTTTTTTCCAAGTGGTATGGGCAGTAATAGTTTGTTAGTCACAAAATAGATATTATTGCCTTAGAGAATTAATGCATAGTGTTATAACAACATATATGTGAATGTTGAACATGTACCTGTTTTATAGCAATAGCACTTAGACTTATATACCACTTCCCAGTGCTTTACAGCCCTCTCCAAGTAGTTTACAGAGTCAGCATATTGCCTCCAACAATCTGAGTCCTCATTTTACTGACCTCAGAAGGCTGAGTCAACATTGAGCTGGTGAGAATCGAACTGCTGGCAGTTGGCAGAATTACTCTGCAATACTGCATTCTAACCACTGCACCACCACAGCTCTTTTATGCCTAATATACGCAGCACACATGTTGTAGCAATGGCAATAGCATTTAGACTTGTATAGCGCCCCATAGTGCTTTAGAGCACTCTCTGGCTGGTTTACAATGTCAGCATATTGCCCCCAACAATCTGATTCCACATTTTACTGACCTCGGAAGGATGGAAGGCTGAGTCAACATGATGATATACATAGTGCTACTAAAAATACATAACAGGACACATCCATTTCCGTCCCTACTCAGGACTTCCAGGTTCTCCCCCTAAAGTCTGAAAGTCTTTGATTTCACCTCCTTTATGATGCTGCCGTATCACTTAATATATTCTGATTCCTACCTTTGATCAGGAAAAAAAGTTGTCTTTAAAGTATTTCAGGCAAACTAGTTATTTGTAGAGATTAAACTTGAAAATGTATTATTGGAAGGCAGAGGCAGAAATATTAGCATGGTGTGAGGCTGTGCTATTGATCTGGATAGTCTTCCTAAAGTTAAATGTAATAGTGGGTGAATACAAAATGACAGAATTTAATGATTGCAACAATTTAGCTAATAATGCTAGGCTTCTTAGCCTCCGGGAAACCAACCTGACTTTCTTAAGACCAGCTAGTCTCTAATGAGCTGTCCTCATCTTTTTGTTCTACACATAATTCTATAGACCACCAATATGCATGTAGGTATATTGGTTGGGGAAAAGAGATTCCTGCCTGCTTTGCTATGATATCTTTTTATCTATATGCCAGGTCATTGTGAAGAATTTGTCCACTGGTATGCGAGTAGTTTTGAAATCCCACTACGGCTATGAAATCGATGAGGTGAAAATCCTGGGAAAGGAACGCTACCTTGTTGCCCACACCTCAGATACACTGCTTCTGGGTGACCTGAGTTCCACCAAACTCAGCGAGGTAACATGTTTCACATGTAAGATGGTGGGCTGATTGAGGTTGGGAGGCTGGTCTGCATAAGATCTGTTTCTTAATTAGTTCCTGCCCGTTGCACTCAGTTAGATACAGTGATTTGTTCAAGCCATAGATTTAGGCGTCACGCATAAAAAACAAACAGGCAAGGTCTTGATCATACCGTTGTGGCTGCGATTTTGACTTTTTTCACCACACTCTGCAGACATCCCTGATTCAGATGTCTTTTTGGATTCCTCAGGCTTGTTTCTGTATCTCCAACCATGATTAATGGCAAGAGATCAAAGCTGTCCCTGAATGCCTTTGGCTGTTCTCGGGTTTTTAATCCCCCTGAGATCTCTGCCGTTTATCACTTTGGCTTGGTTTGGCTTTTCTGCAGCTTTTTTGACCAGGAGGACGGTTGTTCATCCATTTTTGCTGGGTAACCTTTAAAGAAATGGATGTGAATCTCTTTTTCCCCTCCCTGTTCTCTCTTTTTCCAAATGTCAGTCCTCACTGCCGGGGACTTCACCATTTTCCTATGATTTCCCAGAGGGAGACAATAGTTTATAAAACTCACCTTAACCTTTTTGAATACTTCTGTCTCTTTTCAGTCATGGCATCTTAAATTACTGGCAGTTGGAATATAAAGCCAGTCCTGACTGCTTGAACAGGCTTAGCCTGGTTGTTTACATGGTGAGAGTCTGCAGACTGGGCTTGGCTGGCAGAACTTAATCACTTTGTAGAAAGTTATAAATGACGTGAGCAGCATGCATGCTGAGAAATGTAGGCAGGGTGGATAAAACTTTTTTTTTAAAAAAATAAAAAAAATCAGATTTTTAAAAAATTAGATTGGATTTTTTAAATTTAAATTGGATTTTTTTGATTTTTATTAAATTTATTTTAATAAAATGCTTTTCAAGTAAAAATCTGCCTAAGGTAGTTTTCTATTTACAATACATTAATTATTTATTCATCATGAAATGGAGCTTAATTATGTAGCATGAGGCTATATATTCTGCAATATTGAGACTGTCAGTGAGTCAACAGCGGGTCGGAGGAGGAGCCGCTGTGGGACAGAGATGACAGTAGCTCTTTAAAAATTATGATTTAAATTGAGTTGATTTAAATCAAGCCTTTTTACTAGTGATTTAAATCGTGATTTAAATCGACTTCATTTAAATCAAATCCACCCTGAATGCAGGGATGTCAAACTGGCTGGCAAAGTGTTGCAGGAGGCCGCCCAGGCTGAAAACGTGGCGCAGGGGGCTGCGCATGGCCCCCTGTGCCCTGTTTTGGCTGCACCGCGGATCGGTCCTTTGTTATTTCCAGGCCGGCCGCGCGGACCAGATTAAAGCACATGGGCCTTGAGTTTGACATCCCTGTGCTAGTGGGAGCATGTTATGTAAAAGAACAATCTTGTCAAATCTCATCAGACAAGTGTGAATGGGGTGAACATGGTAAGATTGTCTGATTTCATGCACGCTATCTATTCTTCTCAGGTGGCCTGGCAGGGATCTGGTGGGAATGAGAAGTTTTTCTTTGACAATGAAAATGTAAGTGTTTGCATGCTGCCCATTCAAATATTGCTAGTATTTCTCTCTCTTAGCTTTCTTTCTGCAAGAGTGTGTTCTACTCTTCTGGTTGGCATTTCTATAATATTGGAAGGGGAAGAAGTATGAGAAGCCATGACATTTGAAGGTCCTATGCCCCTTTTTCCTTTGCCATTCAGATTGTCATGCTTCCCATCTTATTCTAGGTCTGCATGATCTTCAATGCAGGAGAGTTGACTGTAGTGGAATATGGGAGTAATGAGATTTTGGGTTCTGTGCGCACCGAGTTCATGAACCCCCATCTCATCAGGTGAATAATGAGACCTTTTTCTGCTGTTGGAACTTGAAGAGTAAAAGCACCTGCCCTCCCAACATGCACATACCTATTCTCACTTTTGAACTTTTTTTTAGTGTCCGACTCAATGAGAGGAGGCAACGAGGAACTGAGGAGAACAAACGACTGGCTTATTTAGTTGACATTAAGACCATCGCAGCAGGTGAGTGAAGTTCCTTCTTCTTTTCTACCCGAGCTTGGATTCCTTGAGGTTGATCTCAACTTTAATTCTGAGCCTTGTATCTTTTGTTCCTGACTTTAGTGGACCTTGTGGCCAGCTATAATATTGGCACTATCAGCCATGACAGCAAGATTGACTGGCTGGAGCTGAATGAAACTGGTCATAAATTGCTTTTCCGAGATAAAAAGATGAAGGTAACAGGAGGAGATAGAAGGGGAGGGAACTATGTTGTGTAGGGACCCTGAATGGAAGGAAAAAGAATGATAACATGAAAAACATGCCTCTGTTGATGCTGTGTTTTTTTTTCTCCCACCCACCTCACCTGTTCTAATTCCCAGCTGCATCTCTATGACATTGACAGTGCTGTAAAGACCACCATCCTTAGCTACTGTTCTTATGTGCAATGGGTTCCAGGAAGTGACGTGGTGGTAGCCCAGAATCGAAACAGTCTCTGTGTATGGTATAACATTGATACACCAGAACGAGTGACCATGTTCCCCATGAAGGTAATATTTGCTCTCCACCTGCTGGTATCAGACCAGCATATGGTTTAAGTGCTTAGTTGGTAAAGATTAGCTGGAGTTTGCGAGGCTGCAGATGGTCACAATCTCTCAGCTACAGAAGGGAAGACAAGAGCTAGCCTGGCAGATTATATAGTGTGGGAAAAGAACTAAGTTTTAAAAATTGTGTCCTGCAGGGTGATATTGTGGACTTGGAGAGGAGCAATGGGAAGACAGAGGTGATTGTGACTGAGGGTGTAAATACCGTGTCCTACACTCTGGATGAGGGGCTCATTGAGTTTGGCACAGCAATTGATGATGGTGACTACCACAGGTGAGAGGCTGAAATGGATTCCAGAGAGGTTTACATTTCCAACCAGGTAAGAATCTGGAATCAGCCACCAAGCAACCTCCAGAAAAGCTTTGGTGGGGATCCATGAGCAAGCAAAGTTGGTCCACCCTTACTCTTGAAGGGAGGAATCTGCCCTTGCATGTGAAGCCTTGGTGGAGTCTACAGAGAGTTTGAAGAAAATCTGATTCCTTATTCTTAATCATTCAGTGTCCCATTGCCATGGGTGACTGCTACTCAGCCCCTTTGCTTTCTGCTTTTAGAGCTGTAGCTTTCTTAGAAACATTGGAGATGTCCGCTGAGACAGAGGCCATGTGGAAGACACTAAGTCGACTAGCATTGGAAGCCAAACAGCTGCATATTGCTGAAAGGTGAGTGATTTGGTCTGGCAAGCTCCCCAAAAGTATGTGTTAGAGTTAATCTGGCACTGTTAGCCAGAGAATCAAGAGTCTGGTTTTGGACAAACACATTTTCTAAAAAGGCACAAGCTTTTTTTAAAAAAATTGATTTATATGCCGCCCTTCTCCGGAGACTCAGGGCGGCTTACAATGCGCTAAGCAATAGCCTTCATTCTTTTGTATATTTATACAAAGTCAGCTTATTGCCCGCACAAACTGGGTCCTTTTGTCAGGTGCATTCCATTTCAGCTCCTGACATGCACAGTGGCTAAACTGATGTAGGATTGAAATTGGGGTGAAGCAGAGGAGGTGATGGTGAAAGACAAATTGGTTATATGGATGCCGGTTATAAAATTTCTTAGTTGGAAAAGATGCTGACAGATTCCTGTTTATTTTAATACCATAGATCAGGAATGTCAAATTTGATTTCATTGAGGGCCACATCAGGATTGTGTCTGACGTCGGGAGAGGCCGGCGGGAGGAGGGGATGGTCAGGGTGGATGTGGCCAACTTTGCATCACTAGTGTCAGGGGCACCTGTGGCAGCCCGAGTGCTCTGCTAGCAAAAACAGGCTCCCAGTCTCCATTTTCAGCTGGGCTGGCCTCCTGCAACCCTCTGCCAGTGATAATGGAGCTCGGGAAGGCCACATGGGAGCCCGATTTTGCTGGCAGAGGCACCACGGGCTGGTCCTTTGCTGTTACCAGGGCGGCCCCATAGGCCAGATCTAAGCACTCCGCGAGACAGATGCAGCCCACAGGCCTTGAGTTTGACACCCCTGCCATAGATTAACCTAGTTTTCCCACAGGGTCACTCAGAGAGCAATCCACTTAAACCAAGGAATTCTTTTTGATTCAGTCTGCCATCTTTCATGGAATACCTTGATTGGGATGGTCATTTCTGCTTGTTAAGTCTTGCTCACTCACCTCTTTACTAGTTACATTTTTACGAATTTCCTTTAGATCTGTTATGAGCTGGAAGACACTTTATTCTGCTTCCTATCCACTTTAGACCACAAAAACCTGCAACCCTTTGAATTTATATATTGGTTGTTTTCTGTTTGTATTATTATGTGTTTTTGTTGTGCACCACCCAGAATCACCCTGTCTTGAGTTAGGTGTCCTTATAAATCTTGAAATAAATAGAAAATTTAAAATGAAATAAAATAAACCCTAATAATATTTTCTTCTAGGTGTTTTGCTGCTCTTGGACAAGTATCCAAGGCTCGGTTTCTCCATGACACAAATGAGATTGCTGACCAAGTGGCCAAGGAATGTGTGAGTGAAATGCAGAGCTTGCTTTTGTTCTTTTAATTCTCCCATCTCCTAGGTTTCCATATCCATATTCCTGCAATTCCCTTTTCCTTCAATCAGGGTTTCCCAAATTGGGGAGGTACAGGTAGAGTTCTGGGGTGGGCTGAAGAACCTTTTAGTTACATTGCTACTATAAATCCACCTTTCCCAAAGATTAATTGTATTGTTTACATTGGTCATCTGGGTGCATTTCGATGTTTGGGTTTTTAGGTGAGGGATCTACATTAAGATTACATTAAAGGGGGGTGTGATGGCAAAAATGTCTAGGAACTCTTGCCTCAAAGGGAAAGAAGAACCTACTAATCCAATAGAACATTTGTCTCGTCTGGGTTCTTCTTGCACTTGGCCGGTGCTTAACTTACATGGATGGAGTTGGAGGAGGCAATCTATTTTCCCCACAGTTTGAGAATGACATTTCCTCCTCTGTTTAATTGCTCGCTTCAGGAAGGGGATGGCACAGACTATTATCAGGTCCGAGTCCGTCTGGCTATGTTAGAAAAAAACTACAAGCTGGCAGAGATGATCTTTCTGGAGCAGGTAAGTCTGGGAGCAGGGATTGCTTATTTTGAATACTTCCATCCAGTGGTGAAATCCTACCGGTTCTGTGGGCATGGCTTGGTGGGCATGGTGTGGCTTGGTGGGCATGGCTTGGTAGGTGTGGCAGGGGAAGGATACTGCAAAATCTCCATTCCCACCCCACTCCAGAGGAAGGATACTGCAAAATCTCCATTCCCACCCCACTCCAGGGGAAGGATACTGCAAAATCCCCATTCCCTCCCCACTCCAGGGGAAGGATATTGCAAAATCTCCATTCCCACCCCACACTGGGGCCAGCCAGAGGTGATATTTGCCGGTTCTCCGAACTGCTCAATATTTCTGCTACTGGTTCTCCAGAACCTGCTGGATTTTACCCCTGCTTCCATCCCCTACACCTCTCTGTACCCTAATCCATTATTGTTATTTCCCCTCTTTTAGAATGCTGTGGAGGAAGCCATGGAGATGTATCAAGACCTTCACATGTGGGATGAGTGCATCTCAGTGGCAGAGGCAAAAGTAAGCGAGGCACTGAAGACTTAAGATCACGAGTTTCTGGGATGGTGTGGTACCTCCTCCTCTGTTATCCTCTCTCTCTCTCTTAGAACCATCCTGCATTAGAAAAATTGCGTCAAAGCTATTACGAGTGGCTGCTGCAGACACAGCAGGAGGAGCGGGCTGCTGAGGTGCAGGAGATCCAAGGGGACTTGCAAGCAGCCATTGGCCTCTATCTGAAGGCTGGGCTACCGGCTAAAGCAGCACAGCTGACCATGGACCGAGAGGAGCTGCTGGCTAATACTGACCTCATCAATCGTATTGCTACAGCCCTCGTTCGAGGAGAGCTTTTTGAGCAGGTGAGGCATCTATTACACTTCAGAATGCTCAGTAGATATACAGCCCAGTGGTGAAATGTAAAATTTGTTACTACCGGTTCTGTGGGCATGGCTTGGTGGGGGGTAATGTGACTGCCTGGGCATGGCCAACTTTTTTTTTTTTTTTTACTTTTTTAAAGCATTTTTTTACAACCTATTCAGGGGAATAGGTTGTAGAAAATGCTTTTAAAAGGTAAAAAAAAGGCTCTTGACGATCACAGCTATGGCACGCGATCGTCAGAGCCTTTTTTTTAACCTTTTAAAAGCAGGAAGTAACGACACTCAGGTGGGTGGGCGGCACCTTGCGCCGCCATCGCTACCGGTTCTCTGAACCACCTGCCACAATCGCTACTGGATCGCCTGATCCGGTCCGAACCGGGAGCATTTCACCCCTGATACAGCCTCTTTAATTATGTTACATTCCTCTTTTGAAGGAGACGTGCATCACCCAGTGGCAATGGTGGGTATGCTTGTTACCTTCCTTTCATTTTCTTCAGGGTTGTAGTTGATAGCATCTTGGCAGATCTTCCCAATGTTATCTAGGCTATAGATGATAACTTACACAGCAGTGAGCAGTAAGATGAGACTATGAAAGAGTGGTAGGCATGGCTAGATTGGCAGAGTTGGGAAGGGGATAGGCTCACAATAAACAAGTTCATTGCTTTTAGAGGTTGAAAGAAAAAGGACTTGTGTGACTATGAGGGTGATGATGGAATAGGAGGATGGCCTAGGCCAGTGGTACCAAACGTTGGTGGCCTGGCTGGGGGGCTGGAGTGGAATTGGGCCGTGTGAGTGGTGGGCTGGCCCATGCCCTCTCAGCTCATGCGCCGCTCAGCTCCCACACAGCTCAACTCGTGTGCAGCTCAACTTGCACAAGTGTGTATGTGCATGAGTGCACGCACCCTGCCACTTGTACAAGTTAAGCGTGCGCATGGGTCAGCCAGCCACTCGCGTGGCCCGGTTCCAAATAGGCCACAACCTGGTAGTGGGACGCAGCCCCGGGGGTTGGGGAACCCTGGCCTAGGCTATCAGTTGCTTTTGCCTTCAGCTCATTAATTTCAATGTGTTTCTAAGGACTACATATATTAGTGTCTTTTTGAGGGTTTACGTTTTGTCTCAAGATGAAAAAAAAGAACCTTTACTAAGAGAAAGGAAAGGGGTAAGTTCTTCTACGGGTCAGTCTAGTAGAAGTTATACTCTATATTTTAATTCATTAAATCTTGCAACTATTCTCTAAATTTGGTTACTCTTTTCCCCCAAACATCCTTTTTTAAAGTTATAAATGGGCTATTAATATGAGGCCACAAAGTTGTTCAATTTTCAAGGCACCTCAAAGTCTCCAGTTCCACTGCAGTGATTTTCAATCTAAAGACTTTTGCAGGGATGCCCTGGAGCAGTGAGATGTCATCATTCCATGAGAAAAATACAGCAATGTAGGGAGTCAGTTGGGTCGTCTGACAGCAGGAGGGAGCTTGAGAGACCTCCCTTTGCTTATAGAATACTTCCCTGCATAAAAAGTGGTTGATCTGCCTTTGAACATTTGGTATTGTTGGGCAGTTTTTCTCTGGTAAACTTTCAACTGATGCATTTCTCCTCTTTTGGAGTGGCTGTGGTTTCTGGCGTCCCGATATAGCCAGTTGGTGCCATCACTGACTATTGAGGGCGAGTCGTTGGCCCCCACGGACAGGGCTCGCAACTTGGGTGTCCTCCTGGATACACGGCTGTCTTTAGAAGAGCATCTGACGGCTGTGGCCAGGAGGACTTTTTATCAGGTTCACCTGATTCGCCAGTTGCGTCCCTTTCTGGATCAGGACTCCTTATACACGGTCACTCATGCCCTGGTCACTTCCCGCCTGGACTACTGTAATGCTCTCTACATGGGACTCCCCTTGAGGAGCATCCGGAGGCTCCAACTGGTTCAGAATGCGGCCGCGCGGGTGGTTATGGGAGCAACATGGCGCTCCCATGTAACACCTCTCCTGCGCGAGCTGCACTGGCTCCCGGGTGTGCTTCAAGGTATTGGTTACCACCTTTAGAGCGCTCCATGGCTTAGGACCTGGGTACCTACGAGACCGCCTTCTGCCACTGGTAACCTCTCAGTGGCCAAATTTGTATGTATTAGTATGGGCCAAATTTGTTTAATATGTTTTAAATTGTTTTTTAAATTTTATATTGTATGTGTTTTATCTTTGGCTGTTCACCGCCCTGAGTCCTTCGGGAGAAGGGTGGTATATAAATCCAAATAAACCTTAAAACCTTTTTCAGGCTGGAGAACTCTTTGAAAAAATTCGGAACCCACAAAGAGCACTGGAGTGCTATCGCAAGGGCAACTCATTTCTGAAAGGCAAGAGAGAGAGAAAAGAAGGCTCTTCTGAGGTTGAAGCTTGACTATAAGTTCTCAAATGTTATATTTTCTACATTTTGTATTGGGTGTTTATTTAAAAAATTTAATATTAGAAGGCAAAACAAAGTCATTTACAGGGAATCCTGGTTTAGCAACCACAATTGGAACCAGCAACTCAAGTTATTGAAGCAGTCACTAAGTGAAAATCATGTGATTGTGAGCATTCTTATGATTTTACTTCAGCTTTCCTTTGCTTCTTGCTACGTCCTTCAGCCAAACTGGGCTTCTTTCCCCTTGAGCATATTTTGGTATGAGATCAATAAGCAAGTAAAAATAAGAGCAGAGAGTCAATGTGAAGGTCGTAAATGGGTTGTTTTAGCACCGTTGTAACTTTGAATGATCATTAACAAGGCAATTACTAAGTGAGGACTACTCACTGTATATTTTGCACTATAAGATGCTCCAGACCATAAGACGTACCTAGCTTTTGGGGAGGAAAACAAGAAAAAAACAATCTGCCTCTGCCTCCCAGCAATTTGCCTCCTTGCAGCAAACAGCAAACAGCCTGGTCAGCTTCAGCACAACCTGATTTAGCACGAACAGCTGATTGGCAGTTGGATCAGCCTCCTGGAATACCACCGATCAGCTGTTCAAGGCTGTGGGGATGGCCATCACCCATTACCGCTGTCTATTGCTGCCTCAGCACCCCTTACTTTTGGCCTCCATTTATCCCGTTTTTGGCCCGTTCCAGGTAGCCAGGATTGCCGTCACCACAGCAGCTTCAATCCCTGTCTCCTGGAACAGGCTGAAAACGGGACACATGGAAGCTGAAAATAGGGCACATGGAGGCTAAAAACATGCGGAGGCCGAAAATGGGGTGCACGGAGGCCAAAAATGGGGTGTGCGAAGGCGGCGATAGGCAGTAGCGATGGGTGGTGACAACAGTGATGGGTGGCGGCAATCCCCCACAGCCTGGAACAGCTGATTGGTGGTATTCTGAGAGGCCAATCCAACCACCAGTCAGCTGCTCATTCTAAATCAGGCAGTGCTGAAGCTGGCCAGGCTGTTTGCTGTTTGCTGCAAGGAGGCAAATTGCTGGGAGGCAAAGGCTAAAGGGTGGGGGCCAGCGGGTGGTCGGGCTTCAGCAACATTCGCTTTATAAGATGCATAGACATTTCCATCCACTTTTTTTTTGGGGGGGGGGAGTGTATCTTATAGTGTGAAAAATACGGTATATAGCAAATCTTGTTTATGGCAAAAATTAAAAAGGACCAAGGGAAGAGATATTTAGAAAAGGGTTTACACTGTTTCCCCCTCCCATCCTTGGATTGGCAGATTTAGGTTCTGCACACTTCTTAAAGAGACTTGTTTGTCCCAGATCCGGTCCCTTTAATTCACCTTACATGCTCTTTGTTCTTTCTTTCCCTGCAGCTGTAGAACTTTCTCGTTCAGTTTTTCCAGCAGAAGTGGTAAAACTGGAGGAGGCCTGGGGAGACCACCTTGTACAACAGAAGCAACTAGATGCAGCTATCAACCACTACATTGAGGCCAGGTCTGAGGAGGGCATACAGCCTCTTTGGGACTACCTTCCTTGTAGTTACTGGCACCCTGAAAGTTGTATGTTGGACTGGCACCCAGGATCAGGGTGGGTCCTGTGGTAGCCTTACTCTAAGGCAGGGGTGTCAAACTCAAGGTGCTTAGATCTGGTCCACGGGGCTGCCTTGGAAACAGTGAACAACCGGCTCAAGGTGCCTCTGCCAGTGAAAATGGGCTCCCAGTCTCTGTTTTCAACTGAGATGGCCTCCTGCAACCCTCTGCCAGTGAATGCGGCCCTCCCAAGCTCCATTTTTGCTGGCAAAGGGTGGCAGGAGGCCGTCCCAGCCGAAAACAGAGATTGGGAGCTCGTTTTCGCTGGCAGAGCACTCAATCCGCCACTGGTGCCCCTGACACCAGTGACGTCAAGCTGGCCATGCGCCCTTGCCAAGCCCCCCCCCCCCCCAAGGTCAAACACAACCCTGATGCAGCCCTTAATGAAATTGAGTCTGACAACCCTGCTCTAAGGAATGTGATCTTTTCCAGGTGTGCTATCAAGGCCATTGAAGCAGCCATTGGGGCTCGGCAGTGGAAGAAAGCTATATACATTCTTGACATGCAGGATAGGAAAACAGCAGCCAACTATTACCCCAAAATTGCCCAACACTATGCAGCCTTGCAAGAATATGAGGTAACAACTTTCTCCCTCCATACACACTCATCCATTGACACAATGGAAAAATAACAAGCTGCCTGTCCCTTTAGATAGCAGAGGAACTGTATGTCAAAGGAGACCACATCAAGGATGCCATTGATATGTACACCCAAGCTGGACATTGGGAAAAGGCACATAAGGTAAGAACATTCCAGAAAAATACCCTTTTGTGTTCAGTGAATGCCAGAAGAGCATAGTAAACACTTCTCAACCAATTGTTTGTCCCGTCCAAAAAACCTTCAAGAAGTCTAATGTAGGAAGAAATACAGGAAGTCCTTCACTTACCATGCAATTGGGACCAGAATTACTATTGTTAAGTTGTGGTGGTCATAATTTGAGGCACTCATATGACTGAATCCACTTTTACAACTCTTTTTATGGTGGTTGTTAAGCGAATCACACAGTCCTAAGTCTAATCCATTCTCCCAAATGGGCTTTTTTTAAAACTATAAATTGGCAACAACTGTTGCAAATTGTGGTCATAGGACCACAGGATGTTGCAACCAGTCCAAGAGCCTGGAATATGATCATGTGGCAACGTTTTACATTTTACAATGGCCAGAAGTGCTTTATGGTCTGTAAAGAACCTTTTCCAAGGCCATCATAACTCCCGACTGGTCATTAAAGGATTTTCTTACTGATGTCAAACAGCAATATTCTCCATTGTATTTTAAATAGTTTTGGAACGTACTGGAATTTCTAGCATGTATACACGTATATACGACGTCTACGCTGGCTCGGGCATGTCGTGAGAATGGCTGATGGCCGGATTCCAAAAGATCTCCTGTATGGAGAACTAGTGCAGGGAAAGCGCCTCAGAGGGAGGCCACAGCTGCGGTATAAGGATATCTGCAAGAGGGACCTAAAGGCCCTGGAAATGGACATTAACAACTGGGAAACCTTGACCTCCGATTGTTCAGTTTGGAGGCTAAAGACGCAGTCTCGAAGAGACACTTGTTCGGCAGGCTGAGGGAAAGAGGCAGTCCCGGAACCAGTGAAATCTGGGGGCTGGGCAGGGGACGGAATGTATCTGCCCTCAGTGTGGAAGGGATGGCCACTCTCGAATTGGCCTTTTTAGTCACACTAGATGCTGTTTAGGACCTCTTTCCAGAGCACGATACCATAGTCTCTTGAGACTGAAGGATGCCAATGATGTTTCTTCCCTTTCCTTCTGGAATAGGTCTGAACTATTGTGTCCTCCCTCAGTCTTCTCTTCTCCTAGCTAAACATAATTAATGCCTCCAGCCATTAAAGGTAGTCCTTGACTTACAACAGTTCGTTTAGTGACCGTTTAATGGTCACTAAATTACAACGGCACTGAAAAAAGTGAGTTATGACTTTTTTTCACTCTTATAATGGTTGTAGCATCTCCGTGGTCACAAGATCAAAATTCAGATGCTTGGCAACCGATTCATACTTAGGACCGTTGCTGTGTCCCAGAATCATGTCATCCCCTTTTGTGATCTTCTGACAAGCAAAGTCAATGGGGAAACCAGATTCAGTTAACAGCCGTGTTACTAATTTAAGAACTGCAGTGATTCGTTTAACAAATGTGGTGAGAAAAGTTGTAAAAAGGGGTAAAGCTAACTTAACAAATTTCTCACTTAGCAACATACATTTTGGTCTCAATTGTGGATGTAAGTTGAGGACTACCTATACTCATAGGTTTTTCTTTCCAGGCACCTTATCTGGACACATTCTCACTAGATGTATTCCAGCTTGTCAATGTCCTTCCTAAAATGCACCTAGAATTGGATGCAATAATCTACTATAGGTGTGTTCTGGTCAACCCAGAGCAGAGAAGAATGAGGCATCAAATGGTCCATGTGTTCCCAGTTCCAGAAAATGCATTTGAATAAAGCTTGCAATGGGAGGGTGTAAAGCAATTTGGTTTGGTTATCCAGAACGGTTCAAAATGGGGTATTGTACATCTCTTGTGGGTATTTGGAGAAGGAGAGTTTATCCTTTCATGCCCAGGCCCTGCTCCCACTTCTCCTTGCAGCTGGCATCAAAATGTATGAAGCCAGAGGATGTGTCAGTGCTGTACATTACACAAGCTCAGGAGCTGGAGCGGCAGGGAAAGTACAAGGAGGCTGAGAGGTGAGAGATATTTCAGTTCTATATATTTTAAACCAGAAGAATGGAATTTGTAACTGGCTGGGGGCAGAAAGAGAAGAGAAGCTTCCAACTGGTGTAAACAAATTATTAAGTACAACTCTTGGGGACATGTCAGTGAATCTCACAGGCTAAAGTTTTTTTGCTAATATGTATCACCACGGTAGTTCTAGATAGGATCCTTATTTGAGGATGCAACATTTTCAGTGCCAAGTTATTGCTTTTTTCAGGCTCTACATAACTGTGGATGAACCAGACTTGGCCATTACGATGTACAAGAATTGCAAGATGTATGACGAGATGATTCATCTGTTGGCCAAATACCACAAGGATCTGCTGAGCGATACACATTTGCACTTGGGCAAGGTAAAGCATTTGAGGAGATGTAACAGAAGAAAACCAGGTTTGGTGGTGACCTTCTGCTTTATTTTTCAGGAACTGGAAGCTGATGGGCATCTGCAGGAGGCTGAATATCACTACCTTGAAGCCAAGGATTGGAAGGCAGCCGTAAACATGTATCGTGTGAACAATATGTGGGATGAGGCCTACAGGGTAAGAGCAGCATACATAAATTCCTTTTGGTGCAACAGCTGTGGCATGATCTCTGAGCTGTTCCAGGCTGAGCTTAGGAGCTACGTATGTGGTCCAGAATCACATTACTAGCATACTTCCTACCTGCGTGCTTACTACATAGCCTTAAAGAGTAGAGGGCATTAGGAGGTGCCAGAAGAAGGCATGCACAAAGAAAAGACTGAAGGATGGACATATCCATTAGTCATGGAAAAGTTATGTTTGATGGGCGGCAACGGTAAGTTGCTTTAGGCCCAATTGTCCTTTCACCTCTGTTTTGATTTGAGACAGGTGGCAAAAGCTCATGGTGGAGCAAATTCTCACAAGCATGTGGCCTTCTTGTGGGCAAAGAGTCTCGGTGGAGAGGCTGCCGTGAAACTGCTCAACAAATTTGGACTTCTTGAAATGGCCATTGACCATGCAGCTGACAACAAGTGAGCAGCAAGGAGAGAAAGACTTACTGTATATCCAAATAAGGTCTTCCATTAGAAAGGAGGCAAGATTCGCCAATGTCTTGTCTCATGCCAGAGATTTTCAAGGGGTAGAACCTGCCCACGGGGTTCCAACAAGGCATGGGGTTCTGCAATAACTACAGGTGCCCTTTTTTGTGTGTGCCTTGAGTGGGTTTTCTTGCTGTGCTTCTTTTGTAATCAGGTTGGTTTTAACCTCATGTGACAGTTGCCCGATAGTGGTATGTAATTTTCACTCTGCTGAAATTGAAGTGGTTTGGGATGGGAGACACAATTCTTCCTTCCACCTCCTTTTCTTCTTCCATAGCATTTTTGATTTTGCCTTTGAGTTGGCTAGACTCTCCCTGAAGCAGAAACTACCTGAGATCCACTTCAAATATGGCTCTTTCCTGGAAGATGAGGTAGAATTCCTTGTGTTTCTTAATGGTTGCTCTCCTTCCTGGAGTAATGCCGGTCATGTGGTAAATATGCCACTCTTGTTAAATGCAGGGCAAGTTTGAAGAGGCAGAGGTGGAGTTTGTGAAGGCCGGGAAACCTAAAGAGGCAGTTCTAATGTGAGTGTACCTCCACCCTCCTATGATACTCTTGCTTTCTGCCTCTGTCCAATTCCAGTGGTTTAATGTGCTCCCCACTCACTTAGGTATGCTCATGCCCAGAACTGGGCTGCTGCCCAGCGAGTAGCTGAAGTCCATGACCCAGAGAGTGTAATGATTGTGCTAGTTGGTCAAGCTGATGCTGCCTTCAAGCAAAAAGAGTTCCAGAAAGCAGAAGCTTTGTTGCTGCGGGCTCAGCGACTTGACCTTGCTGTGAAACACTACAAGGTAAATAGAAAAAAAAAAACATCAGGACTGCTCTATTTGGCGAAACATTTTGGTTGGGTAGGGAGATGTTTAGTAAACTCTGGTCCTGCATGAAATTCACTGCAGATGGCTTTTAAACCCCACTTTGTTATCCAGTTGTTAATTCTATTGCTCTGAGGAAGCCACTTTACTCAGACCAAATACCATCTTATTAAAACTCCTTAGAGATTTCCAAAGAAAATGAGTTCCATTCGACGTTCTCTGCAACCAGATTGTGATCGAAACATGATAGCATTTCTTTGGTGATGGGAGCAGTAGATGAAATGGAATTTCATAGAAGCATACCGTGTTTCCCCGAAAAAAAGACCCTGTCTTATATTTTCTTGAACCCTGAAATAAGCACTTGGCCTTATTTTCAGGGAGGTCTTACTATTTTGGGGTGCGTGGAGGAAACCAGAGTAACTGGCAGGGACCGGTTGCGCATGCGTTTAAATATTTTTGGGGAGGGCTTATTTTTTGGGGGGGCTTATTTTAGTGCATGTGCTCAAAAGCCCGATTGGGCTTATTAGTAGGGGAAGTCTTATTTTAGGGGAAACAGGGTACTAGCCAGGAGGGGGAAATGCTTCCTCCTCCTGTCCTCCTTAGCAGTGTCAAAGATGCTGGTGGCCAACAACATGGGCATTGGCTTAGTAAAACAAACCATGCTAGTTTTAAATGATCCACTGCAAATTAAATATGGCCTGATATATCCTGCAGTGGTTAGGCAAGGCTAGTTTCTGCTGGCTTCCCACAGCCAACGTAATGGGGAAGCCAGCAGGAAGTTATAAGTGCCAGGGCGGCAGGCAGGTAGATAAGTGGGTGGGGGAGGAAGTGATCGGGTGCATGGGAAAAGCAACACAAGAGTTGGGAAAGGTGCGCAAGGGAATGCGCGAGCATGTGAATCAGGAAGGGTACATGGGAATGCAACACAGGTCAAGGAGGAAGCATGATGTACAGCACCAGTCCATGAGGGGGTGCAAATGGCTGACATTGCACGAGCACAGATGGGCCGGGGGAGAGTGGTGGAGACTTAACCACAGTGACTTGCAACCTTCCTGCTGGCTTCCCTACTGATTTTCTGGGGAAACTGACAGGGAAGATCGTTAATGGTGATCACAGGGCATTGTAATTGGTTGTAAGTGCAAAGTGGTTGCCAAGCACCAGATTGTGATCATGATCAACCAAGGATGCTAGGACAGCCAGAACGTGTCATAATTGCCATTCATTCAGCACCATTATAACTTCAGACAGTTGCTGAACGAATAATCCTAAATCAAGGACAGTCTGTAGTTCCAAAGGGTAGAAATTATGCCAGTTATACAATTGTTCCTTTTTTCATGGGGAAAAGGATAATTAAGAGGAGCTTCTCCTTTGCCAAGTAAGGATACTTTTCATGTTTCTTTTCCCAAGGAAGCTGCTATGTGGACTGATGCTCTCCGAATCTGTAAAGAATTTCTACCTGGAGATCTGGAGGCTCTACAGGAAGAGTATGAACGGGAGGTGGCTAAAAAAGGACCCAGGTATATAGGTCATGAGAGGTATGAGAAAGTTTCTGGAAGCTGGCTTGCTGATAGGCAAAAGTCAGTCAGCCCTAAGATTAAGGCTGGGTTTCTCAAAGACATAATCACTTAGCCTTCTTTTATTGAGGTTTCTACAACTAATTGCTTCAAAGGACTAGGATCTTCTCAGTCTTTAAGATATCTCTGGGACTCTCCTTCTAATTCTGTGGGATGAAATAGCTAGGAGTTTCAACATCAAGCTATAGGGAATCTCGTGGTCCCTTTCTGGACATTGACTAAGATTCTGTTGATTGGTAGGGGCATTGAAGGGCTCCTGGAGCAGGCACGTGAGTGGGAGCAAGCAGGTGAATATGCCAGAGCTGTGGACTGCTATCTCAAGGTCCGGGACCCCAGCAGCAGTGCACTGATGGAAAAATGTTCCATGAAGGTAGGAAATTGCTCAAGGGCAGCTTGCCTTCCCCACTTATGAAATTTTAGGTCAGTTGGATGTATACAATGTACTTGAAGGAGAGAAATGGAGAAAAGTTGGAAATTGAAAGAAGTGTCTGCGTGGGAATTCTTTTGGCAAGTGAGACTTTCTAAATCAGTCGTGCCTCTGCTTCTTTGTTAATTCAAGCTAGATTTGCCTTTTGTTTTTTTTTAAAAAAAAATTTATTAAACAGTTTGTCTTTAAAAACAATACAAAAAACAATCACACATATATAAAAACAAAACACGTCAAGACATAACATATTAAACATTACATACCATTAATGTTAATTTTACAGCATTCCGTATCGGCATACATAGTTGTAGTTCTCTAGTCATCATTTTTATTTACTACTCAATAGTAGGATAATCACTTTATTCCGATGTGTGTGTGTGTGTGTGTCTTCTTAAGTTTTCGTGGGTGTGCATATGCAAAAAATTAAAATCTCGGGTGTTTTCCCGCATCATTATAAATAAGTTGGTTAAAATATTTAAAATCCTGGTTAAAATCCCAGCTTAAAATCTTCTAAAAATCCTTACAGAGGACTCTGCAAGGTCCTTTAAAACCAGCTAAGATTTTAGCTGAGGTTTTAAAGGACCTTGCAGAGTGCTCTGTAAGGATTTTTAGAAGATTTTAGGCTGGGATTTTAACCAGGATTTTAAATATTTTAACCAACTTATTTATAATGACGTGGGAAAACACCCGAGATTTTAATTTTTTGCATATATATATATATATATATATATATATATATATATATATATACATACATACATACATACATACATACATACATACATACATACATACATACATACACATTTATTTATTTATTTATTAGTCGCATTTCTATGCCGCCCAACTCCCTAGGGACTCTGGGCGGTTTACAGCAAAAAAACAATGCGAACAATATCCCGTAAAAAATTATTAAAAGAAAACATTAAAAACCCATACACTCCATTCCATGGCTGGGTCTCGCAAGATTGCCGTAGCGAGATCAATGGCCCCAGGCCTGCCGGAAAAGCCAGGTTTTCACCACTTTCCAGAAGGCCAATAGAGTGGGGGCGGTCCGAACCATAGGAGGTAATTGGTTCCAGAGACCCGGGGCAGCCACAGAGAAGGCCCTCCCCCGCGGGCCCGCCAACCGACATTGTTTAGCTGACGAGACCCGGAGGAGATAATAATATTCATTGTTCTTATCTACACATTTATATTCGTTTATATTTACATCTCTTTATTTAATGTTATTCACTTACTCCAATTTGAGTTTCATCAGTATTAAGTTAAACATTTCTTGTTCTGGTTTCTACTTTCGAGCCAACTGTACGTTATATTACATATTTCATAATAGTCCGAATCGTCTCTCTCTTTCAACTCCATAGTCATTTTGTCCATCTCTGCGCATTCTAGAATTTTCCTAATTATTGTTTTGTCTGAGGGTATACTGTTTTGTTTCCAATTTTTTGTGAATGTGATTCTTGCTGCAGTGAGTATGTGTAGTGTAATGTAGCGAAGGTTTTTGTTCATTTTCGGGTCCAGTATTCTTAATCAAAACAGTTCAAGTTTCAAATCTATTTTTTGCTTTGTAATTCCTTCCAAAATTTTTGAATTTTACATCAATAGTTCCTTGTGATGGGGCACATAGACCACATATGGTAGAATGTTCTGGATTTATGGTTACATCTCCAACAATTGGGTGATAAATTTGGGTACATCTTGGCCAATCTCGCTGGTGGCAGTAGATTTGCCTTTTGATTGTCGTTGTTCAGTTTTTTCCCCAAAAGTACAAAATTACCATTCCAAATTGTCTTTGATGGAGTATTGTAAGCTGTAAATCATTATGGCAAGAGTCTCTGCACAAAGAAAAAAACACTGTACAAGGGACATTTCTTCATTGGTGAATGCTTCTTTTCATGTCAGGCAGCTGAACTTTCTATCAAGTTTCTTGGCCAGTCTCGGAGCATTGAGGTGATGAGGACAGTGGGACCCCAGCTGGTCAGCATTGGCAAATTCAGCGTGGTAAGAGTAAACTTCTGAAGGGCAGTTTAGTCTCATCTGTGTTTGTGCAAACATTTTTTTCCCTTTTTTTTTTAAGATTGGAAAGAGAACAGAGGATAAAAATATTCTAATTTTCTTTTACAATACTGAAAAAAATGATACATGTTTTTCTACTTTAAAGGAAGACTTTTATATATACAGAAGACAAGCTGTGCAGTCCAGTTCTCCAAACTAATACAAAATGAATGTCTGTCCCCAGAGGGCAAAATGCTATTTTTACCAATGAAGAAAGGAGAATTCAGTTTCTGTGAAACTGTCAGTTTCTGTGAAAAGTCAGTATCTATGGCTGACGTTTACATAGAGGTTGGTGGGTCTGTTCTTGACTAGCCTCAAAGGATGGAAGAAGAATAAAGGAATGCCAAAATAAAGTTTTAAAAATCTTTAAAAGTAAATTCAATTATTAAAAGTAGCCACTGATGAAATTAGTTTTACATTTAATAAATATTCCAATGCTGCATAATTGTATGCAGAAACATGTCATACATATTCTCCTGCATGTTTTTAACTTAGCCAAGTGAATTTAAATTGATAAATGTGGCATGCAAATAAATATTGCATATATTTTAATTTTATACATTTTCATTTTTCATTTTTAAAATGAAAACATTTTTAAAAATGTTTTTTTCTGTAGTTTCAAAATTCCTGGGAAGTTTATCTCTTCTCAGGCCAGACATGCAGTGAACCTCTCTGTACAGCCCCAAACTTCATATCTACTTCTATTTTAATACAAGATAGAAATTTCTCATTTCTATCCCATCCTCAGGCGGTAGAGCTATACCTCAACCTTGATCTAATCAAGGAAGCCATCGATGCCCTCATGGAGGGAGAAGAGTGGAACAAAGCTAAGGGTGTGGCCAAAGAATTTGACCCCAGGTACTAAACTCTACTTCTGAGAGTGATTTGCAAATAATAGACTTTGAGTAAGAATATATAATGCTGCTTAGGTGGAAGGCTGTCAGTTTCTCAGGCCTCCTGCTGCATCACCTTATTACTAAGGTTGCCTTATTACTAGGACAGAAATGACAAACTTTCTTTGTGGCAGGTATGAAGAATATGTGGATCAACACTATAAAGAATATCTCAAGAATCAAGGCAAAGTCGATTCGGTGAGAAGGAATCTTGAGTGGCATGAAGGGGAAAGTGGGAGGCATTATAAGTTGGGAGAGAACTTTAAGTAAATACTTTGAAGAACCTTTACATCTTTATAAATAGAAATGAGACAGATTTTTAAGGTGCAGCTTAAATTGAATACATCTGTCATTCTTCTATCAATAATTATTTTGGAAAATGTTAAAAACTGTGACTGGGGAGTCAAAAATCACAGGGTTAGGAAAAAGTAGTGAAATTTAAATCAAAAAGTCTTGGTGCAGCCGAATATTATTTGGCAATTCTAGAAGGGGACTAGAGAACAAAGGATAGAATTGCCCAGGTTGGTACTGCTGTATCATTATTGTTTAAAGTGACTGACTTATAGCTGATCTCTCTTTGACAGCTTGTGGGCGTGGATGTTATGGCTGCCCTCGATATGTATGTGGAAAGGGGGCAGTGGGAAAAGTGCCTGGAGACAGCTGCCAAACAGGTATGTAAAAGGCCGCAAGTGGTTCTTCTATGAAAGGAGCCAAATGTTGTCTGACAACACACCCTAAGCATCTTGGCTTCCCTTACGTGCCTAAAACATTGAGTTTGGTAGATCTATGAAGCTACGGGAATTGAGTCCATCTTCTATTCACCACTGCTTTAGTTAGGAGCCAAAGATCTGTCTGCAAAAGAGACTGAAAAGAAATTGTCATTCCACTATGAAAGCCACTTTGGTCTAGTAGAGTAGAAAGTGGGAGACTGTGAGTTCAAGTTAAGCTTTAGTCATGAAAGCCAGTTGGGTGATTTTGGGCCAGTCACTCGCTGTCAGCCCAACCACCTCACAGAGTTGTTGTTATGGGGAAAATAGGACGCGGGAAACGTTTTGGATAGTTTTGGACCTTCAGTTATTTGTAAAAATAATAAAGGCAGCATACAAATAAATAACAAGCATGAGTTGGATAATTATATAAACCAAATGTATAAATAAATAAATAATATCCACATAGCTATCACCTTGCTGGCACTCTAGAAAGCCTTAAAAGACCAGGCTGTTCCCTCAGGCTTTGGGTTTGAGTGGTTGCCCTCACTCCCCCAGATTGTGTGTGGTTAGAAAAACGCACCATCACTTCTTGTTTATTTTTATTCTGTTAGTTGTATGGTATTATTATTATTATTATTATTATTATTATTATTATTATTATTATTATTAGTTCAATTTATATGCCACCTTTCTCCGGAAACTCAGGGCGGCTTACAATGCATTTAGAAAACCATTATAAAAACATTTAAACATTAAAACATTAAAACCCATTCACACCATTCATGGCCGGATCTCACAAGATCAGAACAGCGAGATCAACGGTCCCAAGCCTGCCAGAAAAGCCAGGTCTTCACCGCTTTTCAGAAGGCCAATAGGGTGGGGGTATATTGCCCTGAACCAGTTTGAAGATGGGTATTAAATTCATTTAATTGAATAAATTAAATCATCAAGGTCTGAGCCTTCAGGGGAAATAATTGACATTTCTATTGGACTTATACTGACATTGCCTGTTCAGTGTAGTGCTGACTGCCTGCACAGAATTGATTGGGATAAAATTGGATTTCAGAACTGATGAATGGAATATCAATTTGGACAGAATGCAAACAAAGGCATGGTTACTTTGTTTCACTAGGAAATGGGAAATAGTAAAGATATATAGTTCACCCAGAAAGGAATTCTCCTACTTAACCAGATCATTTTTCATAATGGAAAACTGCTATTTGTTTTAGTGTCTTCCATATTATTTTGTTCCTATTTTGGCTTCTTATAGAACTATAAAGTGCTGCATAAATATGTGGCTCTTTATGCCACATATTTGATCCGCGAGAACAGTTGGGACAAAGTCTTGAGCCTCTATGTTCAGAATGGTGCTCCCGCCAATGCCCAGGTAAGATAAGAGTCCCAGCTGGCTAGGAAAATTTGCTTGCTTCTGTTCATAGCAAAGCTCTTCTCACATTTTCTCTTCAGAATTTCAATATTTATAAACGACTATTTGTGGAGATGGTGAATGCAGCCAGTATGAATCGGCCAGAGGCTTATCACAGCTGGGCTGATTTGCGGGATGTGCTTTTCAACCTGGTGAGTACAGCTTAAAGTAAATGTATGATGTACCATTGAATGTAAAGTACCTGATCTTCATTTTACTGCTCTGTGCGCTGTTGTTAATACCACACAGGTTTTCCTAAACAAAGCTGCAGTACAAAATATCTGTGTGGCACCTCTATATTTTCAGATAGAGCAGCTTTTTCATTATTACTCAGTCTCTTTGGTGGGGTGAATGAAGTGTTTAGATAGCCCTATATGAGACCACAATCTGCGGTGTTTCTTTCTTTTTAACAAATATGTCAGATAAAGGTCATTTTTTTTTCCAATTTCAAATGATTAAGATTCCAGAAAACTTACATGATCCCCTTTCGTACAGTGTGAAAATTTAGGGAAATCAAGTGAAGCCAACTCACCAGCTCATGAGGAATTTGAAACCATGTTGCTTATATCTCACTACTATGCTACACGATCTGCAGCCCAAAGCATCAAACAGCTGGTAAGAGAAGGGTGGCAGCAGGTCGAAAGGACTTAACCGGTTTACTAGTCTCTGGCTTGTTTAAACCCTACATTTCTTACTATTTCACTTTCTTCCGCATGGAGTTCTGATTGCACGATCTTTGATAAAAAAATAACAATATTTGCCTTGTTAGTACTGCTTGAGATTTGGATGGCTACAAAGTCTGTGGGCCTTGTGCAACTGGCAACCAAGTCTCTTTGTTTAGGTTTGTCAGTCAGGAAAGAATAGTTCTTATGACATCTCTTAGTCAATTGCAACTTAATTTTCTCATGAAGACTCCTACTTTCAGAACTTTTCTTCTTTATAGATTCATTGTATATTTCACTTTACGCAAATATCAAATTGCAATCCTGGATATCTAAATTCCTTTTCTGAGACTTTGGAGGGAGCGGGTGATTCTCTCTCTTAACTCATTTAACTCATGACTTATAATTACAGGCAGTATTTTTAAAAAGAAGGCAAGGGTGGGGCAACTAACTCCACTTGAACAGACTACTTTTGTCTTAGAAGGGCTGGTTGACCTGAAGAAGTCCCATCTCTTAAGAATGGAAGCTAGAGAGCAGAGTTTGAGTTTGTGGTTTTTTTGCCCCCCCAGGAAACTGTGGCAGCCAAGCTCTCCATCTCTTTGTTGCGCCATACTGAGATCATTCCAGCAGACAAGGCCTTCTATGAAGCAGGGATAGCAGCTAAGGTGAGGAGCAGGAAGCTCGTTGGTAGGTCACATCCAGGTAGTTGGGGGGGAAATTTGTGGCCAATTAATGCCAAATAAGGCAAAATGGCAAAATGGCTGGTTCCTTGTATGCTTTGTAGCAGGGGTGAAATGTAAAATTTGTTACTATCGGTTCTGTGGGCGTCGCTTGGGGAGGTAATGTGACTGAGTGGGCACGGCCAACTTTTTTTTAAAAAAAAAACTTTTCGAAGCATTTTTTCTAATGCTTTGAAAAGCCTCTGCCAATCAGGCAACTCAGCTGGGATCGTCAGACTTTTCAAAGCATTTTTTTACCATCTCTTCGGCCAAGAGGTTGCAGAAAAAAATGCTTTGAAAAGCCTCTGACAACCCCAGCTGAGCCGCACGATCATCATAGGCTTTTTTTTTTTTACTTTTAAAAGCATTTTTAAAAATGCTTTTAAAAGTTAAAAAAAAAAGTCTCTGATGATCGTGCAGCTCAGCTGGGCATGGGGGTGGTGGTGCAGGGATTTTTGCTACCGGTTCTCCGAACCACCCGCCGCCATCGCTACCGGATCGGGTGATCCAGTCCGAACCGGGAGCATTTCACCCGTTTTGTAGGAATGTGACAAGCTTGCTGTCAACTCTGAAGCTTACCTGGCTGAAGCCATATTTCTCCTGCCTCAGAGTTGCCACGAACTTTGAAAGGGGGAAGGGAGGGGGGGGAAGTAGATAGACCGGCTACCCATCAAAACAAGAAGTTTTCCTGTGGGAACCAAGGTCATCCCAACAGATGGCAGAGGAGTGACGTAGCAGCCTTCCAGTTACCTTCATTGAACAATGTGACTGGTGACACCTGGGGAGGGAATATTTGTTTCCTCTTTTAATTAGGGGGAAAACCGCAGGAACCTTTAGAGTTGGTTTTCACTAGCTGTGCCGATATGGTGTGTCCAATAAACATGTTCTTTCAGGAATATACCTGTCTCTGAGTTGTGCTTTTGGTTGATGCATTACTCGGAACGCTGACACTTGCACTGACTTCCTGAGGATTCCACCTCTTACATTCAGAATCCCCTTTAGATTTTACCTTTCAAACAAATGGTCTCTAGAAAATCTTTAAAAGGATTAAAGCATTTTACAGTATAAGAATGGCCAAATGATCAAGAGAACTAAAGCAGTGTATCCACTATCTCAGTCCAGATGGACTCTAGGCTCTAAGGAACTCTTAAGGAATTACAATAATTGGATTCTTGAGCATGGTAAAAGGCAAGATGGGATAAATACAATATACAACGTTAGTAAAGTGGAGAATTGTTTTCCTTTCTCAAAATATTAGTCTCATGGTCATCCCATTAAAGTTAAATGGTGGCAGATGATTGACACAGTACTCATTTTAACTGTGGAATTTGCTTTCACACAACGTAGCAAAGCCTGCCAATTTAGGTAATTTAAAAAGAGGATTAAACAAGATAATACCATATATTGTGATGTCTCTAAATTTCCCAATCAGTGACTTATATAGGTCTTACAGAAAAAAGTATTTATTGTTCATATTATGTTTTGCCAGCTTTATAGCTGCATCTATTCTACAGATTACTATTGAATGAGAACATTCGATTTTCAACTCTTCATCTAATCCCACAGATAAATGTGAGAGTGTGATTATCTGCCTCCTTTGATTCTAATTAAACATTTTTTTAAAAAATAGTAGTACTTTTGTGGAGCACGATTTCCAATATGCTACTCAAAAGTCCAGCAATCTTAGCTTGAAAACATTTGAACACACTTGCCATGTTGAACTGAAATCAGTGTTGACTTTTGGCAGAGAACTGGGAAAGATAGTTCATCCTTCTCTTTCATCTTTGCAGGGTGTTGGTTGGCAGAACATGGCTTTTATCTTCCTAAACCGTTTCCTTGATTTAACTGATGTGAGTTTTATCTGGGACTCTTGAGAGTGGTGGGGAGGGAAAAGGACTCCATGTTTGTTCTTTCTGATGTTATTTGCTCTCCTAGGCAATTGAAGAGGGCTCCCTTGATGCTCTAGACCACTCAGACTTCCAGAATACAGATATCCCTTTTGAAGTGCCACTGCCTGCCAAGCCACATATCTCAGTGAGTGTGTTCTCGTATGCATGCGCAATTTCAATCCATTTCTATTTCGAGCAGGGGAGACAGTATTTCTAAGGGGCCTTGGAAAAGGATATTCCTTGCCTGATTCCCAGTTCTGTTGACTCATACACTTTCACCACCATCCCAAGTATTATTACTGCTGCCACTTTTCATTCATTCTGAGTGTCATATGTTTATTTGTGCTAGGAAGACCAGCGTGAGGAGATCCGTGACTGGGTTCTCACTGTCTCCATGGATCAGCGGTTGGAACAGGTACTGCCACAAGATGAACGTGATACTTACGAAGCTTCTCTGGTAGCAGCGAGCACAGGTGTGCGCTCCCTGCCCTGCCTTATCACAGGTGAGCAGAGCAGCATGGCATTTCAGCATGGCTGAAGGTATAATGGAACATATCCCATCTTCCCTCCATAAGATTTTCAAATGGTGCCTCTTCCCCACCCCAATATAAACTTGTCCATTTTTTCAGACCCTATTCTCATCCACTGTGGGAGAATAAGGAGAGAAAAAGTATTTTAAATTGTCCTGTAGTTATTTAGAAAGTCCCTCTTCTTCCAAACTCCTGACCAAAAAATATATGGTGCTGCTTTGCTTACGTTCAGAAGAATGTTAAACTTAACTTCTACTCTGCATTTGATTTCTTTTAATATACCATTCTTTTAACTAATACATTTATCACTATTCAATTTTTTGTTTTGCCTACTATATTTATATTTTAGCATTTACTTCTGTACATTTTAACTTGTAAGTTTTTACCTTGAAAGATTATCATTTTAAGCATTTCATATTTTTAAAATCACATCCACAGTTCTGACTAGTGATAAAGTTTCCTCACTAAAGAAAGCTAATTTGTCCTGGTTGAATCCATGAGTCCATTTATAGTTATCTGCAACTACTCTACTTCTCTTTTTTAAAATAGTTCATTGCTTTATGATAGGCAATAAAACCAAGACAAACAATTACGGCATTCAAAATGAAATAACCTAACTATAAGGATTACTCACAATCTTTCAAAACAAAGATATAGTAGGGTAAAATAATAAAACACAAGACACCATGTATAATTTAGGGGAGGGGTGAATTCCAGAACATGCGAGTAACCACGGAGAAGGCCTGACAGACCTTATTCACACCCCATGAATTTCACAACACGGAGAAAATTTCATCAGGACATTCCTAAATGTTTGAACTGGATGGGATGGAGTCCATTTTGTTAAGCTCATGTCTGATATAACTTTGTTTGATGTCTTAACCATTACACCAAACTGGTTCATTAGTCATGTCTGATATACTTTGTTTCATGTCTGATATAACTTTGTGTATACCATATACCAGGTTGGATTTGATTTAAATCGAGTTGATTTAAATCACAATTTAAATCATGATTTAAATCACTAGTAAAAAGGCTTGATTTAAATCAACTTGATTTAAATCATAATTTTTAAAGAGCAACTGTCATCTCTGCTACTCCTTTGACCCACTGTTGACTCACCGATAGTCCCAGTGTTGCAGAATATACAGCCTCATGCTACATAACTAAGCTCCATTTCATGCTGAATAAACTAAATTATTTATGTATCTTAAATAGAAAACTATCTTACGATAGATTTTTACCCCAAAAGTTTATTAAAATAAATTTGATAAAAATCAAAAAAATCTGATTTTTTTGATTTTTTAAAAAAACCATTGATTTTTATCCACCCTGCCATATACTATAGCATATGTATATACTAAGGCTATAAGGGCATATACAGCTAGTCCTCAACTTACAACACTTCATTTAGTGACCATTCGAAGTTACAACAGCACTGAAAAAAGTGACTTACGACCTTTTTTCACATTCGACCATTGCAGTATCCCCCTGGACACGTGGTCAAAATACAGATACTTGGAAACTGATCCATATTTATGACAGTTGCAATGTCCCAGGATAATTGATCATTTTTTGCAACCTTCTGAAAAGCAAAGACAATGAGGAAGCCAGATTCACTTAACAACTGTGGCAAGAAGAATTGTAGCATGGGGTAAAACTCAACAGCTGTCTTGTTTAGCAATAGGAATTTGGGAATCAATTGTGATCTTAAATTGAGGATTAAGGCATTCTATATTTAAAATAGTCCAAATTAATCTCTAGTATGATCAAGAAGCTACCCTAAGGTTCAACAGAATACATAGAAAGATTTTTTGTTTGCCAAAATTTGAAGAGAGAAATTATTTCCTGGGCAGGAACCTGCTCCTTCAGCTGAGTTTTACAATATGTGAGACCCTCTTTATGTCCTTTTAATATGTTTTGTTTTCCTTCTCCCCACTCAGGCTATCCTGTACTAAGAAATAAGGTGGAATTCAAGTGTCCTGGCAAAGAGGCAAACAAGGAAAGCTGGAACAAGTTTTTGATGGCAGTCAAGGTGAGGAAGAGAATGAAGGTATAAGAAAGCAAGCTAGCAATCATAAGTAGAAGAGGGCACAGGGCAAGATATGTTGTTCATGTTGTCTTTGTTGTAAGCCGCCCAGAGTCCTCGGAGAGTGGGTGGCATAGAAATACGAATAAGAAATAAATAAATAAGAAAAGTAGGCAAGCTTGCCCTATAGCCTAAATCTATCAACTCTGATCTCAGCCCTAGTTTTACTCATGCCTTCTTTGCAGATGTCACACAGCCCCCCCTGCCAGGATGTTCTCAAATTCATCAGCCAGTGGTGTGGAGGGCTGCCCAGCACCAGTTTCTCCTTCCAGTGACCAACTCAGCCGGAGCATTTCCTTAAGTCTTCAACCCCCTTTAGATATTTATTCTCCCATATTAAATATCTTGTTTATATAATGATATTGTCTGCCTTCTTTAATTGATGTGGCATTTATTATCCGTTATGTCAAATGTCCTGCAACTCTAGAGACAGAAACTCAAGGGAGGTGACAAAAGATAACAGTATGAAAGGGGAGGCTGTGGAAAATTGGATTATAATGGTCATGCTGCATTGGAACAAAGTTCACTTTGGCACAGGATTGCATTTCAAATGGAGCCAATAGGCAACTGCCTCCAATCTGTAATCATTTGGCTAGTGTGAGCTATATGTTGAAGTTTGCTGTTTTATTCCAATGGATCTAAAGGCATTAGATGAGGAAGTCTATTTTAAAGACTGTATATATTATCTAAAAGCCAAGCAGTGTCAAATCTGTTTGGTACTTGGAATGGAGGCCACTAAGACATTTCAAGGCTTGAGCTAACTTGGATTTTTTTTAAAAAAAAATCATCCTTCAAGAGTGCATTAGTGAATGAATTCATGAAGGCATCCGGAGTTGAGTTCAATTCAGAGGCTTTTAACTTGACTTGAAAACAGAAACACTCATAATTAAAACTGTAAGAACTGTAATTGTAGTGTGTAATATATACCATGCAGGAATTAAAGGAGGTTAAACCAATAATAAAAATGAAAGAAAAAGACTTTCAGGGAATAATAAATTAAAATATCCCATTTCTGATGCTACCTTACAAATTGCCTGGGCCCATGGCCCATTGGAAAAACAAGATTTTAAAGCTTCCCTAAAGGACAAGAAAATTGGGACTATGCCGGTATCAGGGGAATGCTGTTCCAAAGGGCAGGAAGAACACAAAGACACATTTCTTGAGGTTCTCAGATGGACATTATTTTATTGATGGGTCATATAGAATGCCAATCCTACTAGACTTTACAATATAGGCAAATACAATTAGAAAGGTGGTGGTGGTGTAGCTATCCATGCCCTAAGCCACGTAGCCATGATGTGTCCATATATACAAAGATCAAACTTGTACAGGACATGGTATTCCCTATGTCACTCCCTGTGTTCCATTCCCTGTGGAACTGGAGGTGGAACTTTGAAGAATCAAGATAGGAAGAGTTTGAACTTTGATGTTAGAGAAGATTCCTGAGAAAATGGTGGCCAAGAAAACAAACCAATGGATCATTGAACAAATCAACCAAGAGTTCTCACTGACACAAATTATCCTAATTTTGACATACTATATACAAAGATCTAACTCTCTGGAGAAGCTCCATCTCTGAGAAAGATGGAAGGAAAGAGAAGATGATGACCAGTAGCAAGGTCAATGGACTCAGTTACAGTACTGATGAATGCACCTTTGGGAGTTCAGAAAAAACAGGCATGGGTTGTCAGAGAAAATGTGGTCATTAGGAGTCAAAAATGATTTGATCAATCAATCAAAGCCATGTAGAATCAACCAGCACCATGAGTTGCAGTGGGAAGCTAAGTGCAAAGACATAAGGTAAGTAAGGGTCCTTCTGGCATGGCTTCTTAAGAGATGCAAATTTAGAAAGAGCTTCAGATAACATAGTTTTTCCCTCTGGGGAAGTGCAATACCATCCAGATCTAAAGCTGGGAAAGCTATTGGAAATAAAAGAACTTGGAATCCATACCCACAGTGTTGCTTGGGTTGAGTCCAAACCTGCTCCTCACTATTCAGATCTTAACAACCTCCAAGCTATGAGAGAACTGTGAGCTGCTTAGCTGAAGCTACAACATTTTCTTGATCAATTATTTTAAGTCAGGCATTGGAAGCCTTATCTGTAACTTTGTTTAGTCCCCACAACAGGTGTTTATGCCTCCTGGTGAGGCCAGTTAATCCTTCAGAAAGTTTCAGATTACTAAGTGAGTACTGTCATTGTGCTATTCTTAACATGGCAACAAAGTGCTTCCTACTGGTTGTAGGTGATTAGAGAATACTGATGTGCTAATGAGAGTTAAGGCTTTTCTGTAGATTCAAGGTGCAGAATGCAACAATTACTTTTCCCCCCATGTTTAAATACTTAACCCATTTCATTTAGAAAGCAGTGATTATCATGCTATGTAGAATAAGTCTGAATTCAGCGCAAGTGTTTACATTCAAAATTCATTTTTTCATTCCAATTTGACCATGTGCGCCAACCTTACAACACTTAAACTCGCTCTTTCAATCTTGAAGTCACTTAAATTCAAACTGTTTTGCATACCAAGTGCTGATGCAATACTCCTAAGCCTCTTACATTAGAAAGAAGCTTCTGTTCTTACCTTTGAAGTTCCAATTAAACAGAATGATACAGGTAAGGAACTGACACCTGGTCCCCAAGTCAAATTCAGCTGACTGATGCAACCCATGTGATGCTGTACATTAAAAGGGAGCAAGAGCCTGCAACTTACAGTCTGCTTATTCACCATTAGATAGATAGAATTATAAGTACCTTTTATCTGCATCAGGAACTGCATAAGATAAAAGTAATCAAGTACTTAGGAGCTGAGGACTTGGCAGCACAAGGAAACAACAACCAATCGCCAGCCATCAACATACCAATCAACCAATAGGAAAGCACCACATAAATAGGAAACAGAATAGCTCAAAGCACATAGGACATAGAGAGAAGTTCCCCGAGGATGGGCTCTAACATGAATCTGAAAACTCAGAAGACTAAATCTCTGGTCCCAGTGATGGACCCAGATTGGATCTTGCAATTGTCCTGGGAAACATATATTTGCCTTCATTCGTAAAAGCAATCAACTCAACAGTATGGAAGGTTTTTTTCCTGTTCAACACAGAATTGTTAACACTGGAAGGTCTTCAGATATCAGCCTACATAAAATCTTAGTACTAGGATCTTTTCCAGATGTTACCTAGACAAAAGGTAACAGACAAAACGTCTTCAAAAAAAACCAAACAAACTCAGAAAACTCACACAACCCAGAAACTAATATTTGCTACAGAACATAGTTCTCAGAAACCAAGGGAGCATTTTTCTTTCTAAAGTAAAAGCTGTGAGCAATTTTTTGGTGAATAAGCAGAAGCCAAAATGAGGTTCAGATTCAACCTAGATGCAGTCAGTGGATGAGATCATACCTTTAAAAATATGAAAGCAGTGATCAAGAAATTTCAGGAGTACAAACAGCCCAATACCAACCACTTTTGCCCTTTCCCAATGAGCAGAAGAATGCACTAAGTGGCTCCTTTTAACTCTGTGATTCCGATTCCCAGATTCCAATCACAAACAGGTTGCAGTTAATTATTTACAAAACAATTTATTAAAAATAGGAACAGAAATGACACTTGGAACAGCTCCAGCACAGGAAAGGTTGAATTTCTCTGATAAACTGGCCCCAAGCCTGCAGGCATTAGATAATATCCTAAAGGAAAAGATGGTTTAACATTGCCACCTGCTATCTGAACTGGAACTTCCTATCTACTTCCTCTATTGACCAGATGGAACCCTCACACCACACAATAGATGCAGCCAAGGATACTGGAAGCAAGGCTGGTGCATGAAGCAACTGTGGGGAGGAGAAGAGTCCATCTGGAGGGGATAAGGCAATGACTGTGGGGCTAGAGAGTGCATGTGTAATATGGAGGGCCAGCATGGGATGGGGTAGAACTTAACTTCTCCGTTCCCCCCCACCCTTTTAAATAACAAGACAGACATCTGTGCTGTGCAAAAAAAAAATAACCTTTGTACAATTCAAGCAAAAGAAAACTCCATGCATGTGAGCCCAGAAAGAGGGAGAGGGAAGGAAGGCCATTGGCCACAGGGAAAATAATACTGACAAGGCACACAGCCCTCCCCCCCACACCTTGCCCCCCTGCCTTTAAGACTGGCAACGATTGTCTGCAGGACCTGGCTATAACACATGCGGGAGGCATATCCAAGCTGGCAACGGTGGTGGCAGCGGCTTAGAGTAGTACCCTACACAGATGCAGAGCAGGTACACCTGCTAGCAGCAAGATGGCCATTATGATGATACAGTGACAGCTGCCAGTGCCCCATTCCGTGAGTAGAAGAACTTGTTGAATGCCTCTTCAAGTAAACAGCTAAGACGGCTTTGATCAGCCTACAAAACAATGGGGGGAAAAAACACTGTAAGAAAACCTGTCCCTATACTCTTACTGGCTACAATGAAGTTCCCCATAAAGAGAAGAAAAGAAGTATTTTGGTGAACAGGACTGAAACTTACCTCACTGATGAATCCTAACTGAACCAATTCAGCTGCCAGTTCCTGAATATTGTCACCTAAGGAAGGAAAATGAGAGAATTGGTATGTTCTCTTAAGATGAAAAAGAAAAGAAGAAAAGAACAAGGACTTACTGGGCAGTAGGTCACAGCTCAAGTGCCGATTCAATTTGTCTTCCAGTTTCAGCAGCAGTGTCAACTGAATGAAAGGTGGGGCATAGAAGAAAAAAGGAAATTGCATTTTCATCTTCAACACTAGGTAGAATTCTGCCCCAAAAGGAAATAGGCCATTGTAGGCAAATGGAAGCCCTAGACTGGTATAAGTCACCCAGCTTGAGGCAGATACATACATGGTGCTTCACACCCTCCTCCACTGATTCAATGTTGCACTGCATCAACAGCACCTGGAAATGACAAAGGAGTGTGATAAGGCGAGGCTTTGCTATTATCAGCCAAGGAGATGCGGATTAGGGACCAGCTACTCACTTTGCGAGTCTCCACTTCTGCTGGCTCTGGTGTTGGAGTCTTTACTGATGGGGGGGCAATGGGAGATTTCACCACCTCCTGCTGTGGCTGCTGAGGTCGGGGCAGCCCAAAGGCAGTAAGTGGATAAATTCCATTTCTGTGGAACCACAAATGGAATAACTCAACTCTATGTATTGCAAGCTAATTCAGTGAACCAACAACAAAGGGGCCAGGTTGGCTTGGCCAGGACATTAGCTAGCTTCAGTAACAGAATCCCACTGAGAGTCATTATAGGAGAAAGGGGCATACCTCACATCTTCCAAGAATTTGTCTAGTTCCAGCGCTGGGGACTGTGAGAATCTAGGCCAAGACAAAGCACCAACTTAGTTTTTACAGCATAAAGTACATCCACCCTTTAATGAGCCAACTGTCAATTGCTTCCCATTCCATCTAATATTCTGCTGACCTCAGTTCATTGCATAGAAACAGAGAAACTCAATTCCAAAATTCCACACTCCACCTCAAAGCTCTCTTTCCCCCATCAGTTCCCAACTATTCAAACTCACATCATACGGACACCATCGCGGTCAGCATGGTTGATTTCAGCCAGTACAGCACTCATGTCCAAGTTCTTGGTCATTTCTTCAAGTGCATTCTCAGGGATCATGTCTATCACAAAATAAAAGGTACACATTACACTATTTTTCCTTCACTAACCCACTGTTATAACTAGTGGGCTTCCTAAACATGCTTTCCATTTTTCCCCTGAAGAGTTTTTAAAAAATGGAGATTAAAAAAAACAGATTTAACAGCAAAGGACTAACCATGCTCGTGAAGAAAGAGGGGAAAAAGCATGGCTATCCAGAATGCTGTACATGTGCCATAGAAATTTAAAAAAGAAATAAAATATTAATGGAATGATGGAATGAAAATGATTTGTAGGTGAAGATCTAACTATTAAGTATCATGAAAACTTAAGCAGACTTTAAAATTATGTTCTAAAAAGATGTCCACATGAGGAATGAACATGTTAAATTCAAACTGATGGCATAATTCTAAATGTTGGTACAATTTTAACATCACACATATACTGAGGGAAACTAAGTGGTTATAAAGATTTTAATTTTGTACCAAAAAAGTGCATTAAAAGTGCAATATAACCTTCTACAAAAACAAACTATTTTTAGTTTAGAAAAAAAATGAAAGTCAGTGAATGACTTTGAATCAATCTCTCTATCTCAGTCCAACCCACCTCATAAGGTTGTTGTTGTCAGGGAAATAGGAGAAGGTAGTTGTGTTGGATATGTTACCACCTTGAGTTTATTTGTAAAAATAATAAAGGCAGGATACAAACAAATAAAAAATAAAGGACGGGTAGACATGTGCAACAGGAAGATTTATAAAATTGCACATATAGTAGTTTATATGTATGATGTATGTATGTATGTATGTATGTATGTATGTATGTATGTATGTATTTTTCTTTTTTTTCCCTCTCAGTCAGGTTTTTCCTATGTAAATCAAGATCTTTATACAGCCATAGTTCAGTGAAATCTCATTCGCTAGTTTCTAGGCTTTATCAGATATCAAATCAGCATTTTGCTGTCTGTTGTGAGACTTAAGGTAGACTAAGATAGATCCATTTCAGACTAGTTTGTCTTCTTCAGTTAGCCACACCCCCATCTCATGTCTCCTTCCTGTAAAGGTCAAATATTTATTTTATTCTCTTTTCGTAGGTCTTTATGTGTATTTTTCTCTCAGCCAGGTTTTTCCTACGTAAATCAAGATCTTTATATATATATCAGGGTATTTTATATTCCTAGGAAGAGGTCGATCTCACTGAGGTAATAGACATTACCCTAGCTAATTTAATCCTTTTAACTGAAATCATTATCCAGAATTAACCTGGGACCCTCTCTATGCAAACTGATACTCTAGAGATAAACTACAATGTCTCTTCCCCCCTCCCCCCAACAAGCATATTATTTTAGACAATGTATTTAATATTTCTTTGTTGGGGCTTTTTACTACTATCCAAATGAAGAGAGCTAGACTGAAGTCCATCCACATTTATGTATATGTTTTTCATATTTCAGAACCATACATCTCCCTCATTTATCTATTATAATAATGGAAACTCAATCTTGAGAAAGTAGGTTGCTAATGTCTGAATATTAGGAGGCACTAGAAGACGACATGTGAGAGCATCCAAAAATCATTTGTCAGGCTGATCAATCTTGCTTAGATACAAAGGAAGCTATTATGGACTTCTCTGTTCATTTTGGCTGCCTCCTTTTAATAGATTTGAGTTTTTCTGCTTTGTAATTTCATTTCGGGGTATTTCTGGATATATTATGAAGTATTAGTTACTGAGCTACACATTCATTTCATACAAAATATTATTTTTACACACTATGAAGGGTTTTGCTCTTAGCAGTAGTCCGCAGACTTCTGTTGGCTATACTCACGCTGATGGCCCACAATGCAATGGGCTGCCAAAAGTTTCAGAGAGGGTACTTCAAACAAAGCCTGATGGAAGAGAAGCTCACGAGCTGTGGGTCGTTTGCTAGGTTGTGGTTCCAGGCACTTCTGAATAAACTCCTAGAACGGAAAAAGGAAACCAAATTTTGTGCTAATCCTGAGAGCTGGGAAAAGAATGGAAGAGGAAAGCAAGGAAAAGAATTGAGGTCAATCTTACTCGTTGTAATGGATCCTCTAGCAATTGGATGGCATTGTTAATAGCTTCTTGTGGCACGTAGGAAGATTCGCCATTTCCCTGAATCTCTAGCACTGCCATCTATCAATATAGAAACAGATGTCAATGGGTGATATCTTTAGATCGCCAGAGAAGTGCACCTTTTATTAGAAAATTTCATCAGCCACCACAGAATTTTTTTTCTCATCACCCTATATGTGAACCAAAGCAACACCCCTATTTTTATCTTTCCACTAGATTTTTACTGTCAACAAAGAAATTGCTTTCATTTCAACCATTTAATTTTATTAATCATAATATTCCTTCAGACAAGAGCCTATCAGGATTCACATCATATAAGGAATTTAGAAACAATCTTAATTGGAAGAGAACAAGAGAAAAAAATAATGGAACCCTCTTTAGGCCTGTTCTCCAAACCCTGAAGTTATAACAAAAACTATCCCCACATCTTCTTTGTTGAGTGAGGAAGATGACCTTGATAGAAATACCGAGAATTTCTAAACAAAGAGGGCTAAAACATTCTATAAGTCCCAAGAAAATATATCTGGAAGCTGCTCAGGTAAATGATTCACTGAAGTACAGGTAGTTCAGATTAACAACAATGTGAACTCCTTGAGTCTGTTGGGGGTGCTACTTGGAACCCTTGACACAATGATTGGGAACAAGCAGTGGGGCTTGTAATGGGCAATGTCATGTGACTGTGCCAATTTACAACAGTAGCTCTAGCTGTAGACATTAAACAAACCTCACACAGCTGTTAGGTGCAACATCACATGACCACCACTTGCAATCTCCTGTCAGCTTCCCGACTGACTTTGCCCATGGGAAGCTGACAGCAAAGGTTGCAAACTGCAATCGCATGACCATAGGATGCTGCAGCTGTCAAAATTGCAAGGCAATTGCCAAGCACCCAAAATAAAACTACACTATTGCAGGGGATGCTGTGATGGCCACAACATCTAGGACTGGGCCTAAGTCTTCCCATTCCGCACCATTGTAAATTCAAACAATCACTGAATAAATGGTTGTTAACCAAGAACTACCTGCATAAGGAGGAAGATAAAGCACAGTCCAATTTGCCAGATAAGTCTTAACATGTACAGGTGGGGCTGACACCTTCATATACTAATTGCCCTCCACCTTACCTCTAACGCACACATTCCAAAGGAGTAGATGTCCACTGCTGTAGTCACATGTGCAACTTCTGGAACAAAGAATAATAATCAGAAGCTATCTCTAAGGCAGAGAGAACAGACTGAACACTTTTTCTGCAGTTAATACAGAACTGCAGGTCCCAATACCCTCATATTCGTACCGCCATACTCTGGAGCAAAGAAATGCAGGTTCTTCTGCTCCTCACGACATGTCTTCACATGATTGTTGATGGTATCTGGGGCAACTATAAGAGAAGAGAATTGTAGAAGATCAGAGCCCATGCCTCTCTTTCCTTTCTGGTGTATGGGACTTGAGGCAGCTTCCATCTAGTTCATCTCTGCAAGGAACCCCAAACAAAGAAGCACTGCTCTTGTCCGGCCTCCCCAGCTTTCAGGCAGCACCACATCATAAGCGAACTCAGAAGCAAAAAGAAGGGATGCCTACATTCTCTTCCAGAAACCCCAGGTCTTTTCTGCGTCAACTCAAAGCCAGGCAAAGCAATAATCTGATCTTTCTAAAGAAACGGACATGAGAAGAAACTAGATACCGTATGTGTACACACATATACACACACACGCTATTAGAATAGGTAAGCAGCTTTTGTCCATTGTTGAAAGTAAAAGAGCCCATTCTCCCTAACATTTTTTTTATTTTGGATAGTTGCACCAAGCCACTATTTTTCCAGGCAGGCACAGATGCAGGCAAAGCTCAAAGTAAATCCCAAAATGCTGGTACTTTACCCATCACCTTGCAGTCTTATGCAAAGAAAGCAACTTCCCAGTAACATGCCCAATTGTTCAATAGCACTTACCCCCTATTTTTTTCACAACTTTCTCAGTTGATACCGCAAACAAAGCAATGCTTCTGGCAGCACCTGAACATTTATAATTTCTTTTAAAATATGTTTAACTTGCTTATTAAAATAGTCCCTAAATTGACCAGTAAATAAAGATAAACAAAGCGGTCAGTGAATGACTACCACCAATTCTTAAGAAGCTCCTGGCACAACAAGCCTCATTATAGCCAAAATACAAAAATCATCCTGAGAAAATTTGGAAACCAATAAAGATCCACTGCGGACAGGGTATAACTTTGGCTGACATAAAAAAAGAAAGAAAAAACCTAAGCCAGCGTATTAACCATAGAGAACTGTTTGTCTGCTATGTTCTTGCAATATTAATTAGCTCAGTTAAAGACCTAGTGGATTCCTTTACACAATGTATAAAGCTTGACTTTTTTTGCTTTTTTTATGTGTGGCTTAGATATTCTGCAAAGTTAGTCCATGTATTTAGTTTACTGTTATTTATATTACATAGATCCAGGAAATGGGTTAATTTATTAACTAAGATACATCTATTGTATAAATCCAGCCTTAGGCTCAAGGATGGTGCAAGCTAATTCACTCTATTTAAGCAGTGTTAAGAGATTTTACTTCACGCCTTGCCTTTTGATAAGCAGGAGGAATAGACTGAAAATACCAGTTCTCAACAGCTGTTAGACCCTATTGACATGACAGAAAACCAGCATGTGGAAGTCAAGCAGCAGAGGGTGCTTAAGACTAATGAGAAGGGATAACATGGAAGAGAGTATTTGTAGCTCAGAGTTGAACTGTGGAGTCCTTGGTGCTCTGAGCTTGTGGTTTTCTTGAAGACATTTAATTACCAAACTAGGTAACATCATCAGTACTACAAGGGAGTGGAGTATGCTCCCATTTTATATACTAGTGGCTTGCCCTGTCAGTGTTGGTAGGAGTGGTCTTGGTGGTTCCTTGATTAAGCTATTGTTTACTATTACTGTTTTTGTCCAAGTTACTTCATTATTGGTGTAATCTTGGTATCTCTGTTCATCTGGGTGTTGATTGTTGGTGAGGAGATGTTTTGGGTTTTTTGGTTTCCTTTTTCGCTTTTTGATTGTTTCTTTTGAATGGTATGTAGATGTTGTTTATCTGTATGTGCCTGTTGATATGCCAAGTTCAGAGAGCACCAAGGACCACAAACAACTATTTCCCCCAAGCAGAAAAAAAATGCTGGCGGGACCAGACTGAGCCTCTATACCTTAAACCACAGCCCAGAATAAAATTGATCTAGTAGCAACAGTACTGCAGTCAAACAAATTAAAAATATATTAGCTTTAGCTTAATGTCAAAGTCTACTCTCTAATAAAGTAGATATTTGCTCCTATCTGAAATTTTCCTGCAATACGTTGCTTTCTTTACATCCATATACTTTCTGTATCAACCAAAAATCTGGTAAGTGCTTGAAAATGCATATTTCTAACAGTGATCACTGGTAGGAGCTACATATACGGTTTCTCATTCTGAAAAAGGTTTTATTTAATGAGGACCTAGAATGGGTTGCCTGGTAAAAAGCTTTTTCAACTTGTTCTATGTATGTACCGGTATGTACTATATTGTTTATCAAAATAGAGATGGACATAAATAACAATGAAAATAACTCATTTCCCCATATTATTAAAATTATTGTTATTTATTATATTAATTGCTTGCTAATAATTTGAATTTATTAGCTGCCCAAATCCAGTGGATTCTACTTGTTAAATAAGTATAGTACTGTAAGGCATTACAGTTATTTTGGTATAAACTTTCATGTACTAATCTTCATTAATACTATTATAGTTCTTTAATTTGTTATACTCATGTTTCAATTTATTTCTATAAAATTATTAGTTTCATAACTATCTTTCTGTTCATTAATGCTAAGGTTTACATGCAGTTTTAAATTAATAAGACTACTGGTGTTTTTCAGTATGCCAATAGTTAAATATGTACAATGTAACTATGTTCTCAACAGCAGTGGTGAAATCCAAATTTTTTTAATACTGGTTCTGTGGGCGTGTCTTGGTGGGCATGGTGGGTATGGTGTGGTGGGTGTGGCAGGGGAAGAATACTGCAAAATCCCCATTCCCACCCCACTCTGAGGCCAGCCAGAGGTGGTATTTGCCTGTTCTCCGAACTACTCAAAATTTCTGCTGCCGGTTCTCCAGAACCTGTCAGAACCTGCTGGATTTCACCCCTGCTCAACAGACTAAAATTCCATCTCTTAACACTGCTTAGAAACTAATAAATGATTGTGGATTTTTAATGTCGTAAACTGCTCAAAGTCACTGCATGTGAGTTGGGTGGCCATATACATTTATTTAATAAAATAAATATAATAAGGTATTGTAAATATGCTACTTATTTTAATAAATGTAAGCTAGGTTCACCATATCTCATTTTGTTACTGATTAAGGATTAAGCTACAACTGGATTCAGGAAGTCTAAAATAAACTATATTATCGCTTAGCACGATGTGTAAATCCAGATAATGAAATGGAAGTAATTCCACCTTCGTCCTATCATATGCACAGCTTAAGCAAAAGAATAGTATTCCTTTTCACATGCTGCCTCCATTTGGCAGCTATCACTCTCCTCTCAGCAGTGTATGGCATCTGTTTTTTGCAATCTTCTGAACTTCTAGACCAAGGACCACATGAACTTGGTACAAAGGTTCTTTTCAGTCCTCATTATTGTTGGACATACAATTATCCCAAGGGTTTCTCTCAGCTGGAAACTCAAAGCCACAGTCTCATCATCAGCATCTCTCTTCCATCCAAGCTTTTTCTTTCTTTTAATCAGTCCCCAAGGCTTCGTTTTGCCAGACTTGGCTAAAGTTTCACCGGAAGTTCATCTTCTCTAGATGCTCTTTCCTGGCAACCTGTCTTATTGTTCTGTTTCAATCACTCTACTCTGCCATAAACAGAAAGGCTTGCTTACCTATTATACCTAGCACTGGGATAGAGAAGGCAAGCAAATCCCCAAGGGATCCTTCTATAGCTGAAGGGAATTGAATAGTTCCAAAATAAGAGCATTCAAAGCAGAACCTAATTTTCTGATTCAACTAGAAACCCCAAAAGGAATTCAACATATGTCACTAAACTGGACAACATTTTAGCACTCTTATAAGCCTCACCCATTATCCCTATAAACAGTTGGCCACAGCTCAGGCCACAAGCAAGCAGCAAGCAAAATCCCAATCATAGCCGCAAGGGAAGGAGGTAGCAGCCGCTCCTCAGACAAGAGCAGTTCACATGCAGGAGGAAGCATGCAGCAGGACAGCAGAGAAAACACAGACCAGAAATGAGAGAGAAGGGTAAGACTCCTCTCCAACCAAGAGCCAAGGGCAGGCGCAACTATACTAGAGTCATAAGCAAGGGACACTGAAGGGAAAAAGGAGCTTTTGTATATAATACATATATATATATATATATATGATGCCATTTATGTGTATATATATATTATTATTATTATTTTTAGAAAGTCACAGTCACATCACAGAGCCGAGAGATTTGCTCACCATTAGCAAAAATCCTATGAAAGACTGTTGGCAAAAGAGAAAGAAAAAGAGAGAGAGGCAGCCCATCAGCAGGAAATAAAACTCAAGAATTGATGGAAGAGCCAGCCTTTCAGATAAGCCACTGTACCTCCTGTAGCAATGGGACAGACTGTGTTTGTCTCATCAGGACAGAGTGAAGGGTTTTTTATCCTGAACCTCTATAAAAATCCACAAAGGAGGTCAGTGCTTAGCTGTTTTGGGTACACAGTCTCCACGTGAAGTGAGACAGGAGCCAAATATACCACCTACATTTGGCCATCCATCAACTGCAAATTATCTTCTACTTCTCAGAATCTACTTCTTAGTCCAGAGCCATCTTTCCGCCCTCTACCACTACCCACTCTTTCTCTTGACTTGCTGTTGGGTGGCCAATGAAACAAACAAAATGTTAAAAGTTTTGATATTTGTGTAGTTACTTACCAAGCACATCTAAATTATATTAAAGTAGCCAAAATATCTTTACACTCCCCAAGGCGTGTCACAACTTTTGAGCACCCCTAATGTTTGGAAATTGAAAGTTGAAAAATTTGACAAGCCCTAGATCACTGGCCAAGTGTCTTTCCTTGGAGGAGGAAAAGAGAAAAGGTTCAGATGGAGAATCTGCCTGAAGCCTTTCTTGCATTTCATTCACATAGGATACAACACCTCTGGGTGGTTGGTTAGAAAAAAATGTTGATCATCTATCTCCAAGCCTTTCGATTTTCAAAAATAAATGTGGATTTTTAAATATTTTAGTATTCTTCCAACTATTCCCAAGGAAAGGATATATTCAATGAATTGCTACTCTACCTGGTAAATTCCTATCAGAGATTTTCTAAGTTATATTCCAACCATTTTCCTTCTCCCTCCCTTTTGGACTACACCTCACTGAGAGCTTGTCCTCTGAGTTAGTTATTCAATTTCTCCAACATCACCTCTGTAGCACTGTCTCTGGATGCCTCAAGGGTAGCCTCTGATGTTGCTGAGTTTGGAAACCTACTGGGATGCATTTGCCTGAACTATGATAATAGAATGGGGAAGAGGAAGAAAAGGCAGAACGAAGATTGGAAAAATGGGAAGAACTCTAATATTCAAAGAAACAAAATTTGTTCTAAGGGAGAGAGAAAGAATGGAACAGTATTTCTTAATAAATTAGGACAAAGATAGAATTAGATCCTCATTCACCCACTACTGCACTCTTATGCTTCTATAAAGCAGCTAGGGAAGCTAAGTGTAATCCTTTAGATAACTCGAGACGGTTCCATGCAGGATGGGTTACTTTTCCTGCCATTCAGCACCCTAGCTTCCTTCTCCTCCCTATTCTTCAATGGAGTTCTTTTGCAGGAAGTCTTTCTCGTTTCTGAATGTGACATGTTTCTGCTTGCTTTCCTTCTCAACGTTCCATCAAAGAGGCAAAAGGTGAGTGCATTAAATTTCCTTTCAAAATATTTAATGAGATTTCAATGGCATATATCATTACCAGCTGTGATCAATTTTTCATCATTATAGTATTTTTAATAATTGTTACTAGGATGCTGAGGAAAGAAATGAAAAAGCAAGTGCTTATTTCAAATAGCTACTTCAAGAATTCTAACTTCACACAAGAGTTCTGGGACAAACATACAGAATTATTATTCCTTATTCCCAGGGAAAAGCAGTCCTGGAAGCACAGCGCTCACAAAGCTACTTAAGATAGCTGCATGTCAATTTATTTAAGCTGCCATTAGTCACTGCAAAGCAAACTCTGTTCAGTCTGCTTATTCTCAACTCATGTGAATTACCTATTCAGAACATGCAGATTCTAATCCATGCACCCTTTCCTCAGATCTACAGAACTCTCCATCAAGACACAATACAAACTACACATAGTGGCTAGTGTTCTAGTTTTGTTTTTCCATAAGAGATAGCCAGTTAACATGACCCTCTATTCAAACAGTGTTGAGCTAGGTTTGTTTTATGTTCACTTCTTGAGTTTGTGTAGTAATCCTAATAGAAGATAATTACTACAAAAACATCCTTCAGATGCAGTGATAGATGTCTGTGAACCTAACTGCAAAATCAGTAACTTTTTAATCCAGTAAAGATTCTTCCTCTATCTCAAAAGGCAAGGAAACAATTACAAGGTCTTTCTCTCAATTAATTTTATCCATACTAGGAAGATTAATTTCAGAATTAGTAATCTTTATTTTTTTGAAGAACTGTTCCATTACATATCTCTTGGAACTACGTTTTTGTTATTTGGAGGCTTGAGTTGTTCCAATTTCGACTTCTTTCAAGAAGATACATCACATATAATTAAGACTGACACTAAGATCAGTTAATACAATAACTCATTTCAAGAACCACGTTCATTTTACTACTGATGCTTGATTCATGGAGTGTGTGTGTGTAGTATGCGTGTATACACACACACACACACACACACACACACATATATATATATATAATATGTATGTGTATTTTTATTTCCATTTTACTTGGATTTTGCAAGCTTTGAGGGGTTCTCAGAGTAGTTTTATTTACTTGATCCATTCTGCATTAAACCCAAAGACACTCACATCATAAAATATTATTATTAATACTTTAATATTATGAGGAATTTGATTCCAATATAGTCATTATGCCCCCCTCTAAATACTTGGAAATTGAAGTTTGAAAGGATGCTATGAGGTAGTGACAATCACCTATTCTTATGGCATTAAAAGTAATCAGATAAATGTATGAGGAATCAAGCTTTTTACAGTTACTACATATGACAGCATTGTATTATTTTGGATACTGGGGCAGCATATTTACATAAAAAGCATAATGTATATTAATCACTAATTTCTGAGAGTTTAATGGGAGTGTGGCAGGATATAAATGTAAATGTAATAAATAAATAAAGTAATATGAGAAATAAAGTGCTCATATTATCCAGCTTATGGACTTCCCTCTGGCATCTAAGTTGGCTATTGGGGAAACAGAATTATGGGTTTCTGAGATCTTTGATTTGTTCCAACACAACTATTATGTTTGTATGAGTTTTGTTTTTTCCCAGAGTTGACTATCCAGAAACTATGTTTTTATCAATTTAATTGTGGCATTAACATGACCGTGGTTAAATCATGATTAATACTGTCCCATAAGCTTCAAAAGTAATCTTGAGAATTTTCATGAATTAAACCGGCATAATTCATTGAATAGGACATAAGCAGCACAAAAAAAAAAAAAAATGAGATGAAATGCTAAGCATATATTTGTGAAAAATGGAGCAGCCAACAGCGATACTTTGCTTATTTACTAACAGCTCACTAACTAAGACTGGCCACAAGAAACTGACAGCCCAAGAAGAAGCGAAACAAAGAGGTCTGCCCATCCTGCCTTCCCCTACAATTCTGATGAATCAGTGTGTTCAAGTGTAAGGTTGGCTTGGAAGCAGCCAAGAACAAGCAGCGTCCCCAAGGTTCCAAATGTTTGAATGACAGAGATAAAAATGAGTTGGCAGGAGAGTTTTCTGCCTGCAAAGGAGTAAACAGAGACTCTACAAAAAGAGGATAGAGCAGCCTGCAAGTGGCAAAAGGTCCAGGAAGTTTCCAAGAGGTCAACAACAACAGATGTAAGGTAGAGGCACCAGTTGCAACACAGAGTCCTGCTATACAGACATAACAATATATGCTCCAAGCCCTAGAGGTTTCCTTGGACTAATATAAAGCTTGAACCAATGTCAAGGAACAAAGCAAGCCAAGAACGAATTGTAGCATACATTAAATCACAAACTAATTCCACAACAGCCTCACCTGATCCAATCTTAATAAGTCCATTGTGCTGGATGAAGATGGTATCACAAGTCAAGTTTCCATGAATGATAGGAGGATCACAGGAGTGAAGATAACTGGAACAGCAACACAACAGAGGTGAATCACAGCTACCAGATATACAAATGCATCAGTTTGCAGGTACATGGAAAATGTATTTTTTCGTAACAGAAAAATAACGTCTTCCTCATTTCTATTATTTCTGGTATCCAAAGAATGTAAAGTTGTGATGATAGTTTCTGTTTGGAATCCAAGTCTTTTTTTTTTTTTTTTTTTTGAGCTTTCTAAAGAAAACTTTACTGTGCTGCTGAAACCATATCATATAGTACCCCGGAGGCTCTGAAAACCGAAGTAAGCAATAAAAGAAGCAAGATTCTTCCCTTTATTTTCTCCAAAAACCTTTCTTATACAATAAATAAATATATTTATTTATTTATGTAAAACTTATAGACATATATATATATATATATATATATATAAAATTTTCCACTGAGCCTCTGAAACAGTGTAATCATTTGTACACCAACATTGTGCCCAAGACCATCCACCCTTTCAAATATGTAAAGGCACATACCTGAGGGCAGAAAGGATTTGGGTGCACCAACGCTTCCAGGCCTGCAATACAAATGAAATATCACCAAAAAGCTTTCAGCATCTCCTGCAAAACTAAGTCATCATTTGGTGTCTCTATAGTGCCATTTCTATTCTCCTTACTTCTGAGCACTCTTGATTTGCAAATCACAGCTGGTTTCCTTTTATTTTGCTCCAGAATTAGATGGATTAGCTCAGGAATCTCAGGCAGGAATCAGACTTATTAAATAGTTATGAGCTAGATAGCCATTTTTTCCCCTCATGGTCTTTGGCAGAAAGGGAAGCAACAGTACCTTGGCCAAGGGCTACAGACACACAGACCAAAAAAAAAAAAAAGAATAGCACAAACACAATTTAGGGAGTTGGGAAGAGAGTACAAGGTTGGAAAGAAGTTACCTTTTCATTCATGGTCTTGTGGTTCTTCTTAGTTTTCTTCAAAAATTGCTTCAGGCTACCAGAGGACATGTATTCCGTAATGAAGATAACCTAGTAATAGTGGAAATTATCAACTGCTGGTGCTTCATATTTTTCCACACTAAGATAAATGACAATCACACACAATTCTACTTACCCTGGCTTTATTTTCTTTCACATCTGCCCAGTATTTATGGAATTTCACAATGTTCAGGTGCTCCAACTGGATCAGGTTGTCAAAGACAGCTTTGACCTTTTCCTGTAGCAGCAGCAAAACAAAGTAGTGTAAACAACTCAAGAAAAAGAAAATGCCATTAGCAGAGTTTCAACACAGCCAAGATGGAGGCATTGGTTAAATTTAAGTCAAGCAAGCAAGACTAGCCAGCAATAGAAAATAATCCTACTCTCTTCATTCTCCTTGTCTGCTTGATTTCAAGAAACTTATTCATAGTCACACCAAAATCTGAGCCCTCATACAACAGATATCTTGTCTGCCTTTTCACAAATCTTCATTCCAGTTTCACCAACCTCTTGAAGCTTAAAATTCTTGCGTTCAGAGAACTGGACCTCATTCCAAACCACCTCCACACCTTCTTCTGTATCCATTGCCAAATAGGCACTATCAATTCCAGGAACATTGCGTTGATTAACCTAGATGGAAATAGACAAAAATAAAAGCCAAATTTCAGGCAGACTAGAAAGGTTGCTGTATCTGCAAATTATTGCTATTTGACCTAAAAATGTAAGATGAATCCTGTTGGGTCTGACCAAAAGCTATCCAGACGAATCTCACAAAACAAATAAACAGATGAATTTAATAAGATAAAAAGCAGGACATGATAAAAAGCAGGACATGACCTCTGTTGCTCCTCTACAGCTAGAATTTGTCTCCCTCCTTGAGGAAGATGGGGGATCTAGAAACACTAAAGATGGATGGATGGATGGTTACCCACTACAGATATATACATCACACTATTTTCTTTCAGGATCAGAATGGAATATATAGTATGCCAAAGAAATTTTAAAAAAGATGGGAAAACACAAAAGCCAGTATAGCTAGAATTAATTTAAACGAACACAATTTACTGTATTTTTCCATAATTTTAAATCTATGCAAACCATCCGTGTTTCCACCATGTCTATACTCCACATCATACTGTCTGTGTTATTTTGCCTACGCATTTCTTTTTCAGAATCCCATCAACACTGTCCAACATATCACCTATTGAACTTCCTTGTCCTCTTAATCCATTCACTCATTTTTCATATTTTGTGCAATCTGATCCCCCGTCATCCTCATCTCAATGTCTTTTCATAGTGGTCACTCATCATATCCATTCAATACCCATTTATTCTTGGTCCTATTTCTTGTTTCACTATATAACCTAACACCCAATTCACCACGTTCAACTTACTGTTACATTTGTTTTAATATATCAAACTCTCACTTCCATATAACAAAGTAGGGAGAATCACTTATAGCTTATGAGGAACTGTGGGAAGAAAACAGAAGGTAAGGAGTTTTGGTTTATGTGAGAAAAGACATAAAGGCCTGCATAGGAGAGATACGGGAAGGAAATGTAAGAGAGATTTTAACTTGCTGTAATTCTGGCTAGAAATTTATTCTCAGAGTTTTAAATATTACCTCACATTAAGGTTAAAGTATTTCCAGAAACCTATTTTGTTTTTACAGATAGTCCTCAGTTTTCACAATTGGAACTGAGAATTCCATTACTAAGTTACATAGTCGCTAAGTGAAATATCCCATGACAACAGACTTGTCACCTCTCATTCATAGCTGTTCATGAGAGTCACTGTTGGTTGATAAGCAAAACATCTCATGACTGTAACCCAGGGGTGTCAAACTGGCAGCCCGCAGGCCAGATGCATCAAGTGCAGGCCACACCCACCCCAGCTCCGCGAAGGGGAAAAAACCCACAAAACGTCACATAACAGCAACGTGATGCTGCGGGTTTGACACCCGTGCTGTAACCTGCAATTTTACTGCTGCCATTGTCAGAAATTGGTTGTGAAGGTCCCATATGTCAACCATGTAACCTCAGGGATGCTACAATGGTTATAAATGCAAGGACTGGTCATAAAATTACTTTTTAACACCCTCATAACTTCAAAGAGTTGCTAGACAGGGCAATTGTTAAGCAAGGTCTACCTGTATATTACTAGTTTGCTATCTGCATCAGGCTGAACACAGCTATAGACAGGATTTTTTAAAATGGGTTTAAATTACAAGAAAACACATTTTAACTGAAGATCAAGAAAATGTCCCAAAATGAAGAGCTGTTCAGTAATTGAACAGACTATCTTCAGATTCACCTTCGCTAGCCACATGCTATATCTGTCAGGTTATGTCAGGGATTCCTGTATTAGACAGGTGACTAAACTACCTCTTCTCTTTTTTAAAGTATCAAAGATTTTTTTTGTAATCTTTACCAACTTCTCCTCTTACATTCCACATCACAATCTTCCATGTGTCATCGTGGTAACCAGATAAATTATTGATTTCCGCTGCCCATCATGGTTCGATCAGTCATGAATTTGTCCAATCCCCCTTTGAATCTGTAAACTGGTAACTATCTCCATATTTGAATTCAATTATTGGGCTCATATAACACCTTAAAATAAAAAGAGATTATAACTCAAAATCAAGATGCACTGTGTGAACTAGTAAACTAATTTTGATTAAACCACGCTGTATATATTGTACAGATCCAGTCAACTGTAATTTGTTCAGTAAACAAGTTGTACCTTAACAATATTTCTAGTTTTGATCCTAAATCACCTGCATTTCACTTCAATATAAAGTCCTCTACATTTCTTACCAACTCTAGGAGTCTCTTATTCTATCCATGCTTGAGATTTTCTGAATATGGTAGGTAAGTAAATTCTGCCATCACAGAGCTGCTGGAGGAGAACTGTGCCTATGACAGAAGTCTTCTTAGCATTATTGTGTTTCTGAGCCACTCTTATTTTTAGCATTCCTTTGACTTTAATTCTAAAGCTCAGAGTAGCACATATTCTTAAGGCTTATAATTCTCAACTCTTCTAAATTCAAGCTTCCAGTACCAGTTGTTTCTTCAAATTCCTACTTTCTTTATAATGGTTAAATCCAAGAAAAGGCAGCCTGTAGTCTTAACCCCACAAGTTGAAGTTGCCAAAATTCAGTGGATAAAACCAAAATTACAGTATAGAGAAATGATTTTCATTTTTAAAAGAGTACTAAAATATATGTATTAAATTTCAAATAAGAATGCATGTGTTGTATTAAGGGGCAGGAGCACAAGAGACAAAAAGTTTGCTCTGACCCCTCCAATGATATCACCAACACATTCCGTACAGCTCCCAAAACTAAAAGAAGTCATTAAAAAAAACATTTCCTAGCATATTCTAGTCTAGTGATTCCTGAAATCTTAGGTAAGGCAGTATAACAAAAATTACACAACCACCCATGTTAGGGAATCACATGTTTCTTTGTTGCCCCTCCCTTTTCTTGATGTGTAGCCAAATCATCTTGTGGGTCAAACCAGCGAGTCACACATCATTACCAAGCCAAGAGTCAACCTCATTATGATCTCAGAGATATTTAAAAGTATACACTGCTCCTGAAAGACAGGGGGATGGGGAAAAGTGAGATCAAACAATGGCATGACCTAGAGAACAGCTGCAAACAGCAGAGGATGTTAAAGTGCTGAGTCAAAAATGTGTACAGAAAACCAGCAATACAAAATCATCCAGCTAAAGTGCTGGTGGCATGGTTAACAGGCTTTAGCAAATCTATTTTAAGAAAGGAGGAAGAAAACAAGGCAAAAGACAAAGCAACCAAAGCTCAACACCACACAAAACACTACACTTAGTTATGGAACACAAGAGGGGAGGAAATAAAGTGTGTTAAACAAAGGCTACAAAGAGAATCTGTAAAGGAAGCTAACTTGATTCCCCTTCCAATGTTACTAAAGAACATATTAGCCTTAACTTTTTAAGATGAAAAGAAATTGAAAATCTTAATAAAGCTGCTATGGTATATCAATGTCTATGTATAGTTCACAAATAGGAAAATATAAAAGCTGTCTCCTCTTCATGTCCTCAACTGATAGTGTCAAATATATTATTCATAATAAAGATATATGCATCCATAATGGTTAGTAGCCATTAATAGCCTAAACCAGAAGCAATAGATCTACAGCCTTCTTTTTCTGGCCTTCGGGTTCCTCTGGGGCGACTGCTGCAAATTCAAAGTATAATTTTCTGTTTTGAAAAAAATACTGTACTGTACAAATATTTGTTTATAAAAAGAAAAACTCCTTCCAAAACTAGTTGTATTGTGCTCCTACCCACTTGCGAGTCTTCAGCTTCTTCCGAATGCTAAATCCCTGATCAACAAAAGGCCATCCAGCCCAGGCTTAGTTCATCAGTAGTCACCATCAGTACATTTTCTGACAGAAAACTCCATAGCACAGATTGTGCTTTCTTTTATTTTAGTAACAGTGACACTCACAGAAGGGAGAATCTTGTCTTTCTGTATTGAGCATATCTAAAGGTTTATGGACTTGCATATTTAAAGGAAAGTCTTTCAAATGCATCCTACACTGGATTTAGGGTTGAATTAAAGAGAATTCAGAATTAGCCAAGAGTCCCTCACAGCAAAATTTTTGAAATAGGGGCTAGTAGCATTCAATCTTCATGACAGTTTATTGAAAATAAACCATCAGGATGACTAAATCAAGTCTTTCAATACACAGAACAGAATAACATTGTACTTATCTAAGCTAGCCCAGCTAAATCAATTTCTCCTCAAAATCAGCAATGATCGCTATTTTTCCCCCTAGCCAAATAAGCCATTATCCCAACACTCTAGACTTCAGAACATTCAGAACACCACATTAGTGTTTTCATGTTTTCACAAAACGGAAAACAGCCTCTATTCAAAAGGCAATTCTAAAATCTTCAATATAAAGCTATGATCTTATTAATCTGCCAAGTTAAATCACCTAAAATTATCCAAAATATCTTCTAACTCATCTATAACTTCCTTAACAGCAAGAGATATTGTCCTATATTTAAAATATCAAGGAAGAGAACACTTCCTCAGAACACACCCAAAGCAAGTTTCAGTCAAGGAAACAGAATAAAACCATTGGTTCTAAAGGACTGAATCCACATCAGAAAACTGAAGACAGGATCATATGCAGAGCTATATATTACTTAAAGACCATTCAACAATTGCCAGTCATATGTTATTCCCATGCTATAGACTACACATTCTTGGAGCTGTGGCCAGATCATATTCCTTTCAGGAGTGGAGCGAAGGTTTTTCTTTTTAGTCATGTCTTCAATTAAAATCCCCTTCAAGTCAAACTCAAACTTCTGGTGATTTCATGGACCTGTTTGTGCTGTTTTCTTGGCAACAGTTTAAAAAAAAAAAGGGAGGCTTCCGGGACTACAATCTACAATCATGGCATTAAAATCAGTTTCTATGACTTTGATTCTGAAATTTCAAGTGTTTATTTTGTATTGGCAGTCACTTTGAAAATCATCTGGGGAGAACAATGAAACAAAAATAGCGAAGTAAGTAATAAAACCTCAATACATTTCTCAGGATGTCTTTAAAAACTTTATATCTTTCAGCAAAAAGAGTTTCTTTATAACAGCTGTAAAGAATAGAATAGAATAGAATTCTTTATTGACCAAGTATGATTGGACACACAAGGAAAGCACATAATTTTCAGTCAAATTCCTTAATTCAAGTCCCATTATCGATTGGTAAGGTTGGAAAAAGACATCCTAGCAATCAAAACAGACAATTGACAGCTAGCTAGACTTACAAGCGTTTACATAAAGGCAAAAGCCTCAGATTCCTAAACAAGAAAATAGCAGATTGAAATGCTGCCTGGAATACCTTGATTATAAACAGAGAGGCACTTCACCCCAAACCTACCACAATATTTAAAATAACTACTACTGCTTCTCCTGTCTTGACTCTTCCAGATCTATGGAAAAAGGGGGCAACTGTCTTAAGTCCTAAAAACCACTTATGACTAGTCAAATCTCAACTTCCACACTATGCGACCCAACTGGCCCTCTCACAAGTCTTTGACAGCTGTTCCATCTACAAACCTCTGCAGCGTGGATCCCAGAACGAGACACCCAGAGCTCTGGGGAAAGGGAACTTTTTCTACAGCCCCAGCCTCCTCAGGATCGCTCTCTTTTGTGCAAGGCCTCCGAAAGGCGCCAGCTTCGAGCCAGCCAGAGACGGTGGGGAACGCAACGCACAGGCTTCGGTCACCTACCTCTTCCCGCCTCTTCTGCCAACGGCCGCAAGGGGATTCCTCCAAGATTTCGGACTCGTCTTCGGACTCGTCCTCTTCTTCCTCCTCTTCCTCCTCCTCTTGAGCGGCCGTCGCTAGCGGCGGCGAAAGGGAGGTCATGCCGGATCCCGCAGACGCAGCCTCGGGTTTCTGGTCGGAACCGATATTGCCGGATACTTGCTTGGTTTCGCCCTCGGACATCGCCGCGACGGAGGAGGCGACCTACACGTTGGAAGAGAAGAGAGACTTCTCTCAAGAGGAGGGCAGGCGGGGCGGAGGCCGTTCGTGACGCAGCACCAGGACGACGCGCTTCCGCCAGAGTTACGCAGGCCCGCCCCCCCCGCCCCCGAGCGCGCGGGGCAAACGGGGGAAAGCCGCCGGCCCCTCACGCTCCGCCAACCCGGCGGGACAAGGCCTCGGCGCGTACATGGCTATCACCCCGGCGACGGGAGACCGCTGTCCCCGGCCACACGACAACCCAAAAGCAGAACTCACCGGGGCGCAGGCCAACCTCCGCCACAGCTCACAACCTGAAGCCGACTAAATAGCCGACAAGCCGCGCTGCGACGGGAGGCGCTCCAAGGGACGGCGGAGGCAGGGTTTAGACCAGCCAATAAGAAGCCGACCTGCGCAATCGAAGACGCGTTCGGATTGGACGGAGTGCTTGCAAGGCGGGCCCCGCGGCTGTTCTCATTCAACTCCAGCTGTCTGCCCAGCTCCGGTGGGACGAGGCGACAGGGCGGGGCCTTTTATGGCTGCAGAGAATGGAACGAGATATCCCTGCGCACGTTGATGCTTTTGAGTGCGCGGTGCAAGTAGCCCGCGTAGAGTTGTTCTGTTATTTCCGAGCGGTCTGGGGAGAAAGTGCGAGAAAGTCTGCTTTCTGATCGCTGCGTGAAGCAAAGGGAGAATTGGCTGCGGCTTAGCTCCTCTTAAATCAGGGGTCTCCAACCTTGGCAACTTGACAACTTTAAGCCTGGAGGACTTCAACTCCCAGAATTCCCCAGCCAGCTTTGCTGAAGTTCTCCAGGCTTAAAGTTGCCAAGGTTGGAGACCCCCGTCTTAGATTCATCATTGAAATGCCGTTGATCACATACATAGCTAGAAAAGCTCCCTCTGATCGTGTATAAAGTTTCTGAATCGGGAAGAAAGAGCCCTTGATAATAGTTTTGAACATTGGTAATGGAGCAGAAAACTTACCCACGAATTAACAGCTGGTTCGTACATAGCCTGAACATAGTCATAGTACGCTGAATCATAGTTGACTTAACTAAATCACAGTTTTGCTGGCATTGGCCGAAAACTACACAAACCTTTACGTATGGGTTTATCTGAGGTGTTAGCTAAATAAGTTAGCATATCAGAACTTTCCTAATTAAGCCTCTAATTCTCCAGGTGCTGGCACTGAGATATACATTATCCCCACCTGGTGGTTGTCATTTTGGTTAATAGGCAGTATCATGAATTTGTGTAATCCCTATCTAAAGCCATCAAAACTGGTTCGATTGCTACAAGTGTACAGACTAAAGCAGGGGTGTCAAACTCAAGACCTGGGGACTGGATCCAGCCCGTGGGGTACTTAGATCTGGCCCACAGGGCCGCCCTGGAAACAGCAAAAGACCAACCCACGGTGCTTCTGCCAGCAAAAACGGGCTTCTGAGCTCCGTTTTCCCTGGCAGAGCGCTTGGGCCACCACAGGCGCCCTCAACAGGAGTGATGTCAAGCTGGCCACATCCACCAAGGTCCCCTGAAGTCAAACACAACCCTTATGCAGCCCTCAATTAAATCAAGTTTGACACCCCTGGTCTAAAGTCACCCAGTCAGTTTCCACAGTTGACTGTAGACTTGAAATTGAGTCTCCATTTTTTATTACAAGTATTTGCCATTAAATTGCTGCCAACTCTAGCAGCCACAGATTTTCTTCATGACTATCTTAACCACTCCATCACATTTTATTACCCTAACTCTATCCTTTTTGAGTTATAGTGGATACAATTGCACATACTCTTCTAATATAAGTGCACATAAAGTTGTGCAAAGATATTTATTGGCTGTTTGATTTTCTATTCCAAATGATTTTGAGCACCGAATATTTTCTTTCAAATTATATTTATTACCTTAAAATAGTTTATTAGTAAATGTGACTATATAATTTTCATAGCTTTTAACTGCCATTTCCCTAATATAGGGAATCTTTCATTTTGAACCCTTCTCTTTTTAGCGTACAGGTCCCTTAAATACATAATGTAATGTAATGTCTGTTAAGCAATCTGGCAAATTACCATCTTGATACTAGATTGACTATGCCACTGCCTCCTATTCCCCCTGCTTGAACTGATGGAAGTGGCTCTGTATTCAGTACTATTTTGAAAAAAGCACCTTTGGGACAACCATGACCTGAATGACAGAGAATCTCAGTCGCAGAATATTCAGTACCGTGGACTCGCGTAGGAAATGCAGTACTTGCAAAGAGTACCACTTCAGTAAATGGAAATAAAATACCTTCCAGGCCTTCCTCCTCCCCCCTTAGTTGCTGGGCAACCAGTGGTAAGCCCTTTCTTCCTCAATAGTCTATGATTTTGCAATATCCCGTCCGGTTTCCTCCCCTCCCACTCTCTCATTCATTCCCTTCTGTCCTTCTATTTCCCTCGCCCTCTCTAGCAACCGCTCTGCTCGGAAACATCTTCCTTTTTTTTTTTTTTTCCTATCATTCATCGGCCTCACATCCGGTTCCCGTGGTTCCTCGGCGGGGACTCTATGGTGTCTGTTTCCGGTCCCCAAATCGCCTTCCCTCTGTCGTTCGCTTTCAGTCTTTTGCCGCTCTTCCTTCTTCGGCTCGGCGGGGCCCGCGCCTGCCTTGCCATGGGTGCCTACCTGTCGCAGCCCAGCACGGCTAAGAGCTCCGGGGATGGTGTCGGCATTGGGCCGCGCCCGCTTCACTTCGGCTACAGCGCCATGCAGGGCTGGCGGGTCTCCATGGAGGTGAGGGCGGGACGGAGGGACTGAGGGCGGGAGAACGGTGTCTTGCTGGGCGATTCTGCCCTACGGGAGGCCGCAGCCTCGTTTCTTATGGCGGCTTTCAATGGGAAAAGCGCCCTGATTATTCTCAGGGCTAACGGCTAGGGATTCCCCCCCACCCCCGTCATGGAGTCCCTTACACTGGCGGAGCTGTTGATAGTTCGGTGCCCCAGAGGACCGCTGCGCTCGTTATATCTGCCTGCTTTCTTGGCCTGAAACTGCTGGGAGTTTCCAGAGCTTGGTCCGCTGTAGTCGCTGTTTCCCCCTTCACCCGTCCTTCTCTTTTTCAGGATGCTCACAACTGCATTCCCGATTTAGACAGTGAGACTGCAATGTTCTCTGTATACGATGGTCACGGAGGTAAGGGTTACCCAATAACAAAAGTGTCCACTCGTTTAAGGACATCTGTTGGGACCGGGCCTTTTGAGAAGGCTGTCTTGTGGATCTTTTACATACCCACACCACATTCATATGTTTCTAATTGAAACTGACTAGGGTGACCAGTTTACAGCTAGTCCTTAACTTACCACCACAATTAGACTCAAAAATTTCTGTTGTTAAGTGAGACATTTGTTAAGCGAATTTTGCCCCATTCTGCCTCAGTTGTTAAGGGAATCACTGCAGTTGATAAGTTAGTAACCCGATTGTTAAGGGAATCTGGCTTCCCCATTGACATTGCTTGTCAGAAGGTCGCAAAATTTATTTATTTATTTATTGGTTCGATTTATATGCCACCCTTCTCCGGAGACTCAGGGCGGCTTACAATGCGTTAAGCAATAGCCTTCATACTTTTGTATATACCTGCTTAGTAGGGCTTTTGCCCCCTCCCCCCAGCGGTGTTCTTTTTTATACAAAGTCAGCTTATTGCCCCCACAATCCGGATCCTCATTTTACCTACCTCAAAAGGATGGAAGGCTGAGTCAACCCTGAGCCTGGTGAGATTTGAACTTGCAGTAATTGCAGGCAGCTGGTGCTACTTAACAGCACTTTAGTCTGCTGCGCCACCAAGGGGATCATATGTTCTTGGGGCGCAACAACGGTCATAAATACGAATCAGTTGCCAAGCATCTGAATTTTGATCACGTGATCATGGGAATACCAGAAAGGTGGTAACTGAAAAATGGTCATAAATCACTTTTTTCAGTGCCGTAACTTGAACAAACTGTTCTAAGTCGAGGACTACCTGTATTATTACAACATTGCCTTTGTAGGGAGTTTTGATGGTAAGCCTGATTAACCTCTCTGGATTTTGTAAATGATGGATTTGTCAATGCTGGAGTCCTAACTCAATTCTAACTCCTGTGTGCCTAATAAATGGGTCTTTGAGTTATTTCGGTGCTACCCAATTTGTTCAGCTTGGGAATGCTAATACATATTTTCTCTGAAACAAACATGAGGTTACTTGTGAGATGAAACAAGAGACTGTCAGTTTCTAACTGTTGGCCTCTTTGCTGTAGGAGAAGAGGTAGCCTTGTATTGTGCCAAATACCTGCCAGAGATCATCAAGGATCAGAAAGCATATAAAGAAGGCAAATTACAAAAGGTAAGATAGAAAGGCTATCTTCCGAAACTATAGAAGAGCACACCAAAGAAGTACAGCTAATTCTGTGAAGGATTTCATTTTATGATTCCATTCCATCTTTCCCCAATCTTTGGCATCTTGATCCTTTTAAGATATTTTCTTTGACTATGTTGTAAAAAACCTAAATTGCTTCTTAAAAACTAGAGTTTAGCATAAATATGAGGCCAATTCTGGTTAGAAATTGGCTATTTTTTGTGCAACAACAGAAGAGAAAGTGACAGAAATCTTTTTGTCCACTGGTATCAATTGTGATGCGGTATAGTATTAACCTGTTTATTGGGGCTATTAAGAACTGTATCATACATCTTGAATAAGATGCTATTTAAATAGTTTCTAATATTAATGGTGGTCACAAAGAAATCCTCCTTTATTTTTTCTTATTAGGCACTTGAAGATGCTTTTTTGGCCATTGATGCCAAGTTGACAATGGAAGAAGTGATCAAGGAATTAGCACTGATGTCAGGGAGGTCTCGAGATGAGGGTGATGAGAAAGAGATGAAAGTGGCAGATGAAGATGATGGTGAGTGAAGCAGCAACTTGCAGTCCAGTGCAGATCAGAGGCAAAAGCCAAGTACCAGAAGGGGAGCTCTTACGTCAACTTTATATATAACAGATTAAATGCCTAAAGTGGAAGGATGTCTGAGATCACATTTCCTACGTTGTGTTAAATTTGACATAATTGACTATGCCAACTTTAAGAAAGAGCCTAGACAAAACCAGAGGTGGAGAACTAACAGTTCTAAGCCAGCATTGCTGGTGATTAGGGTAAAGGGAATTGTAATCCAGCATCATGTTTGCACTTACACACCCCAAACAGTTGCAGCTTGGTAAAAAGTTTATATGATTAGGAAAACTAGTGTTGGGCCCAGTTACAGTGATATGTGACTTTAGGACCGGCAATTTGTAGTGAGAAAAATGATTCCATCTGTATTTTAGTAGGTAGATTGATGTCATGTGTAAAACTCTGTTCCTTTAGTCATAATAAATGACTTTCCTGAGCTATGATTTTAAAAAGGTAGGTAACTGGATGTGACATTGAGACTGGCTGCACTTTCTCCCCCAATACTCCCATGCAGTGGACAATGAGGAGACTGCCTTGCTGCATGAGGAGGCTGCAATGACCATTGAGGAGCTTCTGACTCGATATGGGCAAAACTGTGTCAAGGGCAAGCTGGGCCCACCAGGCAAAGATGTAACCCAGGAGGATGCCCGGGAGCCAAGTTTGAATGGTGAAGTAGATGCGGAGGAGCCCTCAAGGCGTCATAAAGAGGGTGAAGAAGAGGAGAAAAATGGCAAATTGTGCTCTGAGACCATCAGTACCTCCCATGGTCCAGATGTGGCTGGTGGAGGGGATGCTGCTACTTGCCAAAAAAAGACAGCTGAGGGAGCATCTCCTGCCAGTGGTGAGATGGAGCCATCCTGCTCGTCTGCAAGCAAGAGCCAGCAAGTGATCAAGTCAATGTTCTTTGAGGACAGTGAGGATGAATCAGAGGATGCAGAAGAGGAGGAAGATGACGATAGTGAGGTACCATCATCATTTGGGCAATGGGGGGGAGGGGCATTTTGTCCTTCCATAGCTGAGCTGAAAAAGCAGAACTTAGTCTTCTTTACAGATGAAGGCTAAGAGGAAGGTACCCAGGTCCTGCATGCAGGACAGCAGCTAGAGCCATGGGGTCCATTTTATTTCTGTTACGGGTGGATGTATTACATTTTGATTAGGAATGCAGTGAGGATGAGGATAGCTACAGCAGTGAAGAAGAAGAATATGATACTGAAGAAGCAGAAGAGGAAGATGATGAAGACATGATGCTCCCAGGAATGGAGGGCAAAGAAAAGGTCAGTGTTTGTGAAGAAAGTGGGAAAGGAATAGGGGCACAGTGGTCCTTACTGAGATTTGCTGAGCTTCTTTTGCTCTTACCCTGGTTTGAGGCCCACTCTTTCAGTAAATCTTGTGCTTCAGCATGGGCTCTCCTCACAATTCTCTTACTCTCCAGCCTGGCTCAGACAGCGGCACAACGGCGGTAGTAGCACTTATCAGAGGCAAGCAGCTAATAGTAGCCAATGCTGGAGATTCCCGATGTGTGGTGTCTGAAGGTGGAAAGGCTGTGGATATGTCCTATGATCATAAACCCGAAGATGAGGTGGAATCGGCCAGAATAAAGAATGCTGGTGGAAAAGTAACCATGGATGGTCGGGTAAATGGTGGCCTCAATCTCTCCAGAGCAATTGGTGAGTAAACAGGTATGCATGTGCTAGAGTTATATGGCAACAGCCACTAGTGACAATGAACATAAAATCTCAGCCTTCAAATGACGAAAACATCACACATGCAATCTTTCAGTCTGCAGCCTCCTTTTCTCTGAAAAAGGAAGCTATTTCTTCTGACCTGGAGCTATTGAAGTGCCTTAAGTACAAAGGAAAAGGAATTATGTCATAGTATAAAGAAAATAGAACAATCGAAATATAGATTATAATGCTTCTTGTTTGCAAATCAAACTTTGGACTAATGGGATTCATTTTCAACAGTTGTCAAAAACCAGCTTTTGAAAACTCTAAAAGCAAAGGACTGACAACTTTTCCTATTGAATGTTCCAGCAACAATTAGAAACTTAGATCCATGCTGAACTTTAAAGCTGGCTTAATTGTGAACATGCCTATTCACAAGAATAGGCTTTAAACATGGTACATATGGTTGATGCCAACTGTGACTTGGCCAAAAAAATATAGCATAATGTGTGAATGTGGAATGTAGAGTGAAGCAAGAATTCGTTGCCAATAGTGAATCCTTTAATTAATCCTAAAAGTGGCTTAAATGTTGTAGATATGGTATTCTAGATCAGGGGTCTCCAACCCACAGGCCACAGCCTATTACCGGGCCATGGCTGATTTGGACGTGGGACACGTGAGCAGCTGGTCAGTGCATGCACTCATGCAGCTCATCTTACATGAGCAGCAGACCGACACGCGCATGTAACTCAACACATGTGAACAGTGGGCTAGCACACAAGCACCGGTCCAACACTTGCATGGACCACTTCACCCGCCAGGCCACCAAGCCATGAAGTTTGGGGACTAGATTAAATGGGTCTTTTAGCCAGCCCACCCACATTTGGGGGAGTTATTTTCAGGAGGATTTACTTTACTTTTTTGTTTGTCTATGGGAGCATGAAGCTCAAATTCTAGAATCTCCTCAATGAATATTTGTTATTAAGCCGGTTTGACTTGATCCATCATGGAAGTGAATCCCAGCTGCTTGATTTGGAAGAAATGGCATGTGTAGCTAGCTTCATACAAACCAGAAGTTAACTAAAAAAACAAAAAACGTATCAGTTTTTTGTATTTCTGTTTGAGAAATGTCTTGAATGTTCTGTTACTTACCGGGGGGGGGGGGGGTATTTTTTTCAGTTACTGAGCATAGCCTAGCTTTCTCCTTGTTGCTGCACTTTTCTCTAGGACAGTAAACCCTCAAATAAATCTCTTGATCATTTTTGTATTTTAGGAGATCATTTCTATAAACGTAACAAGAATTTGCCCCCAGAAGAACAGATGATCTCAGCGCTGCCAGATATCAAGGTGCTGACAATCAACGATGACCATGATTTTATGGTCATTGCCTGTGATGGCATCTGGTAGGTGGAAATTGAGCTTTGGGGTAGACAAGAATCCTTGCTATGGTACTCAGCTGAAGCTTAATTTCTTTCAATATACTTGGGAGGTAGAGAGTGCTGATAACTTGTACCAAGTCAAGACCTGGAAGGGACTATAATTGCAAAGCTGAGGGCAGGTCGATGTAATTGTAAGCTAATCTTCCATTTATTTTTCATGATCTCTCTCTTTTGCTCTTAATCCAGGAATGTCATGAGCAGCCAAGAGGTTGTGGATTTTGTTCAATCCAAGATCACACAGAAGGGTGAAGATGGAGAGTTGCGATCTCTTTCATCTATAGTAGAAGAAGTGAGTTGGAGACTGGGAGACATGACAGTTGAAATTAAGTATAGGAATATTTCTATAGTATATGGGGAAAAAAATTCAACTCTCAGGTTTAGCAGATTTTTTTTAGGCTACAAGATGAGAGTTCTATTTGATATAGTAAGATTGCCAGGAGAAACGATCTCTTTGGGGCTCCAAACAGTTTCTCATTGAAAGTACCTAAGGACTAGATCTTGGAATGCACCAGGCATGCACTGTTTACTGACTGGGTCCCAATTGATTTAGCCTGGGGAGCAGTCACCTGTCTTGATAACAAATTATCTTCAGGAACTGAAAAACGTTACAGGGTAATCATTAGGTTTGTAGTCCACTTCTAGCAAATCTTGTTTGGTTTACACAAAGATTCCTTCCTGCACGTCTATTTTCAGATTACTGGCAGGTATCTGAAACCATCAGACTATTAATAATAATATTTAAATTTATATACCGCCCTTCTCCCGAAGGACTCAGAGCGGTGAACAGCCGTAGATAAAAAACATAGAATACAAAATTTAAAAATAATTTAAAAATATATTAAGCAATTTGGCCCAACAGTTAAAATCCCCCATTTAAAATTCAAATTTAAAATTACACCATTAGAGAGATAGGCCAGCCTGGCTTGATGAAATAAAAAAGTTTTGAGGGCCCGACGGAAAGTATGTAGATCCAGAATCGTCCGTATCTCCAGAGGGAGCTCGTTCCAGAGGGCAGGTGCTCCCACAGAGAAAGCTCTCCCCCTGGGGGCCGCCAGCTGACATTGTTTGGCCGACGGCACTCGGAGGAGCCCCTCTCTGTGGGAGCGTACTGGCCGATGGGAGGCGCTCGGTGGCAGAAGGCGGTCTTGTAAGTATCCAGGTCCTAAGCCATGGAGCGCTCTAAAGGTAGTCACCAACACCTTGAATCGCACCCAGAGGACCACTGGGAGCCAGTGCAGCTCACGCAGGAGAGGTGTTACATGGGAGCGCCATGACGCTCCCATAATCACCCGCGCGGCCGCATTCTGGAACCAGTTGGAGCCTCCGGGCGCTCTTCAAGGGGAGCCCCATGTAGAGAGCGTTACAGTAGTCCAGGCGGGAAGTGACGAGAGCATGAGTGACCGTGCGCAAGGAGTCCCAAACCAGAAAGGGACGCAACTGGCGAATCAGGCGAACCTGATAGAAAGCCCCCTTGGCCACAGCTGTCACATGTTCTTCTAAAGACAGCCGTGCATCCAGGAGGACACCCAAGTTGCGAGCCCTCTCCGTGTGGGCCAGCGACTCGCCCCCAATAGTCAGAGATGGCACCCACTGACTATATTGGGACGCCGGGAGCCACAGCCACTGGGTCTTGGATGGGTTGAGCTTGAGCCGGTTTCTCCCCATCCAGATCGGCCTCCAGACACCAGGACATCACGTCTGATATTTCTCTGTTCTTCGGGTTTAATGAGTATATGGCGGAAGCTGAATTTCATGCTGAATTCATTCTCTGGTTTTTGTCTAAACAGCTCCTAGATCGTTGTTTGGCTCCTGACACATCTGGTGATGGAACAGGCTGTGACAACATGACTTGTATCATCATCTCTTTTAAACCACACATCAATCAAGGCTCCCCTGCTGAGAGCAGCAAACGGAAAATGGAGGATAGCACAACAACTAGTCCCACAGAAGAGGGTTGTAGCAAGAAGGCCCGACAGGACTAGCAGCCAAGTTGGGTAGGGAATTGCCCATGCTCTCACTGGACTCTTGTTTTCTAAACAAAGCTGAACTTTTGATGCCTGTTTTAGGCTTTTTTTATCCTTAGGGAGGCCCATTTTGTCTTTATTATTTGGAGGGGGAAAAGGGATTCAGGGTGGGTCCCATTGGTCTTTGAAACCATTCCAAAGAGTGAATGGCAGGAAGGGTCATAATCTGACCAAAGCCCAGAAGGCAGTCTACCTGCTCAAACACTCTGTCACACACACACACACACACACACACACACACACACACACACACAGAGAGAGAGAGAGAGACCACTGCAGCATCTCTGTATGGTTGTTGCCATTTCCGTGCCTGTGATTTTTCTGTTGGCAGGAAGCAGTTTTACAATGTGGAGATTTCAGAGCTGCAGTTCTATTTAAGGCCTCCACTTTTTTTTTTTAATTTGTGGGACTGATTGCCATACCCCCCCCCCCATGGCTACCAAGCCCCAACTCTGTGTCATTCATTTTCAACTGAGATTTTTTTCAAACTAAAAACTAAAACTCTTTATCAGTGACTGTGTACTTTTGTAAAATTGTGAGGGAAGTAAGATGAACTGAACTATTATGTAATTCATTGATTCTGTTGTCTCTTCCCTTTTCTTGCTCATTCCAGTTTCTTCCCAATTCCAAATCCTTTCCCACTGTGAGTTCCATGCCTATGACTTGCAAGGTCTTATTCTGCCCAAGCAAACTAGGACCAACCACACCTTGTCTTGTCCGTGGAAACTTTTATCTAAACCTTTATGATTTCCCCAGGAAAAGACCGATGCCCCCAATTCAGTTTTTGGGTTTTTTTGTAGAAAAGTAGGATTCTTTTCTCTGAATATAGGGGAACCTAAATTTAGCCGCATGGTTTTTATTAAGACTTGAGTGCAACCCTGTAGGCCATGAAATATAGCACTCTTATTTTACAGTCATAAATTTCAATTTGAAGTTGAAAAAAAAGTGGGAATTGGAAGCCTTTGAGAGACAAACCTTTGGCTTCCATTACCACCCTTAAAACTCCCCAAACATGAAAACAAGTTGGGCACCATTATTTTAGCCTCCCGCAAATGAGCCAAAATTGCGGATGTCACTGGAATAGCTCTTCCAGCAGGTTTGCCCTTTTTTCCAAGATGCTTTTTTTATAACTGTCTTTTCCCATTTTGTTGCATCTATTGTTCCTACACCATAGATTTGTATAAGGCTAACCCAAAGTTGATTTTCAACCTTTTTTGCCTCATTCCTATGGAATATAGGATTATAATACTACCAGACATTGAAGGTCCTTTGGTTTCAATATTGAGGTGAAAATTTAATAATCTTTAATTACTTGCTACTTTAAGTGCTGCTGTTCCAGTAGATTTCTGAGGAATTCCTCAAGCGATCACTCAGATAAAACTAGCATGTTTTAAGGTTTCAGGAATTTCATAGGAGCTTATTTTATAATAATGGCTTTAATAGCAAGTCTCCTGTGGGACTTGTTATAAAGTAATCCACAATGTAGTCCAGAATCTCTCATAAATTCTAGGTTGGCTGCATGTGCATCCTTTTTCCTCCTACCCATACGCCCTTTCTTTGATTCTCTGAAATTGGCATTAGGCTTTCACTTGAAGGTTTTCCAGTTTCCCCAAATCTCGATCTTCATCCAGAAGATTAACATATGTAGCTATCTTATCACAACTGAAACTCTGGCCTATTTAGATCAGTGCTTTCACCTCCACAAGTACTCTGCTCAAAGTGGTTACTTAAAATCATTTAATCAGAGGTAGGAAATCTATGATTCAGGAGATCTAATCCATATGGCCAATTATGAATGATGCTTGAAGTTGTAATTCAACATCTGGAAGATGAGAGGTTTCCCAAGCCTCCTTTAATGTGAATCTGGCCTCACACGTGTTCTCTCAGTGGTTGTTCAGCAGTTTAGCCCCATCTAACTTCTTCCCACCGCCTAAGTAGATAACGCATGGAGTTCCATCCCTAGATATTAAAAAGGGAGGATCCATTAGACTCCTCTGATAGCTGCTATTTATTATCTTGAAGCACCAAAGGTCTTAATCAAGTGGAAGGCAGAATGGGGGCTAAAGATGCCAAGTGTTTGGGTAACAGAAGTGAGCAGTGATGACTCTTGCATGGGCTGTAGACAGACTTGACTTTCAAGCTAGGAGAGCTTGGATCTTCTGTCCATGGTTGCTTCTGTGTGTTAAGTTGCTTTACTCTGTCATCACTCCTGCCAAACTGCAGCCATCACTTGTATAGGCGAGCGAATCTGCTGAAAAGCTGTGGCCTGATGCAGCACTACAGAGACTGTGCTCACCAGCAGCATGTGGCTGAGTTTCAATCTCCACTTCCACTTCCACCATATTCATGCCATCCCTGCACAGGAGAAGAACAGCGCTACTTGTGAACCGGGTGGAATATGGGTCAGAAAAACAGGGTAGAGAGTTATCATTCACAATATTGCACTATAAGACAAACTGGGAAGAAGAGTATATGTTTTTGTGTTTCTTCCCTCTGCGCTATTGTATTGTTTCTGAACTGAAAACAAAAATGAGGATGTCTGCCATGACTGACAAACTGGAGGTAGCAGTGAGATGGAGCCTCTCCCAAACTGGACGTGCAACAGCCCAATAAAGCAGAGCTCAGCCAACACTGCTTGTTCGATAGGTCTTCCTTCCCCACTCTTCTGTTCCATCCAGAGATTACTTATAGGGAATAACTTTGTTTGGGGTGCCCTCCAATCCCTCCAAGTCCACTAGACTGACCTGTGAAAAGTTTCTTGAGCTTCACTCAGCATGCTGCCTGCCAAGGCTACAGTGCTGGCAGATTTGCTTTTCCGATCTTTTTGGCATGGCTCTTCATATTGGCTGTTACTTGAATGGGGGATGGAAGCAGAAGCCCCCTTCTCAGGCACCATGGGGGTAGGCAGCACAGCCAGCAGTTCGTTCACTGGTATGAAGAAAGAAAGGGTAAATATGGCAGCATCCCCTTTCTTGGCATCAAGAAATATCTTCACATATCTAGGTAGCCTCTGCAGGGTTTCCTTAATGGAAATGTTGATCCCATAAAACCTAATAAAATAAAACTGTCTGCAAGTGCAGAGATTGAGCAAAATTTTCAAATGGTACTAGAACAAAAACGAGGAACAAAAGGGTTTATTGTCACACAGTTTTTAAAAAGCTCATAAATTCTGAATATTAAATGTCAGTTTTAGAAAGCTGCTCTGTTGTGGTATTTCCCATTTTGTTACTACTCATATCTTTTAGCAATTGGAGACAATACGAGTATGAGATACTCGTATCTGTAGCTATTATACAAAGGGAGAAATGCAAAAGTTAGGGGAATTCCTGAGATGTTCCTTGATTATTTGAAATAATTAAAAAGAGAATCACTTCTGAGTTTTCTGGGACAATTAGAAAAAATGGCATTTTAAGAATCCTTGCTGTGTAATCAAATGGATCAGTTAAACTGATTTTCATACAAAGCCATCAGAGCTGTCAAGACTGGAAACGGGCAAGGGATGGAACTCAGTGGGAATGATAACACTATGACATTTCTGAAAGTACCGAATAATACCAGCTATATAAAAAAACATAGGCAAATAATGTCAAAGAATTGAGAGCTGGGTGGCTTTCATTCATTGATAACTAAATTTTATAGGAACAGACCACCGGAAGTCCAGATAGGAAGCGTTCTTCCATAAACAAAACCAAACAAGATATTCCATTACCAGAATGGCTGCAAAACTTAAGATATTGTTCCAATGTAATACTATTGGAACCTAGATGTAATCCCAAGCCATGCGGGTTCAGAAACAATGGACTGCTGTATCTGCCATTGTAGACTCTTCTCTCACACTTCAAAGCGAGACATCAACTTTCTAATGGCAAAATTAGAATAAGTTATTTTATGGAAGGAGGCTTAAAGGGCAAAGCAAGAATATATTAAATGAGAGCCACTTGTGATGCATCCCTCCCCTGGACTGAACTACTTTGCCTCTCTGACTTCAGCACAACTCACAACAACTCACGTACATTTGGCGAGGTTCTCCAGTTCCATTGTGCTGAGCTCCCCAGCTTTCTTTCGGGAGCTTCCACACGCCCAGCGATTCCGGCACAGAGAGAGTACAACGACCCCATACACGTAGGTGAGCATCAGGGGCACGCCCACCCCTGCAGGCAAAGAGCCTGTTATAAGAACCATATCTGTTCAAGGACTGTTCATGCAGCCATGCAATTCACGAAGGGCAGAAGATTTCCCTTTCAGTACGAAAGCAAAAAAAACCCTTGTGGATCCACACGCACCCTCCCATCTTGGTCTCCTTGTGGCTCTTACCAACAGTGACAGCTGTGATGACAGGGGACACAAAGATTGAGAGGAGAATGCTGCTGGCAACAGAAAGACACTGCTGGCAGCCTGACAGTTTGCTCTTCCGCCCATGGCTCAAAACCTGGAGGAAAAAAAAGAATAAGAGATTCCCAGAAAAAAACTACTTTTTAATTTGGCCCGAGCTGCATTTCCCATGAGCCAACGAGAACATCCTGTGCACATTTTAGGGGCCTCTGTGATTATGAAATGGCATGGCCTCCATGCAAGTCTCCTTACCTTCTTCCCTGTGTAAATGGGTATGCCCAGGGTGATTACCGGCACTGCAATGCCAGCAACAATTGAGATCACCATTGGGGCACCCAACACCATGCCCAGCTGCCATAGGAGCTTCCGGGTTCGAGACCAGGGCTTCTTTCCCCAAAAGGTGCAACCAGAAGGACTGAGGAGAAAACAGGAATCCGTTATGAAAACGGGGACATTCAAAAGTACAAACTGCAGATACCCTTAAGTTTTCCTGTTAGTTAACACAGGGCTTGCTACAATGCATTTCCAAAGCGGTTTTTGCAGTGTCAAAAATCAGGAAGTTGGATTGGAACTTCTGAAAACCAAAGTCCCTTTCCCAGAATTAAACACACACTCGTGAAATCTACTACTGTTGCTCCCTAACCTCCACTGGACTTGATGTAGCCCAATCTCTTTGCATTCAGTATGTACAAGATGTGGATCTCACTCATCTAGAGAGAAGTATAAAGCTTATTATTTCAGAAGTTCAAGGCTTTCTGAAATTCTTAGTTCATAAAATATTCTTAACCTGCTGCCAGTAGTTTTTTATTTATTTGTTCTCAGAATTCTATTAAAGTTGTTATCCACTTGACTGTTTTTGATATACTCAACTTTGTTGTAAATGTCTATGTCACTATGCGACTTTCTATGGTACAATAGTGATAGGTAAGTTTAATGTATGGCATATTTATAAACATAACTTTATATTAATTTTATTAAAATTGTAAGATGAAAGATTAAAAACTAAGGCATTTAGAAGAAAAAGATAAGAAAAAAGAAGGGAAATAAGAACTAAGCCAAAAGTGCAGGAGATAATAAGTATAAAGAAATGACTTCCAATTTTCTTTTACAACAGTTAGAGGTAAATTAACCTCTTACTCTATGTTTATAATATTTTTATTTTTAAAATGGTATGTCTGTATAAATAAATGGTGCCCTGGATTCTAAGTCAATCATAAAACATTCTTTGCCTTCAATGGCTCATCTTATCCATGCCTATATATGTATACAATTTAATTTAGTGAGGCTTACTCCTCCATAAATAGATATAAGATTGCAATCTCATCATCTAATCCATACTATTCAAAGTGCTTCTTTGAGCTCTCAGTTTATTTCCATTTCTACCAAGCCTTTGATCTGCAGCTCCATTCCCTGAAAGTCCTGATGGATAAGAATAAAAGCCTGGAGTGGCCAGGCCCACTCCCATTTCCTTGCAACACCTGAGAAAATGCACATCCGTGATTTCTTGCATGCAGAGCCAGCAGAAAAGGCAGCCACAGACAGTGCAGTTCATACGGTTACAGCTCCCATCGTTGATCTTCATGATGAAGGCACCACAGCGGGGACAGACCTTGATGGTGTCAGGTTCTATGGAAAGCAGAAAGAAGAAAACGGGGCTTAAGCTAATGCAGCTGATCAGTCCCCAACAGATGTACTTAGGGGCAGAGATAGGAGGGTCCTGACAGAAAAGATACAGGCAAGGAAGAAACCCAGTGCTGAGAGAAGGCAAAGAGGTACCATTGCCCCAACTCACTGTGGGCTGCTTCCTCTTTCCAGATCAATTGCGTGGAGAGTTCCATAGCTCCCAAAGGGCTCTGCTGCTTCCACTCCCGCCAGGCCTGCTCACAGGAGGAATTGGGGTGCCAGGGCTGCCGGCAATGATAGCAAAATTCTGTCTTGCAATCCTGACGACCACAAACAAGCCGGGGGCATTCAGCACAGCCATATGCAATTACAGCGTAACTGGAGGAAGAAGGGAAAAAAAGCAGGAACATCAACTCAAGAACTCAATAGCGCTCACAGAATTCATTCTCCTAATTGAAGCTTTATTTTTAGAATAGAATAGAATAACAGTTGAGAGACACCTTGGAGGTCTTCTAGTCCAACCCCCTGCTTAGGCAGGAAACCCTACACTACTTCAGACAAATGGTTATCCAACATATTCTTAAAAACTTCCAGTGTTGGAGCATTCACAACTCCAGGAGGCAAGTTGTTCCACTGATTAATTGTTCTAATTGTCAGGAAATTTCTCCTTAGTTCTAGGTTGCTTCTCTCCTTGATTAGTTTCCACCCATAGTTTCATGTCCTACCCTCAAGTGCTTTGGCGAATAGCTTGACTCCCTCTTCTTTGTGGCAGCCCCTGAGATATTGGAACACTGCTATCATGTCTCCCCTAGTCCTTATACATTTTTATTTATATTTACATCTAACCTTTCAGCAGCTGAAAGCAACATACAGTGTGCTCCTCCTCCAATTTTCCCCATAAAAACCATCTTGTGAGTTAGGTTGGGCTGAAAAAGAAACTGGTCCAAATTTACTTAGTAAGTTTCCCAGGCTAAAGATAAACTAGAATCAGGGTTTCCTTAGTGCCAGTTCAATACATTAACCAATATACCATACTGATTCTTTAAGCTTTGACCTTTGGCCTTTTATTATTTATATTATTTATTTTATTAATTTGTAAGGCTGCCTTTCTTGTCCAAGCGACTCTTGTGAGTTTAAGGATTAAAACTAAAACAGTACAAACCTAAACAAATAGGAAATGGCAGCTGAAAATAAAAATCTCAAGAGTAATAACAAACCACCTGAGTTTTGCTAACTTCCTGACTTCCAATGCCAGGGCAAACAGCCAGAGTCTTAAACACTTTCCGAAAGGCCAGCAGGCTGAGGCCAATTAGATCTCTTGGTAAAGGTGTTCCAGAAGGCAAATACCGTGTTTGAAAAGGTGTTATTTCCTGGGTCTCACAAGATGGCATTTTTTAAATTCAGGAGTCCTGTAACATGTTCCTCCTGCCAGATCTTAATATAGCTAGTCCTCAGTTAACGAGAATAATTGGGACCAGGATTTCTGTTGCTAAATGAGAGTCATAAAATGTGATGTCATCTGACCACAACACTTAGTAACAGTTCTGGCAATCCTTGTTGCCATTGGTAAGCAAGGACCATGAAGGATGTTATGGGACGACCTCACATGTCTGACTTTGCTAGTGGGAAACTGGCAGGGAATGCCTCAAATCATAAAGTTGTTGTGGGATACTACGACGGTTAATTACAGATTGGTCACCAAGTGCTTGAATCTTGTGATTGCGCTGCTATCCCTCTACTGCTATGTCAGCCCTCCCAGGTAAACCAGACAGGAAATATGACCAGATGAGCTAATTCTATTTTATTATACTGCTATATTAACAGAATCTTGTAAGTCTAAAGGTACAAATTTCCCGGCACCATTTTTAGCCATCGGCTCAACTAGGATATGTCCTTCCTAAATGTCATCCTTCCTTCCTCTGACTGTTAAGCCACTCTGTCTTCTCTGATTGTTTCATAGGCACCCTTGCAACATACCATTATAAGCTAAGTATGAGCACCAGATTGGGACGAGGGCAGTACCATTATAAATTCAAAGAGTTGCTGAATGAGTGGTAGTTATGCAAGGACCACCTATAGAGTAGTAACAAGAGTAACAGGAGCCCTGGTAGCGCAGCAGACTAAAGCACTGTTATTAACATCAGCTGCCTGCAATTACTACAAGTTCAAATCTCACCGGGCTCAAGGTTGACTCAGCCTTCCATCCTTTCTAAGGTAGGTAAAATGAGGACCCAGATTGTGGGGGCAATAAGCTGACTTCGTATAAATATACAAAAGTATGAAGGCTAATGCTTAACGCATTGTAAGCCGCCCTGAGTCTTCAGAGAAGGGGGGCATATAAATCAAATAAAAAAAAAACAACTGGAAAAAGTGGTCCTTCAATTATCCTGGCCACTACTACAAAATGCTTTATAGTAACAACCAGCATTTTGAGCTGCACCTGGAAGCCTATTAGGAGCTAGCGCAATTCACTTTCCAATTCAATCCACTTCCTACAACTTAAAACTTATTTTAGAATTAAGAGTTTTATTACAGCAGCCATAGTCCTGCCACCACCTCTATGTAACATTTCCATTCTCCATAGCACCATATCTCTTTATCAGTTGAGAGACAGATGAATGTTACATGGATGGGAATCAAGAGTGAGCATGGTCTATAAATACTTTTTTTTGGCATCAATGGGATTTGCCTCTGTAGTGGTTCACTTAGCTTCAGCATTCCCAGTTTTTAATCAAGGTTTTCTATCCTATCACCTTAGAGTAGGGGCTGACAAAGCAGATCTATCAAGAAAGCCTTATGACTTGTTCTCCCCAATACCTAAATAAGCAAGATTGCAAAGAAGGGTTTTTTTTTTAATCTTTAAAACACTGTTTCAGAGGGGCAACAGAACAGTTCAGTTAAATGCCTAATCAGCTATCTGCATCAAATCAAATGCAATCAGTGCCTAACAGTGCAGTATGTGCACTTGCAATTGTGTCTTCATAAAGAAGGAACACAACCTGGTAAGATGTGAAGGAGAAGAGTGAAGCCAGGAGAATGGCAGGAGAGAATGAAAAAAAATCTGATCTCAGGAAAACAAATTTGCTGGCTAAAGTATGAGTGGCAACTATGGAATAAGCAGGTTCAGGGTCTCTCTGGGTACTCTCGTTTATTTGGAATCCTCAACTTCAGGTTCCCATTGAAGTTTTCACTTAAATCTACCATGTAGGTGAAATCACTTTATTTAAAACTGGACCTTCAATCCAGTCTCACACTAACAGGCCAATTTATTAAAATGTCTTCCAAGTCAAGAAGTCAAGTCACCGTGCTCTAACACCAATGTTTTGAAATTGAAATCATCTGCAGGTTCAAATGATGCCCTCTCTCAATGAGCTCTGCATCTCTGCATCAGTCCCACCACCATCCAGGATGCCAAATAGACCCAGATTTATCTGCAGCTGGAAAGGGAAAGTTGGTGCAGAAACTGAATAAATGAACTAACTGAGAAAAGGGATACACGAAGGTCAACAATGGCTGCCCAATCTCAACCATCTTGCCATATATTACCAGTAACTCCACTGCGTCTTTTCTCCAGCAAACCGTTTACTCTTTCCTGCAGGCTCAATTTCAATTTAATACAAAACCTCTTCTCCTTCTCTGGCTGTTATGCACTCAACATATTTAAGCACTGTGGGTGCACTTACCAGGGGGTTGCTCATATAAAGTTGACAATAAACAGAACCAAATATTGTAAGCCAACACACCAGGAACATGTACATTCGCACAACCCGCTAACTTGGATCAATTTAAAATGTGGTTAAGTAGTTTCGGTTTTTATGTTTGTTTTGGGTGACTTAGCCTGATGTAAGATGCCAGTTCATGCTTTTTAGCCCAGGAAACGGATCAATTTGGTAAGAAGTTTGGGCATGCTTTTTGAACGCAGCCTCTGAAAGCACCAGGGTCCCTTAACCCAGTTCAGTCTGAAGCATTTCTCTAGTCTAGCAGGTCAGATTTCTGCACCTGTTCAAGGTTTCCCCTCCTGCCCCGCCACAAGGCCTCTGAGCCAGCCTGCACCCCACCTGCAATCAGGGGCCGGGCACCAGCGCGTGCCAGGGTCCGCGACTAACAGGCGTCTCAGCAGGTACTCTTCGTATTTGTCGCGCAGGCCGGCCTCAGGCAGCAGCTGGTGGATCTCGGCCGGTTGTAAGAGAGCCGGGCAGTGCGGACAGGCCAGCTGGACGCGGCTCTCGCTGATCTCGATGCGCAAATACTGCTGCAAACAAGTGAGGCAAGACAGGTGGGCACAGGAGGAGAGCGCGGGGAAGGCCGCCGCGGGCTGGGCCAGAAGGCAGAGCGGGCACTCTACCAGGCCCTCCTCTTCCTTCTCCTCCTCTGGAAGCATTAAGGCCACCCGGGTCTCCTCGGCGCGGTCTAAGGGGGGCCCCTCCGGCTCCCCCAGCGGTTCCGACATCGTTTGGGGTTTCCGTCCAAAGAGGCTCACGACGCCGAGAGAGGAAGGGCCCACCCTGGGTCGCTTCATCCGGGCGGAAGATGCTCGGAGTCGGGCGGAGGCGTTCAGCCCATCGCAGTGCTCAACCCGCAGAAAAGCCGGAGAAGTGGCGGCCGAAGGGCCTCCTCCTCCATCCCCAGGTGCAGAGTCTCCGATCGGCCGCGGTCTCCCTTCTTTTCAGCTGCGCTTGGCCATCATCGGCTGCCTCCTGCTCCGCGGCGCCTCTGAATTCCCTTCCAGGAGGGCAGGAGAGAAGCCAGCAAGGGCGCAAAAGGGTCCAAGCTCGCTTTTCCTGGGCTTGGACCCAAACACCCCCCCAAAAAATTACGGCTCGCGGGAGCGAAGGGGGCTATTCGCGGGGCTATTGCGGAGCCGGCGAGCTTACCCCAAGGATACCTAGCTAGCCCCTCGGCCAGTTTGTCCTTGGAACGGCCAGCGAAAGGCGGGCTCTGCGCCTGATTCGCTTCTGCCCCGCGGTGTCGCCACCCCTTGGCTCTCGCTTTAGCGCACTCGCCTCCCCGCCACCCACCCACCCCCCGCTCGGCAGCCTGGGAAGTGTAGTCCTCTCCAGGAAGATGGAGCGAAACAAAAAAAGGAGAGCCTTGCGATTCCTGCTCCTTCTTCAAACTTTTTCTCTCCGGCCACTTTGTGCGGAAAAACACTGAATCGTCACACCAGAAAAAAGCACATCAAAATCGCACAGAGACTCAAGATTCAGAAAGACCTTGAGACGGGGCTTGAACAGTGCCCCCCCCCACCCCATCCAATGAAATGCAATGCCAGGGGGTGAGAAAACAAACGTCCTACCCATTAGACAAGAAAAAACCAATTGCGCAGGTATCGAATAAGTGGTACCTGGCTCAACAGGAGCAATGGGCGAGAGGGATCTAGGTGTCCTAATAGATCGCCCCTTAAGCATGACTGAGTAATATGCTGCAGCTGCCCAAAAAACGAATGCTATAAGATAATTAAAATGTATAGTTCTCTATAGGGGGAAAAGGGGGGGGAAGGAAAAGGAAAAGAAGGGGAAGAAGATGGAGTAATAGATGAACAGAGGGATAGTTTCACCATCACCTTTGTACCGCTTTATGCTGCACTGGTGAGACAACATTTGGAATGCTGCATCCAATTCTGGTGACCCCGATACAAAAAAGATATTGAGACGCTAGAAAAAGTGCAGGGAAGAGTAACAAAGATGCTAAGGGGTGTAGAGGCTAACCCATGAAATTAAAAATTAAGAGAACTAGGTATGTCTAGTCTAGCAAAGAGAAAGACTAAATGGGATATGATAGCAGTCTTCTAGTACATGAGGGGTTCTCACAGAGAAGAAAGGGTTGGCCTATTTTCCAAAGTACCTAAAAGCAGGACAAGAAGTATTGGGTGGAAGATCATTAAAGAGAAATCCAACTTAGAACTGAGGAGAAATGTCCTGACTGTGAGAACAGTTAATCAGTGGAATGAATAATCTCCAGAAGTTGTGGATATTCCATTACTGGAGGTTTTAAAGAAGAGGCTGGACAAACATTTGTCTGGAATAGTAAGGTCTCCTGCTTGAACAGGGGTTGGACTAGAAAACCTCCAAGGTCCCTCCCCACCCTATTATTCTATGTTCTAAGAGTCTTCCCCTGTTTATGGATTTAGCCTCTCTATGTCACCTCAGGGATCCTTAAGAGATTTTTCAGTTATGGAATGAAAAACATCGGTGCTACTTTTTACATGACTGTAGCTGACCTCCCATAACATGTTGAAATTAGTGTTTCTCAACCTTGGCAATTTTAACATATGTGGACTTCAACTCTGGCTGTTGAGGTCCACTCCACATATCTTAAAAGTTGTCATGGTGAGTTGAGAAAGACTGTGCTAAAGTCTCAGACTGAATGAACAAACTATTGTTGTCTTCATAAGTCATTCAGTGTCCAAACTAACCAACCAGATTGTGGCTTAAAAAAGATAACAAAGTTCTTACTGCGTGCTAAAATTATAGTTAAGTCCTTACTACATGCTAAACATACTGTTTTCTATGGGCAAGAAATACTGCTTTGGAGGGTATACAGCAGATAACTTGCTGTATACCCTCCTTCAGAAATTTTTATCTTCAAGACCTGTGAGTCTTCTTCGTTGTTGAAAACTGCTGGTTTTCTGACAAACATGAAAACAGCATGGTGAATTAATTGTCTACTACTCCTAACATGCTGAGGAATTCTGGGAGTTGAAGTCCACGCATTTTAAAATTGCAGAGGTTGACAAATACTGGTCTAGTTCAAAGGTTACAGATACTCCCTGTTAGCAGATAGTGCTGGAATGAAGTCAATGGTCACAGTGCATATTAATACCTTTGCAAAGGAAAATATGGACATGAAATTCTGGAATTTAAGTTGCTAGTGAATACGCTGAAAGCTAGAAGCTCCCAAACTCCTCTTTATTTATGCAAATCCAAGGGACTTCAATGTGTGATAATGAGGTTAGTGCATGAATAAATGTGTTACTCCAGTGCGAAAAATGTTAAATATCGTCAACATTGATTCTAAAGAAGCTACAACCTGCTTTTCTATTCCTGATATGCCATTCATTGATAAGCCACTTGGAGGAAACTTACAGGAAGATATATGGGAAGGCCTTGTGTGAAGATCTAGACTTGGATGTTAGACTTCAGCCTTGTGTCTAAAATTATTGTACATATAATCCAGTTCTTATGCAGCAATTCCCAGCCTTTTGCTACATAATTAAAACCTTTGGAGAACACCAGCTAGAATTGGCACTTGCATACAGTTTAGCCTATGTCATTCCTTCATCTGGCATCCTGAAAATTTTTTCTAGTTTAAAAATACATAATATTTATGTATTTTTAAAATTGAATAAATGTTCAGGATGCCAGATGAAGGAATGACAGAGAGAGGGAGAGAGAGCAGTTTAAAAATTTTTACTACTGATTCTGTGGATGTGGCTTGGTGGGCGTGGCATAGCTTGGTGGGTGTGGCTTATGGGCATGGCAAGGGAAGGATCCTGTAAAATCTCCATTCCCTCCCCAATCCAGGGGAAGGTTACTGTAAAATCCCCATTTCCTCCTGATCAGCTGGGACTTGGGAGGCAGAGAATAGATGGGGGCGGGGCCAGTTAGAATTTTTACTACCGGTTCTCTGAACTATTCAAAATTTCCGCTATTGGTTCTCCAGAACTGGTCAAAACCTGCTGAAACCCACCTCTGATAGATAGATGGATGGATGGATGGATGGAGAGAGAGAGAGAGAGAGAAAGACAGAGAGAGAGATTGCTACATCTTTTCCCCTGATAATTTACAAGAATTTAGGTGAGAAGAAAACCATCATTTTGAGGGAATTTGTAGACTCCTGAGTTCTAGAAACGTCCATTGGGAATTTAAAGTATGAAAACTTATGGTGTTAAACCCTCTCACCTCTAATAGGCAAAAGAAGATCTCACATTTCATTATAGTACCTGTCTCTATCCAGAGAAAGCTTATTAAAATTAGCAGCTGCAGCTGTCCTTTTTCAATTATTGCTAAAACTGTTTTTATTTTGTTTTGTTTTGATTTGATTTTGCTCTTCTGTCCTGGGCATCTGGCAGCTGTGAATATCTGACATTTAAGACTTTTTATGTTCTATGTTTTCCCATGACTACCTTTTAGAAACTTGTTATTGTTATCTTTTATTCATTGGTAAGAGTTGCTGGGAATCAGGTGGCGTATAAATCACCAGCGCCATCATCATCATCTAGAAGTTAGTGGTTATTTAGTTTGCTTTTCCCACTAAAGGCATGTGTAGGAGAAATTCAGTGGAAACACAAGCAGGAAAATCTTGTGGGGGGAGTTTCAATTCCAGGGCTGAAATGCAAGGAGGAAACCTGTGGGAGTCACAGTACTTAATTATCTTCACTAAAAGACATTGTAGGAGGACAGCCATGTTAGTCTGTAGTGGCAAAAAAAATCAGCAATAATCTGATAACACCTTTTCTAATGTAATTAAAAGCTCTAAGCATTGTTAACTAATAAGCATAATAGAGAATATTTGTGGATAATGGTTAGAACAGATCCAGGCTGACCATACTATGATTTGTTACCCTTTTGAGGTAGCCCAGACAAAAGGCACAACAATGCACACTAGTTCTATCTTTATTGTAAGGTTTCATGACAAGAATCATGCAAATCTGAAAGTATTCTTCCCCTTCTTCCCTTTTACTCTTTGGAAAATTAGGGAGGGTTCCTTCTGAAACACTTCTCATACACCTTCTACTTCTGTGGACTAAGCAGTAACAGTAACAGAGTTGGAAGGGATCTTGGAGGTCATTTAGTCCAACCCAGGGGTGAAATCCAAAGTTTTTCCCTACCGGTTCTGTGGGTGTGGCTTGGAGGTCGTGGCAGGGGCAGGATATTGCAAAATCTCCATTCCCTCCCCACTCCAGGGGAAGGATACTGCAAAATCCCCATTCCCGCCCTTCCCGGGGGAAGGATATTGCAAAATTTCCATTCCCACCCCACTCTGGGGCCAGCCAGAGGTGATATTTGCTGGTTCTATGAACTACTCAAAATTTCTGCTACCGGTTCTCCAGAACCTGTTAGAACCTGCTGGATTTCACCTCTGGCCCAACCCCCGGCTCACGCAGGAAACCTGTACTAGGGATTCGAATCACCGAACTGTCGACCTTTCTGATCGACAAGCTCAGTGTCTTAGCCACTGAGCCACCTAGTCAGGCTAGAATACCTTTTGCCTGATGAATGTCTGTGGCTCTTCCTCTTTCCAATGATATATTCCCACATATCATTACATGATCAAAAAGGTGATGAAACAATTTTCATATCAATCACAGAGGGCAGGAAGGAATAAGAAGAGCAGGGAATATCCAGTCAGGAACAAACATCCCCAGAGAAAATGGTAAATCAAGTAACAGGCATATGCTCTTGTCCTTTTGATTGATATTCTCTTGATGTCAGCCCTCCAAGAGAACCCAAACTTGGAAACGGAAGACATGCAAGCTAATACAGTACTGTTATTATCATAGGTAGTCCTTGACCTACGACCACAATTGAGCCCAACATTTCTGTTGTTAAGCAAGACAATTGTTAAATGAATTTTGACCCATTTTACTACCATGCTTGCAACAGTTGTTAAGTGAATCACTGCAGTTGTTAACTTAGTAATATGGTGGTTAAGTGAATCTGGCTTCCCTATTGACTTTGCTTGTCAGAAGGTCGCAAAAGGTGATCACATGACCCCAGGATACTGCAACGTCATAAACATGAGTCATTTGCCAAGCTTCTGAATTTTGATCACATGATATTGGGGAGGTTGCAATGGTCATAAGTGTGAAAAATGGTCACTTTTTTCAGTGCCGTTGTAGCTTCAAATGGTCATTAAATGAACTGTTGTAAGTTGAGGACTACTTGTAATAACAGAATTTTGAAAGTAGTCCCCCCACATCACGAGACAGTCATGTCTGAGATGCTTTCTCAAATTACATTTCTGCCCTGGACTCAGATTTCTTTTATCTGACCATTGTCTTGGTTATAGCTCTTCCTCCAGTTCTTCAGTTATTCCATCTGCTCATTACATAAGATAAATATTGAAGGATGAAAGTATTTAGAAATGGGTATTTACAAATTGACAATTACCTTTAATTCTGAGCATCACAATAAAAAAAAAAAGAGAGAAACAAATTAACCAAAAAACTGTCTTTGTAGGATCAGAATAGTTGAAAATCTGCCCTGGCATTATACATTGGTAATAATACTGATCAATTGATTATATGCCATCAAATCAGTGTTGACTTTTAATAGATAGACCTTCTCCACTAGGCCTTTCATTGTCTTCCCGCAATGTACTCCTCACTCCTACAATTGCATCCATCCAGCTTGCTATAAGTCATTCTCTTCTTCTCTTTCCTTCCACCTTTTGCACCATTATGGATTTCTTAAGGAAGCTGGGTCTAGACTCTTCACATAATATATCCACAATATGTTAGGAACTGTATACTGGTATTAATATACATAATTGATTAATTAATTGGCTTATACATAGTTAATATAGTCTACTATACTATTCCCTTTTTGTTACTTGATATACTGTATAATGATATCACTATATAAATCAATAAGAGTCCTTTCTACAGGCTGTTGCATAAAGCTTATGTTCTAAGCAGGGGTGGGTTCTACTTACCTTTACTACTGGTTCGCATCATGCCCGCATGCGCTGATTAACTTTGATGACGTCTGGGTCAGTGGGCGGAGCCTCCTGCTGGTTTTAAGACCAGTTCTTGTGAACCGGTCCAAACCAGGGGCAACCCACCACTGGTTCTAAGATATAAATGCTTTATTGTTTTTTATTTTATTTTTGTTTGTACTGCAATAGTATGTATAGAGTATGTATAGTATAGTATATGTATATACATACATATAGTATGTATAACAACATTCATGGGTTTTGTAGCAGAAACTAACTGTTGTACTGTTTTTAATTAAGAGATTTAGCAATATCATTCTTCATAGTATTTACACAATCTAGCAAAGCTTTGTTTAGGCCATTTTTCCTGGACCTATGACAATTGCAGAGGTTTTATTCCCCCTATATTGCTTTTGGTGCTCTACCTTGAAAGCATATCTGCCCATATGTTCATTATTAGGGCTTCCCAAATTGTAATACAGTACCTATCTTTAGAAGCACTGTATTATTTTATCTAAAAGTAAATGTCCCACAACAGAACAGCATGTGCCTTGCTGTTCTATTGCAATACATTTGTGCCTTCTTAATTGCTATACATTTCAAATTAGTTACGGAGAACTCAAATTAACTCTTGCCAAAACAAAAGATTGGAAGCCTGGACTCAGTAGGAAAAAAGCATTTGTATTTTTTGCAAACCCTTTCATAAAATCCCCATTATTTCTGTCCAGCTCTAAAATAACTTGTGGGAGTCGATAATAGTTCAGTTTTTCCATGGTTGCCTGGCAATAATCCGTCAACACTGTTGCTTGGAGATATCCAATCCACATAGTTTTTAATATAAATGAACTATAAATCATATGATATAGTATAATAATTTGCAATGTAGTAATTGATAGCCTGCAATTCTTGCATACAAGAACTATGTTCAGCTTAGTTCTATGCTAAGCTTCTAACATAAGTTGTGCAAACTATGCACAGCTTATGTTAGCCATTATACATGGGTGTTGTTTAATGTTTGTATGACAGGTTAATGCCCCCCCTCCACATTGTTTTATTTATTTTCATAATTCCTCTGGGTGTGAATATGTAATTGCCATGACTTTGCAATAGGTAAAAATATAAAAAAAATAAATGTTTGAAAACAAAAACCCTGTACTCATTTTTATGTTTTATATTTTATCTCCTCCCCCCCCACAACAATTCCATCAACACCTATGCATGAGAAAAATAATACACTTCTAACAGTTATCAATATAGTATACTTTCCAAAATAGGGAACCAAACAGTAGCCCTGGTCCTCTGATGTTATGTATGGCTTGTTGGGCTTCCTGCTGTTTCCCTGTTTACAATTAGGACTTTTTCTTTGAAAGTCATGTTTAATCAATCTTGATTCCCCATGCCCACCTCTCATGTTTCTACTTGAGCTCCTCTTTAATGTAAAGTCCATACTTATTAGGCTAACATGAGTTATATGGAGAACTTTCCCCCCACAGTTGTATTTAAAAGGAAAATGATTAGTTTAAAAATACATTATTTCTTGCCCTATTATAATTTTTTAAATATTTCTAGAATCCATACTGCAGTCAGACACTGCTATTTACAATAACGGTCTACACCTTCTTTTTCAGATTCAATCATAATTTCACTTATAAACTACAGATGTAAATTTCCCCATTTCATTTTTAAAAGAACACTGCACCCGTACTACCCTATTATAACCAGTGTCTGATAATAAGTTCTCTCTGAATGAAACTAATTATTTGGATTGTTTAATTGGGGTTTTACCTGGAGTATCGTACTGTGATTGACTAGCAGCAAGGTGGATGGACTCAGCTACAGTGATGATGGGTACACTATTACAAGACCAGGTTAATCTATCTATCTAGTTCAGAGGTCTTCAAACTTGGCAGCTTTAAGACCTGAGGACTTCAACTCCCAGAATTCTCCAACCAGCTGTGTTGGCTGGAGAATTCTGGGAGTTGAAGTCCACAAGTCTTAAAGCTGCCAAGTTTGAAGACCTCTAAAGTTGCTAAGAGCCTATGGAGATTCTCAATCATCCAGGACATGGTTGTCTCAAAGATGCTTTCCAAAGGGCAACTGCACTTTCTTGTTTTTTTTTTTTTCCTTGAAAACATTTTGTGTCTCATTCAAGAAGCTTCAGAACTGAAGAAACTTTTTGGGTGAGAAGTGAAACTTTTCAAGGAAAAAAACCAAGAAAATCTAGTCGCCTTTTGGAAAGCACCTTTGGGGCAGTTGCTAAGAGTTAACATTGGATTTATGGTACATAATCAATTGTATATTCCTTATATAACAAAGAACTGGAAAGTGACCAATATACCATTATCTTTTAAGAATCAATCTGGAGGAAAAAAGTCTTGCTTTATAAAAACTCATTAGCTTGGCTTCTAATCTAGATAAATATCTGTTTTATAAAAGCAAAATACATACAAACATCTACGTATTATCTGTGTGTGTGTGTGTGTGTGTCTGTCTGTCTCTATCTATCTATCTATCTATCTATCAATCAATCAATCAAATTAGCACAGTAGCTTCTATTAAATTAACACGGACCCAGATTTTGGGGGGCAATATGCTGACTGTAAACCGCTTGGAGAGGGCTGTGAAGCGGTATGTAAGTCTTATTGCTATTGCTATCTTCAAGCAGAATCTTCAAGCAGAATGTTACCTGTCCTAAACAGAAGGACTGTTATGTTCTATTTATTTATTGGTTCGATTTATATGCTGCCCTTCTCCGGAGACTCAGGGCGGCTTACAATGCGTTAAGCAATAGCCTTCACACTTTTGTATATACCTGCTTAGTAGAGCTTTCGCCCCCCCCCAAGCGGTGTTCTTTTTTAAACAAAGTCAGCTTATTGCCCCCACAATCCAGGTCCTCATTTTACCTACCTCGGAAGGATGGAAGGCTGAGTCAACCTTGAGCCTGGTGAGATTTGAACTTGCAGTAATTACAGGCAGCTGGTGCTACTTAACAGCACTTTAGTCTGCTGCGCCACCAAGGCTCTATGTGCTCTGTAAAGCTCTGTGTTCTGTGAATATGTGGTTAAGATGTACCTGCATAGTTATATGTATGAAGCATAACTCTCCTAAACTTTCCATTGTCTTATATAGGACATTCTCAGCTCTGCTTTTGGGAATAGCTATTATTTCTCTGTGTAGCTCATATCTAGATGGGAGCTTTGAAGAGATTTTATCCATAGCACTTTTTTCTAGCTTTTTTGTTGATACAGTATGGGTAGGAATATCGAGAGACATTTGAATACTGAATGTTTTTAAGAAAAGATTGGGCAACCATTTGTCTGAAATGTTACAGGTTTTCCTGCTTAAGCAAGGGGTTGGACTAGAAGACCCCCCAGGGTCCCTTTTCAACTTTTATTTTGTTATTCTGAATAGAAAAACCAGAACACATACACAAACAGATGACTATGAGAGGACAAGAAAGAGACTGAGAACAAATTCTGTGCTGTCATTTATTGTTAGTCATCCAGATTTGTGCAGTTCTTACAGCCCTAATATAGGTGCATTTCTAAAGATAGAAATTGCAATGTGCAATAAACTTCATGAATTTCAGGGGAATGAGGAGAAGAGAAGGGAAATGGCTATTCTTGTTGCCCTCACTTTTTTTTTTAAGATTTTTACTCCACCTTTTTTATATATGCAATTCAAGGCAGCATATATACCAGTACTCCTTCCTCTTCCTCTTCCTCTTTTCCCAACAACCCTGTGAGGTGAGTTGGGCTGAAAGACAATGACTGGCCCAAAGTCACCCAGCTGGTTTTTCATGCCTAAGGCAGGACTAGAACTCACCATATCCTGGTTTCTAGGCCAGCCCCTTAACCATTACACCAGACTGGTTTTCTATAATTGACTCTACCTTGGCCAAAAAGTAGCAGTGGCAACAGTGTTGCAAAGTAAAGCTATTTGCTCTTTTACAGTGTACTGTTTATGTTCAATATAAATATAAATATAATGCTTGCTTTACATTTTTAAAAGTTGCCAGTGCCAGTTCAGGCAACTAAGGTTTTATTCAAATGATTAGGGAATTTTTGTTTGCTTGTTTAATTTAGAGGCACTCTTCAGGCTACATTAAGAATATAGTTCTGTAGGAAGAAATATCCTTCTGGGTTCAGCTCCAAGTGGGGAAAGACACTGGAAACATGGAGACTGCTTGGAAAGATGGTTTAATAGTGGACAGGATCACATGGTTTGAGTTCCTGAACAGAAAAAGGGCGAGACGCAGCGAGTCCCCGGGTTTTATGCCTTCTCTGGCTTTGAACTTCCTGGGGCCCAGAAAGAGTATCCTGATTGGTTGTCAGACTCCCAGGGGGTGGGGGTCTTAGCTAGCCTTGCTGGCTGATGTAATCTTCCCAGGTGCCATGTGGTGAGTTTCTGTTGCTAGATGGGTCCTATTGTGTTACAGATGATGGTCCATTGACAAAGATTGAGTTTCTGCCTCTGGCCCACTGACAAAGGGTGGGGGCAGGAAGATGGGAGCTGCTTCGTCTTTAAAACATGCTTCTCTATTTCTCATCCAGGGAAACATCATAGTCTGCCTTTTTAATATTTCCCAAAATATTTCATTCCTCTTGGAAAGGGGTGGGTGCTAACTTCTTACAATTCCATGTTTTCATTTTAAAAAGTATTAGCTTCATAATACTTTTCTGGAAAGATGTTAATATGTTCTTTTTTTATTTAAACATTTTGGCAGGCAGGACTTTAGAATGAGCTATTCCATTACAGATTTGCTGAAATCCTTGTTCGGAGAAAAAAAAATGGAACAACAGGAAGATACCACTATCCTAGGATGGCAGACAGAAATTTAAAATAAACGCCCAATTAAGCTGCAGTTATTTGTAGAACCAATTGTCACATCTTCGCAGAAATCTCGGAAGATAGGTTTATAAAGAGGGATCTAATTAGTAGAGTCAATCTGGGGTGGGGGTGGGGGGTGGGGGTCAGGCTTCTTGCGGCCTTTCTTGCCCTTTGTAGTTCAGAGGAAAAGACTCCACATCCCGTCATGCAGCACGGGAAAGACCGGAGCCGGAAGCGTTGGCTATTCTGCCGTCCGCCCCGCGGATGGGCGGGAGCGCCGGAGGAGCGGCGGCTGTCGGGGCGTCGCGAAGGAAGAAGCGGCTTCACCGGTGGCAATCCAGGCCGAGCGGCCAGGAGGGGGGAAGGTATCCAGGGCTGGAGCCGCTCCCAACCCCCCGTGCTGCGGGGCAAGATGCCCCGCCGGAAGCAGCGCCACCCGCAGCCCGTCAAAGGTCAGCGCCGGGTTGCCGGGCTCACCCCGGGGACGCTTGTGCCGCATCTCCGTCCGCCTCGTTTGATGTCTGGGCGGCGGGGGGCTCCGGCTGTTCCGTCTCTCTCCCTGCCCCGAGGCTCCGGCCTGTTGGGGCTTCTGGGCGATGGACTCCCCGACCGACCCCTGGTCTGAGCTGACCGCTGTGCTGGGCAAAGGGAGGAGTCCCGCCTCTTCGGAGTCCTTCCTCGTTCGATGGGTTGGCTCCGGCCAGAATTGGGGCAATTAACTCGCCCTCCCCTTCGAAAGGAAGGCAGGGCGACGCCGCTGGGGGTGTCTGGGCGACGCCAAGCAGTTTCTGCGGAGCATTAGCTGGTGCGGGGGGGTGGGGACCCCGATTCTCATACGACCGCATATTCTGCTCTGTCTATTGTAGTGGACGTTCCTGGTGCTCCGGCCGAGCCGTCAAGAGAGGAGAGCCCGGCGCCGCAAGCCAGCTTCCTCTTAAAGCAGGAGCTGTCCCTGTCCCTGGAGGACGAAGAGGACAGCAGCGCTCCGATTCTGGCCTTCGAAAAGGACTCCGAAGGTGGGTTCGGGTCCTCGCTTGGGCGAATCGGAATAAGGGGTGGTGGGGGTGTAAGATTGGGGGAGGGGGGGTTGGTGGGAAGGAGGAGGAGGGGGGAGTTGTGCCTAGGAAAAAGAAAGGGCCTCTTGGATCCTCCCATTTCGAGTTGCCAGGAATTGGATCTAGTCAGCGGGTCTAGTATGCAAAGCCAGCACAAGTCTCTCCACCATCTTCTTACTTCTTCGGTGCTTCTTTTGGGTGTCATCTTTTCTGAGTGGGAAAGTTGGGTGTGTTTAGTACCAGGCAGAGCATCCCCAGCAGAGGGACCTGTAGCTAATAGAAAGGCTTGTAAGTGATGGCAAGGATTTTAGTTAGGAGGAAAAGGGTCCTGGAGTTTAGCTTCCCCTACACATGGTAACCCCCTATTGTACCAGCAGGCGAGGGAGAGGACAAAGTGAGGATTCCCACAGCTGCCCACCTGATGTCCCCTCCTTGTGTGCTGCAGACTCCCTCGGGGGGACACCTGGACTGCCAGCTTACACGCTGAGTGATGAGGATCTCCCGTCTCTGTGCCAGGCCCAGGACGAAGATGGAGAGAATGAAGGGCCGGGCCGGGCTTGCCAGCATTGTGGCCTGCCTAGTCCTGGTTCTACTCCCTGCTGCCCCTCTGAGGTAGGGGATGAGGAAGGCTCCCCTAAGGGGCGTGTAGTCTTTTCCTGCCAACTGTGCCCCTTTGCCTCACACTACTCCAGCCACCTCAAGCGGCACATGAAGACTCACAATGGCGAGAAACCTTACCGCTGTCCGCATTGCCCGTATGCCTCAGCTCAGCTGGTTAACCTGACACGCCATTTGCGAACCCACACTGGTGAGAAGCCCTACCACTGCCCCACCTGCCCCTTCGCTTGCAGCAGCCTTGGCAACCTCAAGAGACACCAGCGGGTCCATGGCCAGGAACGTCCAGTGCGCTGTAGCTCCTGCAGCTGCCACTGTGTCCAAGGGAATTCCCTCCAGCACCACAGCGCGGGGATCCAGGGGGAATCGGAGGCAGAAATGGAGGGACCACCCATTGCAGATCAGGAGACAGGTACATGATGGAAATGGCAAGGTAGAATTCATAGCCTTGCAAAAGGAGGGAATATACATAAAATTTTCAGGGGGGTGGGGAAGAGGGAGAAACTTTACAAATCTTGATACACCGATAGTTCTCAGCAGCTTTTGAAGTCTAGCAGAGTTCAGGATCTGCAGCCTGATAGAGACTCTTTGTGTCTGTCACATTGGTATGCATTTATTAGCCTAAACCGGAGCATGGAATTTGTGTGCCAAGGAAGTGTACTGACCCTTACTCTCTAGGGGTTTGGTTGCCCCTCCTCTAATTTCAATTGTAACAGCAGTATTCTACATTGGGCTTGTAGTACCTCAAGAGTTAAGGATAGAGGATTATGCAAATTGGTCTGCGCTCTGTATGACAGTGAAGGAAGTAAGTTACATGTGGTTCCAGTAGTATCTGTTTAGAGCATTTCTGCTTATTGCTGTTTTTCTTCCACAGAGCCACCACCATTGCTGCCTAGCTCCCCATTTCTGCAGGCGGAAGACTCTAATACGGTTCTTCCTGAGCTGCTCTTCCCATTCACGTGCAGGGCATGTGGATTGGTGCTACAAGCTGACGAAGGTTTGGGTGAGCCAGTATGTGGGCGTTGCAGTCTGGCAGTGCTGGGGGCTGAACCAGCCTCACCAAAAGGCTTCTCCTGCCAGTTATGCCCTTTTATTACCACCTATCCTAACCATCTGGCCCGTCATATGAAGACACACAGTGGAGAGAAGCCCTTTGCCTGTGCGCTCTGTCCATATGCCTCAGCCCATCTGGACAACCTCAAGCGGCACCAGCGGGTGCACACTGGTGAAAAGCCCTACAAGTGCCCCCTATGCCCATATGCCTGTGGCAATCTTGCCAACCTCAAGCGCCATGGACGCATCCATTCAGGGGACAAGCCTTTCCGCTGCCGTCTCTGCCCGTATTCATGCAACCAGAGCATGAACCTCAAGCGCCACATGCTGCGGCATACAGGTGAAAAGCCCTTTCAGTGCCGCATCTGCCCCTACACTACTGGCCACTGGGACAATTACAAGCGTCACCAGAAGGTGCACGGGCAGGGCCTGGCAGAGGAAGGAGGGCCTGGTCCAGACAGTAGCCTGACCTAACGATGCTGAAAGACTCCTTGAGCTTCCGACTCTCATTATAGTTGCCTGCTGTCAAGCCTATGTAAAAGATTGACTGGGATGTGCAGGAGAAGGAACTGTATGTACTTGCAGGAGCAGCAGTACCACCTTACTTTTTAAGAAAGTATTATTTCCTTTGCTGAGAAGCACCTCGGGGGCCTTGCCCTATCCAGTGCTTCTGTCCATAGGAAGAAAAAGGCATCTGCTCTGCAGACCATTCTCTGAAACTGTTGCTCTGTGGGACAGCTGAAACCTGCAGAGAGGAGCTCCTTTGTCCTCTTTTGTCTTTTTTGTGCCTCCCCTCTCTAGTCCTTTAATTGTGGTTGCTGCTTGAATCTGTGTAATTTATATGGTGTATTAATGCATTAAACTGTTTTCTTATCTGGCTTTATTTTGGCTGGCAAGAGCAGCTGGAGACTAACTGGCAAACCTGATCACAGTGCAGTTGTTCTACTGCTGAACTAGCCTGTGTGAGCATGTTTACAGCAGGCATACTGTATGCCCTCTTTTCGCCATCTTATTTTCAGCAGGAGAGGAAAACAGATACTATGGTTTCAGTAATGTGGCCTCCACTGTGTCCATAACCGTTACCTTATCATTTTTGCTTGAGTACGCGGCTCTAGTGCCAAGATGTTGGAGCAGGAAATTGGATGCAGTAGAGAGAAGGGCTCACAGGATTTATTTCCAATCATGGTTTATTTAATCATTGTCACAAACATTTGTTAATGTTCAAATGTAAACAGCAGGTAGATAAACAAGATTACAAGTCTAGCGGTTATAGTTAAAAGTCTACTGTGAGCATCAGAGTTGTGTTTGCTCTTTGTGCAAATGTCCACTCTACCCTAGTTTGGCATGTATGAAGCTGAAGCTTACTAGTCAGCTCTGTAAATTGCCTCTGCAGACAGAGACTCTTGCAAAGGACACACAGCCAGCTGGGGGCTGAGGCACATCAAGATCAACCTGCAAGCAGGTCATACATTCCACAAAGATCTTTTGGGCAAAGCAGGACATTTAAAGGTCCTCATCACCAATGCCCTCAAAGGCATAGTTTCCATGGAAATCATTCGCCCCAATGTCATTTGAAGAGCTGGAATGGCTGATGGCCCGTAAGCTGACAGAGCCCAATTTGCTCTGGATAAGGGAGAGAAGAGGTGCAAATTAGCAAGAGCCATGCCATGGTAGATCATGTTTTTCCATAAGGATAAGAGGAGTAATTACTCACCGAGACTTTTGTAATAGGGTCCCTACTACCATCAGGGGAATCCTAAGAAAACACACAGGTATGTTAAAGGAGAAAAACCAATTGAAGGGAAAAGGAAGAAGCAGAGATGACAGCAGATCTACCTACCAAAAGAGGAGGTGATTTCACTGCTTGCTGACTGTCTGAACGCTGTAAGGCTCCAATGGTTCGTCTGCGGAACATCTATGAAAGGAGAGTATCGAGATGCTGGGAGGCACCCATCCTAACATACTGCTTTTATACATGACCAGGAAACAAATTTGACCTAGCCATCTCCACCAAAGGGATAAGGAACCTGAGTCTCACCTTACGTATGCTTCCTCCAGATTTCTTAACCATCAGCTCATCCACCATGGACTGCAAGCAGATGCTCAACATTATAGCCTAAGATATGAGAGAAATGTTCTTACTTCTCTGCAGTATTATCCCAACTGATGGAGCCTTGATTTTGTAAACTTAGGATAGGAAAAAAAACAAATTTGATACTGGAGTTATGATTGGGAAGCAAATAAGAATAAAATTGAGCTTGTTTCCATTTGTGATATTCTAAGTGCATTATTTGTAAGGAGACTAGATTAGATCAGTAAAGGAATCTGCATTGAGTGGGGTAGAAGATCAGATACTCATGCAATTTACTAGCTTCAAAGTTCAAAATGTAAGTATTCATCCAGGATATAATCCCCCGCCCCCAACACGCACACACATCCTACCTGTGGACTGGTGATGGTGACCCACTGCAGTCGGTCCTTGCTCATCAGGTACTCAAAAGCTAGTTCCAATTTCACCTCTGACTTGCCAGAACTTGTGCCTGATGTCCCGTTGTGCACAGGGACCTAAAAAAAGAGCAGTTTAATTATTGCTTATTAATGAAGCAGTGGGAGGGGGATATTGAGGCTGGAAAACTCTTGGTTTGCCTGCAAGTGTCAACGCTTCTTCTCCAGCCTCTAAGAAATTCCCAGGCAAAAGGGAGACACAGAGAAAGTACTCCTCCCTCAAAGCAGAACAGGCCATCCTCAACAAGGCAGAGACACGATCTGATTCATGTGTTAGCTCACCGAGGAAGTAACTCGCCAACAACGCATTCGTGTCACTTTGAAACTCCCTTCCTTGATCTGGTCATTGGGCAGCTTGACCTGGAAATTCAGTTCACTATTGCCTGCTCCAACAATGACATGACAGCCTTTCTCAGGGAAATCCGTAATACAAGGGTCAAATTTGAGATAGCCATAATACTTGAGGGTTTGTGCCAAGCGGATGAACTATAACACAAGAGAGAACATTCACAGGGAAACTTGTGATTTTTGGATGTATAAATTTCATTACAGCTAGCTGGGAATGAAACAAGGTAATGTAGATTGACTCACGCTGCATAGGTAAAGGAAAAATGGAAACTTACCTCTTTTTTAGAGACTTTTTCCTGTAAAGATTTAAGCTGACGGTGCTGTTCCTTATTGGCAAGGATCCAGCCCCGCTCAATATCTGCAACTGTCTGTGAGGAAACAAAAATAGAGGAGGAGGAGGAAATGCTGCTGCTTGCTTGCCTGCCCACCTCCCATCTTCCTCCCTGTCACTCAACCTTAGTGCCTGACCTGGGCGTATAGCAGATTTAGTCCTACCCGCTGCTCCATGACATCATCATCAAAGGCAGAGTCCCAGTAGCTGGGGTGGAGCAAGAGGAAAGAGATGGCAGAGGCAAGCCATTAATGGGTCTTCACTCAACTATTATTTGGGTGGGATTGATTATATTGACTCCTACCCTTTGCATGTTTTTTACCTCTTGCGCAGCAGAATCTTGTATTCAGGGTTGCGGAGGCTGGTGACTGATACATAAGGAAGCTCAAATTCCTGCAATTTCCGGATGACTGTAAAAGATGACAGTTCACCATACAACACGCCTCAAACTTATCCCTAGACACATAGACAGAAACATGCCTGCCCACCTTTCCTGGCAGGCAAACTGGTTTTTCTCTGCCATTATAGAAAGTGCAGCAAGAGGTTAACTCACAGGAAAATGCTCCGTCCTTGGCTTCGCGCACAAGGAAGAGATGAAAGTAGCCAATCAAATCCTCTGGCAAGTCCAACTTCAAGGCCACAGCCTACAAACAATAGAAAGATAAACCAGATGCTGCATTCTTTCTTCTTAACAGCAACTTAAGGAAAGGCTACATTAAATATTGCCACTACAGGGGGGTTTCTTGGTACAGGCCATTCGTTCTTGGAATAAAATAATCTGTCACACTGAGTCTTACTGTAAGAAAAGGAATGAAAGTACTATGGGCATAAAATCTCTCCTCCATTTCTTTCTCAACATGAGCCATTCTTATTTCTGGGAAAGCCTTACCTCCAGAACATCTTCTGTTTGGTCTGAGGTAAGAATTGTGACTTTCACCTTCTGCCCATTGGATAAGAGCACATCTAGTTGTACCTCTTCAGTTGGGATCTGCTGGGTTTCCTGGAAATACACAGGACTCCAATAATTTTCTCCACCTTCTCCACCACTTTGCAGAGTGCAAAGTATATACTTTGCACTCTGCTTTTATGCATTTCCTTACCTGCTGGGCTTTTCTCAGAAAGCTATTGAAGATCTCACTACCTCCCAGCAAGGGGTCCTGTCGTACTATGGATTAATAACAGAAATATCAGTTTTAATACTTATGGTTTTAATATTTTATTGTAAATAGGTTTCATTCTTTGGTTGTGAGCACTCAAGGATGGGTGGCTATATAAATATTTTAAATAAATAAACAGAAGGTACCATCAGCTTTTTTGCTTTCAGCCAAAGCTCACTCCCTGTGCATAGAGAACACTTGCTTGCAAATGCATGTTTACTATTTTTCCTTGATTTGCCCAACAAAACTTACCAGCTTGCATATATTTTTCTAGTTGTTCCCGCCGCTGCTCCACTTCCACTGGGGTGAGGGTGAAAATCTTTTTTGGAGGAAAGGCTGGTACCACATTAGCTCCATATTCCTTCCTTAGCTGCAGAAAGAAAAGCAGAGTTCATCTTTAGGCAGCAAAATCCCATTTTGCTACTACCAGAATTTTGGTAATGAGATATATACACCCATTTTTTCTTCCTAGTGTTTTTCTGCAAGTGTAGTTTTTCCTTTTTTCAAATCAACGTGTGGCTGTACCATTGACTATGACAGAAATTGACCAACTAGACTATTCACCCAAGCCTGATGTTGTGGGTTGAGAGAGAGAGAATGACCCAAGGTCACCCCACCCAGCTAACTTTTATGCCTAAAATGGGACTACAACTAACAATCTCCTGGTTTCTAGTCTGGTCTTTAACCACTTGACCAAACTGCCTTTCTTAGTTACATACATTAATTGAATTAATAAAACACTACTCTAGTAGAAAGGCTTTTAGTGAAATACTGCTACAATACTATTATACTATTATAATAGTATTATAATATTATAATATAGTATATATAGTATATTATAGTATATTGCTCCTTTCCACAAAAGAGCAATTCTGGCAATTTCTTACATACATGCCTCCATGCCTCACCTGTTCATGCAAACCAAGCAGCTGGCTGTATCGCACCTGGCAGTGCAGAACACCATTGACATGAATGCTGTAGGCCTGTTGGGGACAGAAGGAAAAGGCATCATTAGAGAATCTGTTTATGAGAAAGCCCTTAAGCTATCCCATTCCCAGAGATACAACGGGGAAACAGACTATCTGGTATGAATCGCATAGTACTAATTCCATAGCCGCATGAAGATTCAAAGAAGGAACAGGTCTTCTAAACTAAGATTTCACTAATCCCTTTCTGGTCCTTAAGAATCAATTATAAGGCATTAACACTACTCCTTATTTCTACAAGGGGAGGTGATTGCCTAAAATAAGAAAAAGTTGCAGGTGCTGAAACAAAAACAGTCTCTTAGGTTGTTCACCACCCAACACAAAAAATCTGCATGAAGCAGAAGTTGTAAACCTTAGCGAAGGAGCATCTAGGCCTGAAATAGATATGCCTTTCAATAACATTTAAACTAAATTTTGTAACCACGATTTGATAACATGGTAGTTATAAGTGTACTATAAAGTGCAAGCCTTAAGTTAAAGAAGTGGGTATCGATAAGATGTATGAGCCCATTTATTGAGTTCTATAACTTTGCACTTTATTCAAGGTAGCCTTTCTGTATCAAATAGAAAGAAAAGACAAATTGCACCTACAATAAAGGGATATCTAGCTTTGCTCCTGGACTTAGTACCCAGGAGTAGTTATAGAATCCATAATTTCTGGTTATGCAAGAAATGCCAAAAGACTGTCAATAGAAAGTATCTCTTCTTAAAAACAGTGTTTATAATTCTTTCTCTGAAACAGCCAAAGCCTTTTAAACAGAAACAAAAGATGAATTGTTTTGAAAAAAAAAACCCAAAATAATTCAAGGACTCTCTAATTGAAAGAAGTGCTCTTCAGTGCCAAAATGCCTCTACTGTACTTCCTCCTCATTTTTCTCCTTGTTATGGACTTTGCATCCTCCTTGCGGAGTCCTAAGTCATATATATATTTGATTTGAATTTGAGTTGGAAAGAGAGGAGATCGAGATCTGGGTTGTGGCTGCCTCACAGCCAGCGGCTACAACTTCCCCGGGGCCAGTGGTGAAATCCAAATTTTTTTTACTACCGGTTCTGTGGCCGTGGCTTGGTGGGCGTGGTGTGGCTTGGTGGGCGTGGCAGGGGAAGGATATTGCAAAATTTCCATTCCCTCCCCACTTCTGGGGGAAGGATATTGCAAAATCCCCAGTCCCTCCCCCAGGAGTGGGGAAGGATACTGTAAAATCCTCATTCCCTCCCCACTCCAGGGGAAGGATACTGCAATATCTCCATTCCCACCTCACTTCGGGGGAAGGATATTGCAAAATCCTCATTCCCTCCCCACTCCAGGGGAAGGATACTGCAAAATCTCCATTCCCACCCCACTTCGGGGGAAGGATATTGCAAAATCCCCATTCCCTCCCCACTCCAGGGGAAAGATACTGCAAAATCCCCATTCCCTCCCCACTCCAGGGGAAAGATACCGCAAAATCCCCATTCCGTCCCCACTCTGTGGCCAGCCAGAGGTGGTTTTTGCTGGTTCTTGGAACTGCTCAAAATTTCCGCTACCGGTTCTCCAGAATCTGTCAGAACCTGCTGGATTTCATCCCTGCCCGGGGCCCATCCTGGCGCCTGCTGTAATCTGGCTTCAAGACTCAGCGCGGAGGAAGAGCTAGACTGAGCAGAGTTTTTGCGGCGGAGAAGCGAAGCCACCCATTCCAACCGGCCGCTCTTCCCACCCTCTCTTTTCCTGAAGAGCCCGAAGGCGCCTGCAGTTGCTGCAGAGAAGCAGCCGAAAGGCACCAGAGCGACTCGCCCAGGGTGCAAAATCGCACTTCGATGCCCTTTCCAGATGTTAATCCCAAGGGGAGCCCGGGGAACTCTGCGCCCCGCCTCCAGGGGCTTGTGACACTCGCCACGTAGGCCGCAGCGCTGCTGCCATCTCCGGCGCGGGTCTCGGTCTCGGGGATGGAGAAGTGCATGGCCGCTTCCACCTCCGTCTGCAGCTGCTGTCGCCGCCGCCGCCGCCGCTGCTGCTACCTTCGACTCGGGCCGGAACAGGACTCCGACGTAGCCGCCATCTTGCGGGCGGAGAGAGGGAGGGAGGCACCACTGTGGGCGGAACGGAAGGAGGAGGACCGGAGAAAACTTACACACATACACACACCCCTTTTTTTTTGGGCCACCGGTCATCCCCCGGCCCTCTCTCTGTGGATGGTTTGACCCAGGAAAGACCAAGTGCTAGCCAGAGAGGGAAATAATATTGAAAGCGAAAATGCCTCTGTCTTGCCCAGGTTCAGTTTTACCTCCACCGTTCGGAATCCCCCCCCAATTTTGAATAAAGGAGCTGAACCGCCCCCTTCACGCCTCCTCTAAAGACAGCTCGTGGCATGTAGAAGTTAAGCCAGGGGTCTCCGGCCTTGGCGACTTTAAGCCTGGTGGACTTCAACTCCCAGAATGCCCCAGCCAGCTTTGCTGGCTGGGGCATTCTGGGAGTTGAAGTCCACCAGGCTTAAAGTCGCCAAGGCCGGAGACCCCTGAGTTCAGCGATACAAGCATAACCAGAGGGCAATATTGGTCGCTAAGAAATCTCAGAGTCTGCTTTACCCCGCAGCCGGACGGGGTATCTGGGGTGTCCAGCCGCTCCTTTCCCTCCTCACCTAGTCGCACTACGCTGTCCGTCCAGCGAGGTGGGTTTAGCAGCGGAAAGAACAAAGCCTCTATTAAGGACGGGCGGACAGAACAGGGCTACCGGCCTGCAAAAACCCGGCCAAATAATGGCCGTCTGGATTTTTTTGCAGCCCGCATCTGGTTTCCCTATTTATTTATTTATTTTTGATTTGCCTGTACATGGTAAATCAGGTTAGCCGTTCCAGTCACCTGCGAGCTGTTTTGCGAGCTGCAAATAAGCAAGCCTGCAGGGACCGACGGGTCTCTGCGTCTCATCTCGGGCCTGAGAGGTCGGGGTGATCAGCGTGATTTAAGATTGCACCACGCACCGAAGATGTGCTATAACGGCGTCGGTCGGGCTCCTCCAGCAAATCATAGAAATGCGGCGGCTGTCTTTCTATTATAAATACGTGGTGGGGAGCAACAAAATGAGAGCTCGCTTGGTCCTGCATCATACCCGAACATAGCCATTGTGATGTGTTATTAGCCCGAGCAATTTGCGTGGCGTGTGGAGCGAGGCAAAGACACCGGCTGCCTATCAGCAATTATCCTCCGCATCGCAGTTGCAGAGTTGCCTGCGGGAACCAGAGGTGAAATCTAGCAGGTTCTGACGAACCGGTAGCGGAAATTTTGAGCAGTTCGGAGAACCGGCAAATACCACCTCGGGCTGGCCCCAGAGTGGGTGGGAATGGAGATTTTTCAGTATCCTTCCCCTGCCACGCCCACTAAGCCATGCCCGCCACGCCCACAGAACCTCTAGTAAAAAAAAATTGGATTCCATCAATTGGAATTCCACCAGGCTTAAAGTCGCCAAGGTCGGAGACCCCTGAGTTCAGCGATACAAGCATACCCAGAGGGCAATATTGGTCGCTAAGAAGTCTCGGAGCCTGCTTTACCCCGCGGCCGGACAGGGTATCTGGGGTGTCCAGCCGCCCCTTTCTCTCCTCACCTAGTCGCACTACGCTGTCCGTCCAGCGAGGTGGGTTTAGCCCTTCGGTTCGCGGACACCCACGAGGCGAGCTGCTCCCCACCCCCCGCGCCGTGCTCCTGAGTTGATGTTTTTTCCCGCTACAGCCCGCTGGACAAAGGAAGGGGGTGGCTCTTCGGCCCTCTGAGGCCCAACCAACTTCTCCCCGTCCGTCCTACGTGAGACCACAAGCTAAACCACCTGGATGCCCGGGACAGCGGAGGGAAGGCGAGATATTCCCTGCCGATCCCGCTCTGAGCAGGAGGGGGCGCTGTCGCTACCGAAGCGCCTGAAGTCAGGGCGGAGCCAGCGGAGTGGCTATGGCGGAGCCGGGGAGCCGCGAGGCCCCGGAGCGCAGCCAGGTACGGGGTGGGGGCGGAGGGAAAGGGGGCGCGTGGTGGAATCGGAGGAGCCCCTGGCTGATGGCAGGTTATGGGAAGACGGCAGCTCTCTCTTTCCCCCCTAACCTCTTGCTCCCTCCTTACCTTCCGTGCAGGCGCTCAGCGCGGAGGACAAGTTGCAGCTCCGGAAAGAGAAGAAGCAGCAGAAGAAAAAGCGCCGCGAAGCCGAGAAGGAGCCCAAGCCGCCCCCCGATGGGCTCGCCCACCCCAGTCCCGCGCCTGCTGGGCAGCTGCCTCCGCCAGGTGCCAGAGGGGCGAAGAAGGAGGGTTGGGAGGTCTTTCCCCCCCCCTTTTTTTTTCCCCCTCCCCGCAGTCTGAGCTGCAGAGGGAGACGCGTCGCCGGAGCTCCCGGGCGGAATGGACGGCGCTTACCTCGTCATCATCATCATCTTCTTTGGGTTTAGGGCCGGAACCTACCACGCCGGGAACTCCTGACAAAGCCTGTGGTGGCGAACGGGCGGGCCCGGGCAAAAGTAAGGCTGAGCTGCGAGCTGAGCGCCGGGCCAAGCAGGAGGCCGACCGGGCGTTGAAGCAAACTCGGAAAGCCGATCCGACTCAAACAGCCGTGCCTCCCAAGCCTCGGGTAGGACCCACTGAAGCCCAGCCAGGTAAGGCTCTGGCATGAAGGAAATGTTGCTGGTGACCCAGCTAGAAAGCTTCAGCTTCTGAGCTTTGGCCCCCTTCTCTCCCCAGCGGTCAAGAGGCTCCCAGAACATGTGCAGGTGGATGATCCAGCTGCCCAAAAAAAGCTAGCCAAAAAGTTGGAGCGTCAGCAGGTAAGACTTCAGTCCCCATGAGGAATAGTGGCTGTTGGAGGTAAATTTATTTATTTTATTTATTTATTAGTTCAATTTATATGCCACCCTTCTCCGGAGACTCAGGGCTGCTTACAATGCATTAAGCAATAGCCTTCATACTTTTGTATATACCTGTTTAGTAGGGCTTTTTGCCCCCCCCCCCCCAAGCGGTGTTCTATTTTATACAAAGTCAGCTTATTGCCCCCGCAAACCGGGTCCTCATTTTACCTACTTCGGAAGGATGGAAGGCTGAGTCAACCTTGAGCCTGGTGAGAATTGAACTCACAGTAATTGCAGGCAGCTGGCAGTTAAGTACTACTTTAACAAAAGTTTTTAGTCCGCTGCGCCACCAAGGCAAAATTAGCTTATGCAAGTAGGTCTCGACTTATGACAAATGACCGTTCAAAGGTACTTACTGCCAGTTTTTGAAGTTACAATAGCCACATCCTGCTGAAGTCATGTGATCAGATTTTGGGCGCTTGACAACCAGCTTTTACAACCATTTGCAGCATCATAGTCACAGGACTCCAATTTGCAATATTTTTGCTGGTTTCTGACATTTATTTTTAATTTCCTTCAAATTTCCATGCTTAGACTGGCTTACTCCCCATGTCTGCAGGTCCCTATGAGGCCAGATTATGGTGCCAAAGTTAGTCTCTTCTCCCACTTGCATCAATATAGTCGCAAAGAGTTGCTGACACAACAGATGAGGTGAGTGCCTGGGAACCAAGAGAAAAGCACTGAAACCCAAAGGGGCTTTATCGTGGCACTTTGAAATGTTCATAAATGATGTTGGGAGGACATTTTCTAGGCTATTCCTAGATAAAAGAAGGAAGAATAGAGGTCACAAAACCAAGAGCCATGTTCTGTGCTCAGTGAAATTGGCCTGGTTAGATTGGGGCTCTGTTCCTGCTGCCCTGCCTTGGGAAGTTTCCATGCTTAGATTCCATCCTAGTACAAAGTTTTAAGGCAAAGTGCTTTGGTTAAAGTTTATCTTTCCCTTTTCTTCCTCTGAAAGTGTTCTTCAGCTATTTCCGGATCTATACTCATCATTCTTTATAGTTTTATTCAAATCCCCTCTCCTTTATGGTATTTCAAAAAGATGGGAGAAAAAGATGAACAAGAGTAATATTTTCTTTCTTGAAAGTAACTTGTAGTTGGGCTTTGGTACGATGGACCATGTGCAAGAAGTGTCAGTTTTATTGGGGAGTGTTGAGATGATATGTAATAACCCAGAATTTTTTCACCTGCAGCATCCCAGTCTCCACCATCCATCCTGCAGTAGTGCGTCTTGGCCTCCAGTACTCTCAGGGCATCATCAATGGCTCCAATGCTCGGTGTATTGCACTCCTAAAAGTTTTCAAACAGGTACTGCTGAAGAAGGGAGTTGTTTGCTGAAGTGCTGTTTAGACCAGTCTGGATCTCCTCCCATTGGAAGAACTGGTACTAAAAACAGCAAATAGTTATGATAAACACATATGAAGCATCTTTCCCTTCCTTAGTTTTACCTAATGTGGTGGACTGTAAGATAGTCTCTCTTGAATCAAGATCCATTCCTCTTGACTGTATGGTCACATGATGGCACTAACGCATCTATGCTGTCCTCCTGACAACAGCATCAAAGCAATGTGTCAGCCACCTTCTGCGATTTTTTTACATTTATTTCATTTCCATTACTACCCATCTCAGCAAATGACTTTGGGTGGTTCACAATTCAAAACGTACATTACAATTTGCTCACTGCTTGCGCAAGTGAGGATGCGCACGCTCCCCTGCCACAGCCGTGGTAGTCCAGTTCCAATCAGATCAAGGCCTGGTAGTGGGCCACGGTCCAGGGGTTGGGGACACCTGGACTAAAATTCCTGAGTAGAAAATGAATATACCAGCCATTCTGCAGGCTTAGCTAGTTTAAAATAATTTAATAAATTCTTGGAGAAGGAAGAGATCAATGGCTATATGCAGCTTCTCAGGTCTAAGTGAACATGTTTTGCTAGGGAGCACAAATAATACTGTAAAGGATAGCAGTTGTCTCCATTGTTTTCAGACGGGGTCCCACAGTAGCCTCTGATTGGCTAACATGGGAAACAAGTTGCCAGACTTAGGACTGCTGCTCATGTTGGGGTTTTAGCTTTGCAAGTTTGCAGCTTCTCTTTTATCCTGTCCTTCAGGTGATTAGAGACTATACCACTCCGGCCAATGAGGAACTTTCACGGGACCTTGTAAACAAGCTGAAACCGTACATCAGGTGATTAGGAACAAGGGATTTCCCCCTTTGGACATCTGGAGATGGAAAGGTGCTTTGATGCTGAGCTGAGTTTGCCTTTCTTCTGCAGCTTCCTGACCCAGTGCAGGCCCCTCTCTGCCAGCATGGGCAATGCCATCAAATTCCTTAAGAAAGAGATATCCTCACTGCCAGGGACCATACGAGAAGAGAAGGTGAGTTCAAACTTACAAACTCAGATGCTGGTTGAAATTCCTGAATGTAGCATGCAATCCATGATATGCAAGAGTGATGGCTTTTTTCTTCTACTTTCTCTTTTTGTCATTAAAAGTTCAGATTGGCATAGATCGCTAGCCCTTCATCTTGCCTATGTTTTGGTCTTTTCGGTTATTGCCCCAAAATTTATTGTTCAGGCTTATCTCTTTCATTTTTCAAAGATATGTTGCCATGCTCAATAGCATAGGGTGGAAAACCAGAGTTTTTTTCTTATTCTCCAAGGGATAAAGAGGAGATCCAGCTTAAATACTGTGGGAGAGATTCATTTATCTTCTGACAATTTCAAAATAATAAAATAAAAAAAAATAACATGCCCATATCAAACAGTTATAGGAAGTTTATCCATTATATCAACTACAAGAAAGGAATCCCGCTGAGCATGCAGGGAGGGGACTGACCACACATGACCAACTGTCTCTTGGGAATAGGCCAAGGAGCAACTTCAGGAGACAATTGACAAATATGAGCGGGAGAAGATTTTTCTGGCAGCTGAAGCCATTTCCAAATTTGCCTTTGAGAAGATCAATGATGGCGACGTCATCCTTGTCTATGGATGGTATGGAGTTGTGCTTGTGGGGGGGGGAAGAAAGACAAAATTGTTCTTATCTGAATGATGCTTTTCAGAATCTAAGCTGTTCTGGATATGAAATGGTGGTGGGAATGAAGATAAAAAGGGGTCTGGCAGGCTTGCAAGATAAAGCAATAGTACTGTTGTGCAAAAAATGTGTGATATTAGCCAGGGTGGCAATGCCAGAAAAGATGATAAGTTGCCTGCTGGGAAGCTTCTGTGGAATTCATAACCTTACCTAGATCTTATGCTGTGCTCACAGCAATCAGGGCAATTGAGAAAACTTTATCTGTAAAGCATAAAATGTCTTTGGTGGAGATGTGCAGGAATTGTTACCTGGGCAAAAGAAGCTAAAGCATTTTTTAAGTCCAAAATGAGAGAACATTCAGAAGTAGTTCAGATAGACATCTGCCTAACTCACAGAACTATAAAAGGGGTGGAGGGTGGGGATATAGCACGGTCAGATTTGGAAAATTGTGTTATTATAGCTAGTCTGAACAAAAGCAGTTTCAACTTTCCTGATTTGATCTACCTAGAGGGGCTAATACCACCTTATATTTGAGTTAAAGTAAGGGAAGACGAGACAGAGATTTCCAAGTCTCAGAGCAAAGGCATCTTGGGTTTCTGAAAGTTGGCCAAGTGACATGTTGTCTGGGTTAAGTTCCTCATCTGTTTCTCTCTGCTCATGTTTGCTTGGTAGCTCATCCTTGGTGAGCCGCATACTCTGTGAGGCTCATGCCAATCGTGCCTTCCGAGTGGTGGTAGTGGACAGTCAGCCACGGTTAGAAGGCCGGGAGACACTGTGTCGCCTGGTGAAACAGGGAGTCCGCTGCAGCTACGTGCTGATTAATGCCATCTCCTACGTGTTACCTGAGGTAGGACCTTTGAAATGTGATGTGGGTAGAGGAGTGTTGGTAGAAGAATTGAAAGGGGAATTCTGTGGGGTACAGGCAGAATCTGGAGTCTGAAAAGAGATCTATCAGACCAGCAGGTTCTGATTATTATTTATTAAATTTATATGCTGCCCCACTCATCATCCTTTCCTCTGGTTCCCATGTTACCAACATGTATCTTAACTAAGCTGGGGATTCCCTGGGAGTTCCTAATCATTGATAGTGATGCATTTTCTGCATCGGATGAGAAGAGCACATCTTTTTCCTTCTGTCCTGGCCATTTTCAACAGAGAGCATTTTAACAAACTGCATCACTGTTAGGTTTGGTGGCTGCAGTGCCTCAGAAAGAAAGTCCATTCAGAGAGTGGTAAAGACAGCCAAGGAGATTATAGGACGCTCGCTTCCTGTTATTCAGGATACTGCTTATAAGCGCTATGTACTTAGAGCTCATTGTTAGAGACCCCACACACCCACTTCACAGACTGTTTCTGTTGCTCCCCTCTGGGAGGAGGTTTCAATGTATTTCTAGCAGGGCTACCCGATTCTACAACAGCTTTGTTCCCTATGCCATCCAAACTAGACTGTGTTGTTTCTCTGTGTCATATAATATATGTGGGTATATGCATAATTTTGTGTTTATTTATTTTGTTATGTTTATCTAGTGTATATTGGAGGTGGAGATCCTTTGAGAGCTGTATGCAATGAAATTTCATTTTAATGTATGCCGATTAGTGTACATTCAAAGTGACAATAAAGTTATTCTAAGTTATAAGTTCAGTTCTAAGAATTATGGGAATCTTTTTAGTAAATAAAGGCTACAGGTGGTTATAAAATAAGTGAATAGCTCTCTCTCTCTCTCTTGGCAGGTTTCTAAAGTGCTGTTAGGAGCTCATGCACTATTAGCCAATGGGTCAGTGATGTCACGTATGGGCACCTCACAAATTGCACTGCTTTCCAAGGCCTATAATGTGTCTGTACTAGTCTGCTGTGAGACCTACAAGTTCTGTGATCGGGTTCAGACCGACTCCTTTGTTTCCAATGAACTTGGTATGTGTGGTATCAAGCCTCAAGTATCTTTTTGGATGACAAACTTTATTGCACAATGTTGCAAATGCCAAAAATAAAGATTTGCCATTTTTAATTTTAAAATATTGAGTTACCTGGAGAAGGCAGATTTGACTATTTTGTGGAATGTTAGTCATTTTTCATATAGATTCCTGGATTCTTGGAGTTGGTAGTCTTTTGTTGATCTCAATATTTGGACTAATACAAGTAAGAGAACCAAAAATCGTCCCTTTAATGGGAAAAGCTTGCCTAGAAAAGTCAGGCTACCATTTTCCATTTTGTTTCATGTCACTTTCATTCTTCAAGACCACTGAGAATTGAAGCATATGCTTATTTCAGATCAATTTTATGAGCTAAATTGGCTTAGGGGAGTGACTAGCCTATGATTAGTAATTGAGCTTTGAAATATGTAGAGGAAACTTGACAGATATTGGAATGCTGAAATTGCACCCACTGCTTCTCAATGCAAGATGTTACCAAAGCACAAATAGTGTAAGCAAAGTAAGCTTCAGAATGTGCAGAAGGGAAAGTACAGGAAACAATAGCTTCTTCAGGACTTGTCCAACATAAGGGAGAAATCTTGGCCCATGCTGCTTTGAGAAAGAACCAAAACTTTTCTAACTGGTCCCTATTCCTATTTTTGCAGATGATCCAGATGACCTGATTGGGTCAAAAGGAAAGAGCCGTCCATTATCCAACTGGCAGGAAAGCAAATCGTTGCGCCTTCTCAATTTAGTCTATGATGTGACCCCTCTAGAATTGGTGGATCTAGTCATTACAGAGTTGGGGATGATCCCTTGCACTTCTGTTCCTGTTGTTCTGCGTGTCAAGAATGTAGAGCAGTAATGTTGGAAGAGTGAATAAACCTGTGTGTCTCTGTCCCATGCCTCTGTTTATATATGACATTGTGTGAACTTCTGAGTGAAACACGATTCCCAACTCTGGGAGAATCAACTGAATCCTTGTCCAGGACTTAAGTAATTTATGTTCATCTGTTTATTTATTGGGGGCATCTTTGTTATCAATCTGTTGCTGCTGGAAATGGAGTCCTATTATAGAATTTATCAATGCCTTTCTGTTTATTCCAACACTCAGTTTAGAGCTAGAGGTCTAATCTAGAATTTATTCTAGTAGCAGGGGTGGGTTCTAACCGGCTTTACTACCGGTTCTCTTTGTGTGCGCACTTTGCGTGTGATCGCCGCACGCATGCTTGGTTCGCTCGCAGGCACACCAAACTTGCGCTTCGCACAAGCGTGTTGCGAATCTGCCCAGCTGAGGTGCGGCAATCTGCTCTGCCGCACCTCTCAGCTGGGTGAAAAAAGAAGAAATATAAGGTAGGAATAAGGCGGGGGCGGGCGGGAGGGCCCAGCTCCCGAAGACAGAGAACCGGTTCGGTGACGTCATATCGTTACTGCCACCGGCTCTCATGAACCGGGCCGAACCGGGAGGAACCCACCGCTGTCTAGTAGTAATCATTAGGTACATTATCTCTCTTTATCCTTGAGTGTGTTATATGTTCAAGTAGACCTGAGACCCAGAATCTTTTTTTCTAGCAACTAGGACATTGTGAAATATCTCATTTTCTATTCATTTCTTGCAAATGTATAGATCTGTCCCAAATCCCCTTGCACTGATTTGTGTTTTCTTACATGAGGCAGTTCTGAAATAGCTGAGTTGATGTCAGTGGGTTCCTACATGGTATTAAGCCAAAATATTACTTGTTTGGTTTCATCTTAAAACAATGTGTGAATGTAACTATTAAAATTGTTAAGCGTGATTATATACTTTAATATCTATGAGCAAGCCAATTTAATTAGCAAACTAAGTTTAAAATCAATTATGGCTTAATGCAATGTGCAAACCAAACCAATGTGAGGACAATTGGAAATTGATCTTAAAGGAACAGTAACCTGCCTGCATAATATATCTTATTCTCCCCCTCTTAGGTAACTACTAGTCCCTATCATACACAGGATGTTACTTGGTGCCTCGGGTGGGTTCCACTTACCTTCCCTACCGGTTCGTAACGGGAGCTCATGCACAGAGCGTCCATGATGATGTTTGGACAGGTGGGCGGAGCCTCCTGCTGCCGTTAGTACCGGTTCGCAAGATCCGGACCGAACCGGTAGCAACCCACCACTGTGGTGCCTTATTCTAGTCACCCTAGAGGTACCTGTCATGAAGTGAATCATATTTAAAATATTTCTTAGACTTGTTTCTAGATGTTTGAAGATTAAAGTTTCCAGAATTCCCAAAATATTGCTGTTGGTATTTGAAGGGTGAAAGCAGCTTCAGAGCAAGGTGTCGAGTTTGATTCATTTATTTCTATTTATTGCCCCCACTGCTCTCCCTAATTTGGGGAAAATGACACTGGGATATCCTACTGCTTCAGGTGGAGCAATAATTGTGCAGAAAGAGTTTGGTCACTCATGAAAATGCCCAAAATTATGAATAAAGGAATCCAGTAACCGGCCTAACATGGCCTAGCATTCTGACCTCTATATTATTTATTGCACAACTTGTACCCACCATATTCAATACTCTGTAGGTATACCATTAAAAATCACAAGCTGCATACAACAGAATAAAACAGTATAAAAGCTGATGCTAATTATAAAAATTACATTCAACAAAAATACATCCTTTGTGTTTTACACAATTTTGAGTCCTGCGCAATTTGTTTTCTTGGATATTTTCTTCCTATTTACACAGCAATTTTAATTACATTAGCACCCATTGTTACCATATGACAACGTTCTTTTTTATTGTGTTCTTCAGCAGCCTTTTTTTATTTTAGCACTGCTAAAATTTGGTATCCCTAGATTGTTGCCTATTTGATCTTAGCTTAAGCCATCTTAAACATCTTAAAGTTGCTAAATTTGAAACACACTGATTTAAATCCACACAGGTAATCTAAGGGAGTGATCAATGCCATTTTTGTCAAGATAATTTGCTTCATCCAGGTTTTCAAGATTGAGACAGACTATTCAAAATATTCATTAACAATTCATATTGGCAATTGTTTTTTCCAAATCTAGTGTTGTCCTCAAGTTACGACCACAATTGAGCCCAAAATTTATGTTGCTAAGTGAAACATTTATTGAGTTTGCCTCATTTTACGACTTTTGTTGCCACAGTGAAGTGAATTGTTGCATTTGTTAAGTTAGTAACATGGTTGTTAAGCGAATCTGGATTTCCTATTGATTTTGCTCGTCAGGTCGCAAAAGCTGATCATGACCCCAAGACACTCCAACCGTCATAAATATGAACCAGTTGCCAAGCATCTGAATTTTGATCACGTGATCATGGGGTTGCTGTAACGGTCTGATGGGCTGTATGCTAAAATAAAGCCACGTCATGACATACACTTGAAAGTAAATCAGGAAGCCTGTAATTGCGGAGTGTGTCTGGCAAGAACAAAGAATGTTTATCTACAGGAAATATGCATGTGTAAATTTGTAACAATTCTGGGTAGTTAGAAAGCTGATAAAAGTAACAAGAGTTAGAAAACTAGGAGGCCTCAGCTAAAAATTAGGAATACAGATGGCCTGCAGCTAATAAAATGTGTTTTATTGGCATTCATTAGCCAAGGTTTAGGAATAGGGACAGCTAGAAACCAATAGAACATATTGTAGAATTATTACTAAAACATTTATTAGATGATATTTCTTATTATCTCGCCTTGTCCCGCCTTCTCTTTTAGTGAAAATGTATAAAGCTTTCTTAATCCTTTGTTCTTGGTTCTTGGAATTTTGGCCAGGAGCCCTTTTCCTTGGAGTACTCCAATAAAAACCAATCAGAAAACCTGCACCTCGTGTCTGGCGTCCATCATTGGCTTCGGCACCAGGCTCAGACCTGAATTGGGGACAACAGGTCGCAGGTGTGAAAAGCAGTTATAAGTCACTTTTTCAGTGCCCTTGTAACCGTGAACGGTCACTAAATGAACTGTTGTTCGGTCACTCTAAATGAACTTGTCAATCGAGTACTGCAGGGGTCTCCAACCTTGGCAATTTGAAGACTTCAACTCCCAGAATTCCTCAGCCAGCATTGCTGGCTGAGGAATTCTGGGAGTTGAAGTCCACAAGTCTTCAAGTTGCCAAGGTTGGAGACCCCTGCAGTACTGTACTGTACTGATAAGGAAGCTGAAACTTAGACCTCTTGGGCAGATAAGGAGAAGCAGGAGTCCCTGGAGAAAATCCTGATGCTTGGAAAAACCAAAGCCAACAGGTGAAGAGGCGGCGAGCAAAACAAAGCAGCATCCGCCAACAGGGTAGGCAATCTTGGCGAAATGACACCCATCACTAAGAGGAGACCGCAACATCCCACGAATGACTACTGTACTGTAACGTCTTCTGGGCCCTAGCGCCCTCCAATACTCCGACAGCGGCATTTCCCAAAGTACATCGCGGCGCAAAATTTCCTCTTGATTCTAGAGTTCAGGCAAGGGGGGCGGAGCCTGAATGTTTTCGTCACCAGCTGAGGGAAAAGAGACCAGGTACCGGAAGTGACGCCAGAGCTTGGTGTGTGTGTGTGGGGGGGGTCATCGCTATTATCCTTGTAGCGTCCGCCATCTTTGCTGCTCCGGCCAGACACCGGTTTCCATGCGGGGAGAACAAGGTGAGGCTGAGCCCGCCTGCATCTGGCAGGCCACCTTTGAGGAGCCTTTCGCTCGTCACTGCGGGGAGGGGTGGCTGCCCACGATGCGGTCCCTTGTTGTCACCGCCGTAAGGGCGTGAAACCGCCGTAAGGGCGTGAAACAAGGGAACAAAAGACACTCTTCCCTGGAGCCCCCACCCCGCTCCCCGCCTCTAAGTGCGAAAGCTCAATTTCCGCCTCTGGAGAAAAAAAAAATATATATATCCTCCGCGCCAGCGCCTTTGGGTGGAGGAAAGATCCTGGGTCGAGTCCCGGCTGTGCAATGGACGCTTCTCCGCCCTTTGATGATTTAAATTCGTGCTTTTTCCTCTACTACAAGCAGATGGCAACTCTCCCTCCGTCTTAGCCACTTTAAAGCCTTGTAGATGATCACGATGGGGAAAGGTTTTGTAAAACGATCATTGAAAGCATTGCAAAAGCCAGAAACCACGGGGACTAAGCAAATTGCCCAGAGATTTTGAAACTGGCAGAATTGGAGAATGTTCAGCAATTTAGAATACTGTTGAAACGTGGCTTAACAAATAGATTTTTCAAGCCAAATGAAAAGAAATCAAATGTTGTTGCAATTTAGAATACTGTTGAAACGTGGCTTAACATAGATTTTTTCAAGCCAGATGAAAAGAAAACAAAATGATTATTTTTTTTGGAAAAAGCAGCTGCCTCTTTTAACGGCAGAACCATGGATTTTTAGCAGCAGCATTCAGCAATAGGATAGCCTCAAAACTATTAACAAAAGCCCTGCAAGTCCTTTTGTTTACTACATTTCTGTCTTACTACAGTCAAGTATGACTCTTGAATTTTTACATGATATACAGGATAGCTAAAACATCCACAGTGTCTATTTTAAAATGTATAAAATAAAAAAGAACCTGATCGATCAATCACATATACCATCATGTTGATTCACATGGGTAATTTCCTAATTATCTAATTTCTTAATCACTGGGTAATTTCCTAAGAAGGCTAGCTAGCCCAAAGAGCTGATCCTGCTATGGACAAACAGCTCTTCCCAACTTCCCTCCACTTTGCTTCCCAGAAGTAGACTCTTAGCTGCTGCCCTCAGGATGGCCAGTCAGGCCAATTGCAGTTGGCCTATGCAGTTCATAACTAAATTATGAAGAAAATTACATATTTTACATAATATATTTTAATTTCATTATTACTGGATTGTATTGTCCCGGAGTATGCAAAGACTCTGATAAAATAATATAATTAATAATATTACACTTCTTTCAGCTTCCTTTTTTACCCATGTTATTCAAGCGGTTAACAATTTATAACAATGCATTGATCAAAACTATTGAAATTATTAGCAGTACTCATTGAAAAACCTGCTCAAAAGTTAGCTGTTTACCCCAAAACAGAAACTGACAGCAAATATAACTACAGAGATGCATTCCATAGCTTTAGAGTAATTCAAGAGAAGACCAAGTAAATCTGATAAAGAGCCCCTGAAAGCATGGACATCTTTAAGATACTTATGCTGTTCTTAATAAGGAGATAGATTCACAATTATTTCAAGCTGTAGAAAGCAACATTTGAACTTTGCTCTAAAAGCATTTGGCAAGTGGCGCAGTCTTTCATTATGGACATAATATGATACCATATACCTGTGTTTGATAACAGTGTACATTACATTTCTCTTCCAGCACCTTGGTTTTCATTGATTTGGAAGGACTGATTTAAATAATCAACTCCAGCCCCTTGCTTAGCACAAGAATCCAAATTAAAGCACTTACGATAAAGGCTAGTCAGTTTATGCTTTAGCAGATTAAACTAAACAAAGCTCACTTTCAGTCATTAGTTCCACTGTCAACGTACTTTTAGTGTTAGGAACTCTTCCCCCCCCTCCCCAATTCAATGAGAATCTGCCTTTTTATAACTTAACTCTGTTGTTCTATGTTCTGTTTCTGGGATAATACAAAAGAAATAATTATCATCATCTATGCCACATTTGTAGAAAAGCGGTATTATATTCCCTCTCGTTTTTCATGGTTAAAAGTATCTATGGTAATTCCTCAAGCTTTCTTCCCTAGTTTTATTTTTGCCCTTTTCTGAAACTATTTGAGTTAGCCTAAATGTTTTTAAAGTATAATACCCACAAGTAAATTAGAGTTTTGTTAACGGAGAGTAGTGTGGAACTATTAGATACCGAATTTGGGAAATCTATTTCTGTTGATCCAGTCAGAAGTTATGTTTACTTTTGCCTCCATGCTACATTGTGGATTCATTGGTAGTTTTTGGTCATCTATAATTAAAAAGTACTTTTCACAAGTATGCTGGGCAACCCATTGTTCTGTACTTGTATTCTGTTAATTAGTGAAGAACATTGCATTTGTCCATTTTATTCTATTATTTTCAGTCAATTTCTCTAAACTATCAAATATTTTAATCTCTCCATCTTCTATTAATTATTGTTTAATTGTAGCTATTAAGGCTGTACAGTAGCCTGGATATGGAAGGAAAAACTGATTTAGGTTTTGCAGATATGACGCTAACTAAGTGTTGCTTCTTCTTGAATGCATGCAGTAAATCCTTTTGGTGATAGCTTCATCTTTGTCCAACTCCTTCCAGGAAAAAATGTAACTGATACATTTTCTGTTTTAAAATGAATAATTGACCATTTTATTTACTTTTACTTGATTACATTGAACTTCTCTCATTTAAATCAATGGTTTAAAAGTGTTCTGTTTTCATTATATTATTGGTTTTAAATAATATTTGAGTCTTTTAAAGGTATATAATTGTACAAATAATATAGCTACAAAATATGCAGTGCTTATGCTATGCTGCTTTTAGCCAGGACAATAATCCTGAATTTAATCATATTTTCTAAAACCCTACACTCTGACACATTGTATAATACACATCATTGTATTATACACACATATAATACATATCATATACACATTGTCAACTTGTATATTTGCCTTATGATGTTCTTACTAATTGAGATGCTCATTAAGTTTCAGGGGAGATTCTATTCTATTTTTAGCTATTTTTGATACTGGTTTTGAGGGCACTGCAATTTTTTTTATGTTCACATGAGTAACAAGGATTTCCCTCATCTGTTTGTTTTTATTTTTTTGCTTTTCTCATCCTATTTTTGCAGGCCAAGCGATGTGCAAGATGAAAAGAGTGGCACCTGTCTGAAGAGCTGTGGTGTCTTCATGGAACCTTGTCTCACACCAAGCTGTGACATGGGAATAGTGAGGGAAGCCATAGACCAACAGGATGGAAGTATCAGTCAGACTCTGTGCACAGCATCTTGCTTGAGAAAACCTCACTGGGATGGGCAGAATAATACAATAGTGGAAGGATTGGCTTCAGCAGATATAGGTTTAAGGAACACAGAACCAGCAGTTGCCCCTGGAGTGGAAACCTGTCTTGAAGAAGACCGGCCAGAGCAGCAAAGCTCTTGCTGCAAGAAAAGACATCTAGAAGACGTGGAAGAAGAACTGCTTCCTAAGCAGCTGAGGGGGCAAGAAGGAGAGATAGGTCACGTGGAAATGCTTGGTATGTTTTCAGATGCATTTTTGGCTGCATTGTCTTGGCAAATGTAATATAACTTTATTTTAGAGAAATGCAAACTAAAACAACTCAATTTTTTCCCTTTCTTTTTTCTTTCTGCATCAGTAAAGAAACCTCTTCTTGGTTTTGGGAACCCATTAGATATAAAGTAAGGGTTGATGGGGAACGGGGAAGCCATAGCACTAGCCAATGACATTGAGGACATTACAGCCTTGATTTCCGTTTCATTGAACAGAAATGAATGTGCCACATCTCATTCTTCAGTGGTGTACATACCTCAGAGCTAGAGAAAATCTAAAGAGAAATCTAGTCTGCAAAGAATCAAGAAAGCTTGGATATCTTCAGTTTCTTCAAAAGCGTTTTGGCCCATTAGAATGAAAGGAAGGGTCTGTGGAATTGAGCTCACCAGGTTCTTAAGGTGATTTGGAGATTGGCAAAAATTTTGAAATATGGAATATAGCCGAGGAGTGTGTCAGGGTGCAGGATGATCTGGAAACAGTTGCAGGATTTTGCAGTGGGTCTTCCTGCATAAGAAATAGAGGATGGTAACAATTAAGTTGTGTTTCAAGCTGGCCCATTGTATCTTCAGCATAAGAGGGCATCTAAGACAATACTTTTTTTCTTTCTTTCCAAGCAGATGAACCATGTCCTTCCCCAGTTCCAGTTTCCACTCTTTCGAAAGAGGTTCCGTCAGCTATCCCAGCCATAAAGAAGCATTCCCGTGGGCGGAAACCCCGAAAGAAAGTCTCTGTCCACAAAGATTCCATTCCCAAGGGACCAAGCGAAGGCCCCGGGCCATCTGAGAATGGCTCCTCTCTTCCTGTTAAAGTGCCAAAGAAGCGAGGACGCAAGTCCAAAGAAGAGCTCCTGTTACTGAGGCTAGCTCAAGGACTGGACAGTCAGTCATCCGAGTCCCTTTGCCAGCAGAAGTCTCTATCTAGCAATGAGAGCCTTGATTCTCTTGAGACCATGCCTGGTGGACGACCAAAGCGCCGTGCAGCTAAAGCGTAAGTGAGAGAAGGAACCTATCACTGAATTCTGCTGGGTAAAGCATTTGTGTTATACAGTTATTTTAGGGTGGAAATAACTAGCTTGCTTTTCTTTAAAAAAAAACACCCTGCTGGAACATACAGAATAAAATAGAATTCTTTATTGGCCAAGTGTGATTGGACACACAAGGAATTTGTCTTTGGTGCATATGCTCTCAGTGTACATAAAAAGACAAGATACATTCGTCAAGAATAATAAGATACAACACTTAATGATAGTCATAGGGTACAATAAGCAATAAAATCATATTAGAAACAATATAAATCGTAAGGATACAGCAACAAGTTACAGTCATACAGTCATAGGTGGGAGGAGATGGGCAACAGGAACGATGAGAAGACCAATAGCAATAGTAATGCAATCTAATGTAAATAGTTTGACAGTGTTGAGGGAATTATTTGTTTAGCAGAGTGATGGCATTCCGGAAAAAACTCTTCTTGTGTCTAGTTGTTCTGGTGTGCAGTGCTCTATAGTGTCGTTTTGAGGATAAGAGTTGAAACAATTTATGTCCAGGATGTGAGGGGTCTGTAAATATCAGTAGTTATAACAAATTATACTAATAATTAGTATAACAAATGTTAATTAGATGATTATTGAATCAAAATGTATAAAACAAAGACAGGCCAATCAGCATTGTAAACCCTCACCATCTCTATTTGTTAGTCATTGTCAAATTCAGCAATAAAATTGTCAACTGTCTATGAAGAACTTTTCCTCTTTTGGGTACTTGTAAGAGGTACAGAATAAGTGAATTTGTTATGCCAAGGAGCTTGATGCCTATGATTCTGACCTATCCACCACTATTCTTTTGGAGATTTGGAAATGAAGATTATATCTGTTCCTGTCCTTAAGACATTAGAATGGACCTGATTTTTAACCGCAGCTCAGTTCATGAATTTACATTCTCCTCCCTTCCTCTTCCTCTTTCCAAGAGCCCTTCTGTATCTACAGGAACTGGCTGAAGAACTGACATCTGCTTACCAGGCTCCTCCTTGCAATGAAACCCCAAAGGATACCCCTAAAACTGAGGAGCCCAGTAAGAAACGACGAGGCCGCAAGCCAAAAGAACAGAAGTTGGAAAATGAAGAAGATGTGGACTTTGTCCCCTCAGAAGAAAGTTTTCTGCAGGAGGAGGAGGAAGAAGAGCATTATGACCTAGTGATGAATGAGGCTATGAAGTCTGAGAGGGAGTCCAGCTCATGCAAACCAGTGGTAACCCAAACCTGAGATGGCTTTATTGTATTTCGGGGGGGGATTGGATTTTTCACCTGGTGGTATGTTGGAGGGAACACCACCTGAAGAAAAAGCCCTGTTCTTTTGGAATCAGTTGGCTGAGATTCTTGTTGCCAGAATTTGGGAGGGTGGGCTTTGGGGCCTCTGTTTTTGACATCCTTTTTTTCCATAGAGGTCCAAACCTCAGCGCCGAGAATTTGGTTCCAATGGCTTGTACAATTCCATGATAGGCCCTATATGGAAGTGTCTCTCCATCACTCACCGCTTGTGAGTATTAGACATCCCTCAATGATTGGGAGAATTGAGGAACAGGAATGTGGTTGGAGGGAGGAAAGGCAGGTTTCTGCTGCATTGTTTTGTTTCCTGAAAGTTCAGTGCTTCAACTAGTCCTGACTGGCTGAAGTACACGTGATGTGACTGCTTTTGAGTACCTACCATCACTGTTTTAAAGAATGAGCTCTCCAGCAATCACCATATCTTGTAGTTTAAGTCTAAATGAGTGTGGATTGGGCAGTGATAATGAGGCCTCTGGATGTTCAAGCCTGGCTGGCTTGTTAGTTCATGAAAAAATAGCTTGCCTAAGTGAATGAAGAGATACTACTTCTTTGAGGAAATAAAAATGTTGAGCCAAGTTTGACCATGGGTGGTAATGCTTTAAAAATCTCATTGAAAGTGAATTTAGCCTGTGATAAAAAGTGAACATAGGGTCTAAAGCAGGGGTGAAATGCTCCCGGTTCGGACCAGATCGCCTGATCCAGTAGCGATGGAGGCGCTACAGAGAACCTGTAGCAAAAATCCCTGCCCCCCTCCCTCCCCATGCCCAGCTGAGCCACACAATCATCAGAGGCTTTTTTTTAACTTAAAAGCATTTTTTCTACAACCTCTTTGGCCGAAAAAATGCTTTAAAAAAAAAAGCCTCTGATGATCGCGCGGCTCAGCTGGGATCGTCAAAGATCCCAGCTGAGTTGCCTGATCAGCAAAGGCATCTCAGGCAACTCAGCTGGGATCATCAGAGCCTTTTGAAAGCATTTTTTTTACAACCTCTTCGCCGAAGAGGTTGTAGAAAAATATGACAATTCAGTTGCTGATTTGCAAGAGTCAAGTCTTTTATGACAAAGTGTATGTGCGCAAGACAGAGATATACTAGTTTTGCCTGTGTTGGCTTTGTTTAGGAAAGCTTGAAATACTTGGAAGGGACTGGGTTCTGTGAGATCTGTGTTCCTTCAGGGAAGGATGCAACTTCTTGGCACTTTACTAGATAGTTGGGTAAAGATTAGACCATGCCAAATAAATGTTACAGAGATGACAATTGCCAAATCCTTTCTTCACTGAAAAAACACTTAGCAAAAAAACAGAGTTCCTTCCCCTTTTAATCCAAGGTTTATATCTTGTTTGACTAATTGGAGAAATTCAGAAGAAAATCTAATCACTAAGTTGTTTGTTGCAACATCTTCCAAAGTACTCCTATTTTTGAGCATTCAGATTGACGCAAGTTCGAAAGACTCAATGTATCCATTGAGTGTGCGTTCTCATTTTGCTGTGCTCACTATAGTATTCAATCAAACCACAGACAGCTTGGTTGTTGTACTGTTCTATTGTTACACTGATTCCTGTTACATAAATTGCATTTCTGTGATGCAGTTTTACTTCCTTTTTCCCTTAGACGTGAGCAGCACCATTCCCACTGGGAGTTTCCAGAGTGGATTCCCTCTGCCCAGAAGTGGATTTTTCTCTCAGAGAGGTGAGTGGCCGCCTGGAATAAAATGTGACATACCGAGAAACAGATAGATAATTAAAGAGCACATGTGCCTATAAATGATACGGACTCCTTTAAATTGACTCAATTCTGGTGATTTCATTCATATATCTATTTAGATTCTTAGGTATAATACAGAAATATTTTGTAATTGTCTTCTGGAAAGTTTGATTTGACTTTCCTGTCATATCCTACATTTCCATTCTGATCTTTAGTCCTGGTAATTCCTTAAGCTTTTAAGAGAGAGGCCATTGGTGATCATTTTCTCTACATCAAGGGTGTCAAACTGGCGGCCCGCAGGCCGGATGCATCCTGCATAGGCTACGCCCACCCCAGCTCTGCCAAGGGGAAAAATGTCGCAAAACATCACGTGTCAAAACGCCGCGAGTTTGACACCTATGCTCTACATCAATGCAGCATAGCACGTAAGACAGCATGGCAAAATCAAAAATATTGCCACCAGAAAGATTCTGTGTATCCCCCTGCACAGAAGAAATCTTTGCACCCCAGTCTGCTTTCAGGGATTTAAATGCTACTGATTTCTTCTAACAAAGTGAACATCAAATGAGCTTCCATTCTGTTCTTTTCCATCTTCCAAAGTGAAGCAGATAAATTCCTTCCTGCTGAGCCCAAGTCCCCACTCTTCTCTATCAAGAGAGAAGGTTTGCAAGAAAGCAGTGTCTTGTACCGGATTAACAGGTGTGTGCTTGTGCAACTAGTTTTGTCCATGAGGGAAAGTTCATGGGAAATATTACATTTAGGGAATCTCTGAGGAAATAATCAATGGGGGCAGGAACCTTACTTTGAAGCCCCATGAGATGGATGGGGTACCTGAGATTTCCCATGCTTCCTTTACATCAATTATAACAATTCTTTGTTCCATCTTGTTGAAGAATGTTATCATCTCTATGGTTTAAGCCATACTGATGTCTTTTTTTCCTTCCAAAGTATCCAGTAAACTTTTAAATGTTAGATGCTGCTTGCAAGGTCAGCTATTATGCAATGGCTCCTTTCTTTTCCTACCTGGTAGGTTTAATGCCTTACAACCTCATGAGGACCGCTTAGACATGACTTTCTTTGTTGGGGGTCCTGTCTGGGCTTTGGAGTGGTGCCCAACCCCTGAAGGCTCTGTGGCATCCCAGTATGTGGCTATCTACTGCAATCCCAGCATGAATGTTCAGCATTCTTTGTCACAAATCCATACAGGACCAGCTCTGCTTCAGCTCTGGGAGCTTGGGCCTATCCAGGAAGACAAAGGGTGAGTTGTAAGCAAACTTTGCGTCTGTTGTAAAAACATAATTTTCATTCCTGTGGAGGTCTTGTATCCTGCATTGTAGCTGAGGGTTAAGCAGTGCACTAGGAATTGTGGCTGTATTAACTCAGATTCCAACATCACTAGCAATTAAATTGGGGCATATCATTAGGGAGTTTCCTAAAGTAGAGTTTTATGGGCAGAGAACAGCTGTATTAAGATACATTGCTTCCCGTCAGGGTGGATTTGATTTGATTTGATTTAAATCAAGTCGATTTAAATCACAGTTTAAATCACTAGTAAAAAGGCTTTATTTAAATCATAATTTTTAAAGAGCAACTGGCATCTTTGTCCTGCAGCAGCTGCTCCTCTGACCTGCTGTTGACTCACCGACAGTCCCAATATTGCAGAATATACAGCTACATAACTCATGCTACATAACTAAGTTCCATTTCATGCTGAATAAACTAAATTATTAATGCATCTTTAATAGGAAACTCTTTAGATAGATTTTTACTCCAAAAGCATTTTAGTAAAATAAATTTAATAAAAATTTTAAAAATCAGATTTAAATTTAAAAAAAAACAGATTTTGATCTTTTAAAAAAAATCATCGATTTTTATCCACCCTGCTTCCTGTAGAGCCGATTTTCTGCCTTTCAGATATGTTATATTTGCTTTATGAGATAGTACAAGAAGGAGCAAGACACATCTAATAAACGAAGAGTAGCCAAGGTGCAGAAGAATCTCTTCTTAATTATCCTTTCAGGCTAATCTTCAAAGGTCCTTGTATCTTCTGCACTGGGGAATATGCAAAAGAATTGTGCATATACTGTGACCTGGAGGAATGGCATAACCCAAAGGCTTTGAATTTTTTTTCTGCATTCTTTTTTCCAGGTCTGTTACCAAGCCAGGACTTGCATATGCAATTGCCACTGATCATGGTTGTATTTGGGACATGAAATTTTGTCCCAGTGGCGCTTGGGAACCCCCTATCTCTCAGCGCAAGGTGAGAATTGGGGCCAAGAGATTGTCTGGGCCAAAAGTTTGCCTAGACTTTAGATACTCAATGTATATGCAGGGTTGGAATATCGTATGATAGGGTTTTATCTTCAATATTTTTATTAAGCATTCTCTTTCTGTCAAAGTTATTATCAGATTCACAGATGATACAAAACAGGGTGAGATACAATAGACGTTAACAGATAATTTCACCAAAAACAAAAGCAAAGTTCAAAAAGATCTTGATAAATTAAAGAATCAAGCTGAAAATTACAGTGAAATTTAACGGAGTCTATATTTTCACCCAAGAAGTTGAAGGAATGTCACTCAGAAGAAGAGTATGACATGTTCTCTATTGTCTAAGCATGAGGATACAGATAGTCTTACGTTATATGAAGGAAGCTTTTTGTTGAATGTTACTTAAAACATCCTATTGGTAGAACGTATTATTGAGGGAATCATTGAAATCCTCTTTGCTGGGTGTACTTCAGTCTGTTACAGGTGCTTTAAAGTGGAAGCTTGCACTTAAATGACTCTTCAATTCAGTTCTTGCATATTTGTGGCTGCTGGAAATGGAAGCTTCCCAAATGGGACATGAAGTATAATTACCTTTCACTTTGGTTTATATCCCATGTAGCTCCCTCACATGAGTCGGCTGGGATTACTGGCTGTAGCCTTTTCTAGTGGCAAAGTGTTGCTGTACAGCCTTCCCCATGCGGAAGACTTGAATGCCTACCGAAGAACACAGGTAACAGGTAGGAATGGCTGTAAAAAATGGGAAGAAGATAGGCAGGTACCTGCATTGTTGGATGTTGTCTGTTCAGGATGTCTCACCCAAACAGGAAAGGAGGGGTACTGTTAGAAAGACCAGGTGTTCTATCCAAGTTAAATGATTGGAAGAAGAGATAGTATTAATTATTATGAGAGGCTTTGTCCTACCATCAATTGTGAGAGACATTACTCTCTGTGGTGCCTTAGGAAATAGCCATGTGCTACCCATAAAGTCTTATTTTCATATTACTAGCACTCTTTGCCTAGTAGAACTCATTCAAATTTTAGTCCAGGGAAATAGAGAGCTAAAACCATGTAAGGAAAGCTAAATGCTTTTCTTCAAATGATCACGAGGATATTTGCAGCACCTTTATCTGAAGTGCAACACTGTCATAATAACCCATATCTTTCCCATTTCACTAGACTAAATTGTCTCAACACGCTAAGTCAAAGTTGTGGGTTTCTAATTATGATCTTGTTCTTTCTAAAAAAATCAGTCCTTTATGTTGAAATAATCTTTACAGCTCTGTTGAAAAAAAGTCCTAATTTAGCTTTTGTTGTTCCTGAGGAGATGTATGGTCATTTTTGTTCTCGCATGCAAGGCAGGGAGCTGTATGGGCAACAAAGGCTACTCCACATCCAGATGCATGCATTTTGGGGCCTGGTGCAGGGTGTGCAAGCTGTGTGCTTAGTCAACCATATCAATTAATGATGCTTGTAATTACATCTGTCTGCAAGAATGATTGATGATCATGAGTACTGGGTGTGCAGCACTGATCTTTTCAAAGATGATAGTGGGAAATTAGTCCCAAGAGAGTTGAGTTTGAATTCTACTCCTTTTTTTCTATTCCTTGGTATCAGATTATGTTGAAAGAAACACACAGTCATTTTGTTGCACTAACCTTCTATTTTTCCATTTGTCCCTGTGATTAGTAAAAACAATTCTAAAGATGAACAACTGACTGACTTACCCATTTATTACTTAGTACTAATAATTTATTACTAATTTATTTGTTTACTATTCTTCATTAAAAAACAAAAGTGATTTTACAGAATTAGAGATTCAGAACATCAGTGATTAGAATACACACACACACACACAACTCTGCGTGAACAACTCTATCTGTGGCAAACACATTGAAGCAAACCTTATCTTTTATTTGAACTCTGGAAGATGCTTGTTTTACAGTGAGGACAGCACAACACAAAGCTCTTGCTTGGGTACAGCCCCCTCAGATGCTGCCTATCAATCATGCCTTGGGCATTCCCCCTGCCGCTCCTCAGAATCTATGCATGACTACATCAAAACAATATTTTATCAAAATTCTAGGCCCAAGAGTCTTGTAAGCCAGTAGTATTTTGAAGTAGGCTTGAAGTCAAATAGACAATGGGACCAGTTATCAGATAATAAGTGTAATGTGATTCTTTGTGTTCCATTCAGTAATAAAATTGTAGCATTCTGCACCATGGTTCTCTAAAACATTTTAATAGCAGCCTCGTTACTTTTGCTGTGTTCTAAGAAAATTATCCTCATTGAAAAATATCTTCCGTATATCTAATTAAAAAAACAAGAAAAACCTAAATATTCTTAATAAATATCAAAACTATATCAGTGAACACCCCACAAAAATGTCATGGCCTTGCAAGCCTCACCTTCAATCAAAGCATACCATCCTTATATGCTATAATATAAGCATTATATGCTATAATATAATGCTTATATTATAGGTCTTGACAGTTTTGCCAGGAATGATTATTTGGAACTGAGCTTTTTCTGTGGAAACTGTCTTACAAACAGTCTTGGCTACTCTATTGGATTAGCTTAATCGAGAGATCTTGTTAATTTACATTGATGCTTTGATAGGTTTTTATTTAAGGAACTATTATACTTTTAACTTTGCAAGTCAGAATTTAGGAGGAATTCCACGATTGTGTGTAAGTTTTATGCAAGTTGAGTTGTGAGTAGCACTGTCGGCTGTCCCTGTCAGTTAGGAAAGAAAGACTCTCGACTCCATCATTAGTGAAAGTACACTTTACTAAAGCCAAATGATTACAGTGTATCAAAGCCAAATCTAGTTTTTCACGCCCAAAGCATTTGGTTAACTTTTCCCTTCTCCCCCACCTTTCCCCTGGATATCTCCCCTTGTCGAATTACATTCAAAGAGAAAATGCAGAATGAGATATAAGTATTTCTGCTACTATTTGATTGTCCTCTCTTCTAGGTGCATCTTCCTCTCGGCATGTCATCTGCAAGGTATCTTCTATTATTTCCTTGGGGGAAAAAATCATTTAAAAGCAGGGTATATACTGTATTGAATTCCAAGGTGGATCCTTCAGATTCCCATTTGTCAAGGCAATTTTGAAGGCTTCCCAGATCTGAATCTTTTCTCATTAGATACTTGTATAAATACTTTCAAAAAAAGATGCTCTGAAAATAGCTAATTTTCATTCCCCCAGCCCACCCAAGAAGTGAATGTAAGATATTGCTATAGCCCACTTTCTACTCTTTGATATCTAGCAACTTTATTTATTCTGATTGACATTAGTTCGGTAAGGCCTCAGATAAACCAAATTGGCTTTTTTCCCATTACTTGTAACATTGAAAATGAGATGTGTGAAATTAGTTATGGAATTTTATGCATTTATAATAAGTAATTACCATGGCTTGGTAATGTCTTTTCTTAATATTAGCCTTATCTTGTTCTCTACAGGTCCAGTATGTGGCCACTTTGCAGGTAGGCTCCATTCAGGCTGGGAATTCCTCCGAATGTGGGCAGTGTTTCAGCTTGGCCTGGATGCCAACCAAGCCTCATGAGCATTTGGCTGCAGGTTTCTATGATGGTAAGAGGGGCGGAAAATCCTTGGAATGGAATAAACTTAGAGAAGTTGGGGAATAATTATATTGGTTCACAAATCTAGCATAATGCCTGTAATCCCATCTCCTCAGGTACAGTGGCTCTCTGGAATCTGCTCACCAAGTCTCTGTTACAAAGAGTACGCCAGCCTGATGGCTCCCTCAAACTGTATCCGTTCCGTTGCTTCCTGGCCCATGACCATGCTGTGAGCAACATCCAGTGGTGCAAAGCAAACAGGTGAGAAGGATGTGAAATATCACTTGACTAATAAGAACTAGTCTCTCAGTTTCTGGCTCCTTTCTGACCATCCTGGGCATGCTTTTTTCCTTCTCCCTTCCCCACAAAATTTATGGATGCAGATTGAACCAGACAACTCTCTCATTGTACATGCTGTTTGTCGTTGGGTCACAGTCTTGGGCCAAGGCTTATACTTGGTGTAGTTTGACAGATATTTCTGCCAGGGATCTGGGACTTCTGTGTCAGATGTGTTCTGCCAGTGAGCTCTGGCCTGCCTGTTTTATTCCTAGCAATTTCGTGGTGACTACAGGCAATGATCGCAAAATCAAATTTTGGGACTTGCGCCGACTGCATGAACCTATCAACAGTATCAAGCGTTACTTGAGCACAGAGATTGCCTGGCTGCTACCCTACAGTGGAATCACAGTTGCACAAGATAGCTGCTATGCCTCGTGAGTGTGTGTATACCCTGTTATTCTTAAAATAATGGACTAACTGTTAAGTATCCCAATTCCAATTTGCCTTGTTACCAAAGTTGATGTGAGTTTGCTTCTGCAGAGTATCAGATAGATGGACTTAACACAGTTTGGGTTCCTTGAGGGTAGAGAAAGAGTAGATAGAATTATCAATCAGTTCCTGAAGTCTTTTAAAAACTTGCATTAACCAAATCCTCATGTGTCCCACTTCTCTTACTATTTTAAATCAAATCAAAATTCAATAAAGGGTCATGTCTTGTTTAATTCATTACCATTTTCAGTTCTAAATTACCCTTTGATCCATTTGCAGAACAATCTGAAATGTCACCCTACTGTCATATTGTCCTTTGGCATTCTGATTACCAAAGTATCAGTCATTGCTGGATTCTCCAGATGACCAGTCCTATTAAACCATTTTAGCTTTCTCTGAACCAGACCCGAGGCTTTCTCATCCTAATTACTTGCAGTTCTTTTCCTCTTGACTATTTGAATAACAACATCCCACTCTGTTTATATTTCACTTAGAAGAAAATTAAATGCTTCATTTTGGAACTGATTTATATGACATTGGCCTTGATTTCTTGATACCTACAGATGTTTAGCATGTTTACTGTAGAATCTGGCACATGCTTAGGAAATATGACAACTTACTGACTTTTAGATCTTCTCTGATGTGGTAAATAGCTGCTCTGTTCTCACAAAATGTGATTTCCCAAAAAGAGGTGACTTGAAAAATCCTCCAACTCAACATCCACTACTCTAGTGTCACATTTATTTATTTATTTATTTATTCATTCATTCATTCATTCATTCATTCATTCATTCATTCATTCATTCATTCATTCAATCCGGGTCCTCAATTTACCTACCTCAAAAGGATAGAAGGCTGAGTCAACCTTGAGCCTGGTGAGATTCGAACTTGCACTAATTGCAGGCAGATGGCAGCTAAGTGCTAGCACTTAACCGCACTTTAGTCCGCTGCACCACCGAGGCTCACATTCTAGCTTGTAACGTTTTGATATTTTTACATATGCCCAACTTGATTTGGGCTCATAACTTGGAAACTGAGGGACTTGGGCCATTTGCTAAATAATGCAGAATAGATTTACCTATCGCAGTAGCAATTCACCTGGTCCTTTAAACTATTTTGGGACACATCTTAAATGTCAAGGTCTAAGTTGAATTATACATCATGCATTAATTAATTGTGGCAGGAAAGATTCTGAGCAGTGGACAGGTAACCAGGAGTTAGATGAGATTGTGATGGGTTTTCAGATATAAGTATCTGAAATTGAGATTCCAGACATTCAGATCTCTCAACTGACCAGGATTCATTTCTTCTTACAAGAAAAGCTTAAGCAGCAATAGAGGAAACAGCAAACCCAGAGAACTGGACAAACAGTTTTTCCACTTTGCCAATTATATTTCTCATTCAGGAATCTTATATTGCAGATCAAATGGCACTATTGTTCCCTAACGTGATGTATTACTGTCTATGGCAACGTTGATGCTGCTCTTTATTGCAAGTGTCAGAGTTTGTGCTACAGTAACTTGGAAATATATCCAGGTGTCATGCATTTTTCTTACATTTCTATGCTGCAGGTATGGACTAGGTGGGATCCACTATTTGGATGCTGGCTATCGTGACTTTCGAGCCTATTTTGTGCTCCCTCGCAAAGGCACCGTATGGGTAAGTTATGCATCCCCAAGTAAAGGAGGAGGGGATATAGCATATGACCTATCCCAGGGTCATTGAAAGGTGGAAATGAGTTTCATGATTCTATCCTTTTTGCAGAGTATCTCTGGATCTGATTGGCTGAACACAGTGGCTGCTGGTGATATCGCAGGGGAATTGGTGGCTGCAGTGATGCCTGATCTTTCAGTCAACCCACAAAATGTCAAGCGGCCATCAGACCGTCGATTTGTAAGTTTTGCTGCCACTTGAGTAATGGGAAGGCTCTGCAGGCCCACAAGCTTCATCTCCAACCAAACAGGGTAGAAAACAAGAATAGACCCCTCTGTCAACTCTCTAGATCAGTGATGGCTAACCTTTTTGCCATTGCGTGTCAGGAGGGGGAGGGCAGGGGAGGTTTGTGCGTGGGTGTGCCCACTCCCATAATTCTATGCGCCCCACCCTGCAAGCGCAAACCCCATCACCACCACCACCCTCCCACTCCTGGCACGCGATGGCTGGGTAGGCCTGTTTTTCTTTCTCACCTAGCTCCATATCTTCTCTATGCCTCTCTAGGAGTCTCTGGAGGCTGGGGACAGCAAAAAACGTCACTTCCTGTCCAACCGGGAGTTGGGAAATGGGCTGTTTCAGGCCTCCGGAAGGCCTCCGAGGGGGTGGGGAAGGCTGTTTTCGCCTTCCCCAGATGCATAGAGAAGTTCTGGAGCCAGGTGAGAAAGAAAAACGTGCCTCCCCGCCCCAGGCCCTCCGGAGACAGGAAACATCCTGTTTCCGTACTTCTGGTGGGCCCAGGCCTGAAAATCAGCTGACTAGCACACGCATGCACGCCAGAGCTGAGCTGGCGTGCCCACTGATATGGCTACGCATGCCACCTGTGGCACAAGTGCCATAGGTTCACCATTACGGCTCTGGATCTGAATGGAGGAAAGGGAAGCTTATTGATGCATTAACTGTAGCCAGTTGTGCAAAGTGAGGAATGTCTTCCAGGAGAAGCACGTTGTTTGGGTAGAAGCATATTCTCTTATTAATTTTGAAAAGGAGAAAGAAAAACAGAAACATCTTGGTTGGTATTAATAGTGTGGGTATTTAGTGTCCTGAGAAAATTAAGGGCACATAATTTGGGGATGTGAAGAAGTTCAGTTCTGTGCTCCAAATCACAAATATTAGATTTGTAATGCCTTTGAGACTTGAGAAAACAAATGAATGCATATGAATGAACCAAAAAAACCCCACCCTTCCCTGGATTTAATGACAATGAGAACTTCAGTCACAGTAGCAAAGAGGTTTATGGTCTCTGAAAGTTTGGGTCAGATCAATTCCTTCAGCTGCTCAATATTTAGATTTAGGCTTGGTATCGCTGCGTCTTAATCGTCATTGCACTTGTCCTCTGTGTTAAACCATTGACTGGAATGCAACATTTCTTGTCTCTGAGGCCATTGTCTTCTTATCCTTAACACGTATTTCTCTTCATGTCTTCAGCTCATCTGCAAAGCAGTTTTACAGCCCAATGACCCACTTAACAAGATTGCAACAGAGGCAACAGCCTGTGAGAAGCCACAGGCAGTAGGCAAAATGTGCAATGAATCGGTAGCCCAGAATTTCATTTTCTTCCAGGATGCTGATTTGGTGAGGGCTTGGAAATACCAGAATTTTGGTTCAAGGACAATAGCAGTTACAACATGGGAACAGGGAGGCCCATTTCATCTTCATAAATATTCCAGGCAGGACCCTTAATCTATCTGACCAGAGATAACTATTGATAAGGATCTGGCACTGAATATATTGAATGCTAACAAAGACAGCAGAAACTGTGGTTATAATTATTCTACCCTCCTCCCTGTACTAACATCAAGATGCAGAGTTCCCACTTCCGATTTCTATGTAGCATTGCTTGTATCAGGCCCATTCTGTGGTATGTTTCAGAGTGATAAGGCTCCATCCCAAGCCAATAAATCACTACTTGACAACTGTAATCAAAAAGCCTTAATGGATGAAGCGCTTCATTTTCTTGATCTACCCAGGCCTGCTTTTAATTCTTATTTTCCCTTTCCTTCCTAGACATCTTTCAAGAGCCTCTTTAGGCAGAAGCCCCTGAAACGCATGCCAAAAGAAGTAAAAGAAGGAGCTGTCCTGGGCCGGATGCAGCTAGAGACTGTACATAAGGTAAACATAAAAGGGAAAAAGACTGTACAACTTGAGAGGAAAGAAAAACAAATGCTACTTCATAGTATCTCTTCTTTTGTGTCAAACTGTGGCTCCCCCATCCTCTCTGAAGCTTTGTGAGAGAGATATATCTGGATGGAGATGGGTGGGTTAATGGTTAATGTCATCTTCACCCTTCTGTTTCTTTTCTTGGCAGGTGCGCTTCAGCCCAAACCTTGACAGCCATAGTTGGGTAGCGTCTGGTGGTCAGTCTGGCCTTGTGCGACTTCACTGTGTTCGGGCATTGGTTTTCCCCCGCGGCCACAAGCTTCTCCTTGACTGTCAGGCCCATTTCAGTTCCATGTTTGATTCAGAGAGACAGACTGACTGCCCCACAACCATCTCATCTGCGGTGCACACTGCTGTCAGCTGAATATCACCGGGGGCAGCTCTATTTGGGGCATCAGCATACATGGCTGACAAATTGAAGGCCTTTTGTGAGAATCCTGGAATTATTAGAATATACAGAACACAACCAAACATGAAATTACAAGAGGATGTTGGCCATATGGAAACAGATAAGCTGAAGAGAATGACAAAGGCAGGGTTTGGCCAGATGAGTGGAATATACTGGAGCTTCTAGCAGCACCGGAAGTCAGCTCCTGTTGTGCGAGAAAGGGCAATGGCGAGGAATAGTCCATCCTGCTGTATCTCTGCCATGTGGTGATACTTCTCTCTTTGAGCTCTCTCCTGAGATTCTCCTGCATGGCACAAAGTTCAGAAGGAAGGAGGGATTTCATCTCCCTCTAGCTAGTCTGGTGGAATAGTACCCCATATTCTTCCTGCATAGATCTGGAGAGTTTCCTGAAACCTAGATCTGCTCTGATTAAAGCATCAACAAGACTTTCTTGCCCCATTGCTCATCCTGCTTCTCCCAGTCTTGTTGGTGACAATAATTTTGCTCACATTGAGCCATTTTGTTGTCTTAACCATTATTAAAATGTGTTTTGATTTGTAAAAGCGCTTTCTTTCTTTGGAAAGGGCTTCACATGTCCCCTTCCTCCTGTGGTGATAAATAAGGAAATAAGCCTAAGGAGTCCTTGGTGCTCTCTGAGCTTGGCTGCTTGCTTGCAGATGTTTCATTACCTAACTAGGTAACATCATCAGTGCGATTGATAAGGCTATGTGCATCTTTGTCTTCAAAATGAGTTAAGAGTAGTGAATTTTAGATACTCTCTTAGGAATCTGTTTTAGTTTTAAAGAGTAAATTTGTACCATTTCCTTTATCGTGGTAAATTGCACGTTTGTAGTATATTGTTTCTAAGGAGATCTTGGACAAGACTCAATCCATGTCCTAATCTGTCTTCCATGACAAATGCTACTCACATTCCTCCATCAGCTGTCAACACCAAGGACTTCTTTCAAACAACAAAGTAGGTATTCCTAAATCTTATAGAGACTCTTCAACTACGCTGCAACTTTTAGTGGTTGCCCATAATTTTCACTCTTGTGGAAGACTGAGTAAAAAGGCTATTTGAACTCTGAGTATTTAATAAAATTGATCTCTTCCCCCTACCACCACTAAATTCTGGAAAATCTCATCTTTGCCAACTCACGTGATATGGATCTTCTCACTCTGCTTTACCATCTTGCCTGTTACAGTTCCAGTATCAAACAAGCTGTTAACTCTAGCTAGCATAAAGAGACGAGTCAGCAATAGAATACATTCCCCTTTCCTTCAACCCCCTGCTTGCACAACTGACATGTTTTTTCCACACCCCAGTAAACTAGCCTGGTGTGGTTGAGCAGGTTACTTTATTGGAATCGCAGATATTTTCAGCATTGGATTAAAATAGTTAAAATACCATCTGGAGTAAAAAAATATACATACACTACACAGAAATACACAAAACAAAATAATAGACTCAAATTGTGAATGCAAAAATGACTTGGGCTGAGCATATGGTGGTAGTGTGGCAACAAGTTCAGATAGCAGTAGCAGAAAGCTTTTTCTATTGGTCACTAAGATTTTGGGGCCCTTTACTTGGCCTCTGGAACAGTAGCTGTGAGGAGCAGCTTTAACTTCTTTAACCACCAGTATCGGAAAACAGTACGTTTCTGATACCAATTGCTAGTGAACAGTCAAAAGAATACTTTTAGACTCCACTATTAGGTTGGGAATAGAACATTGACATCTTTTCAATAATGTATCCTGCAATTTGCTTTAACTTTGGACTATGGGAGGGAGGGAGGGTTGGTCTCTTCAGCAAGGTTTTTGGAGGTTCAAGAGAAGCTCTAGTGGTAGCTGCCTGGAGAACACATGGGTACCTTGAGCTACTTTGCAGAAAAAACAAACTGCCATGGGGACTAAAGTAAACATTCTCAACTAACCAGCTATTTTACTCTGTCATGCTAGATGGAGTCTGGAGGTAGGTGATTTCACTTGCTGCTGAGATGTGCCTGCCTGTTAAAGAGCAGCTGCAATGACCTTAATATTTTTTTCCCATTCCCCCCACAATCTTCCCTGAATCTTAAAAATGGATAGTAACTGTAGCCTTCCAAGTCAAATGGTTCTTCGGGCATCCTTTCATTTGGTATATTAATATTATATTAACAACATTATCACCAGTCTGCACTTAATTCCTATTTTTCTTGTTCAGATCAATAGAACAACAAATCCAATAAGATAGTTTTGAGAATCTACACTTTTGCTCCTCCAAGTGAGGCTTAGGTCACCATAATCTGTAAGCGAATACAGCATCCTGGCTGTCATAGCATGGTAGTGTCTATATGTGCATAGGTTTTGAGGTCAGTTCTGTTCGTTATTTAGATGAGAAACCTCCTGTGAATACCATAGAAAACATGAAAAAAAAAATCCTGAAAGAAAACAGACATTTCTATACTGTGGCTAAGAAAATGACACAGATGGATCCATGGAGTCACCAGGAGTCGAGATTGACTTCCATGAGAACTGACTTTTTAAAGCTTGGTTTATACAGCAAAGCTATGCAAATATCAACTTTTCTCCAGGAAAAGGAATAAAGATAACTTCAGCTGGGGTGAGATGGTGAGAACATTGGGACAGAAGACATTTTTGTGACTAATTTTGTTGCTCCTTTGTTCTGCAGGCAAAATTGGGCTTGTTCTACTTTTGCGGTATTAGTCACAATAGGCGGTGGAGTGGAATAATGTTGCTCCACCCATGCTTTCATCATTCACATTCATTTTGAAAAGTTTTGTTATTCCTGCAGCACATGCAAACACAGAGATGGTCACAATAAAAGCCCTGAACAAGCACCAAGCTACCCAGATTGAAAAAAATGACAGCTTTTCATCTCAGAGCAAAGATGTTTAAAGGCCTTGGCACCAGATCCCCATTTCTGTTGGATTTGTACATCAATACAATTAGCAAATGAACATGGGAAACCGTTGGGGCCCCACATGACTGGAATGCAGTATGAAGAGGCAAGGCTGAGCTTGGAACGATGCTCAACCACCAGCAACTCTTCCATGGAGACTTCCTTGGCTGGGCAGACAATTATCCCTGGTGCTCTGCCATTTCCTGCATATGCTGGTTAAACATGCATTGGGAGGAGGCTTTTGCTATGAATGGCAAAAGAGGCTGGTCCCTGCTTCTGGCCCTGGATTTCCAGGCACCTCCTGGGACTGGCAGTTGAAGAAAAGTAGGCAGGGTAGCACTTTCCCCTTAGTCCTGTGGGTCCTGGCACTGGTGGCAGGTGACCATGTCATCCAGGTAGTGCTCCACCTGAATTGTGCATGAGAAGAAGCCAAACTTGCTTTGTAGCAGAGCTGTGGCTTCTTGTAGCACAACCTCCATGTCAGCATCAGATTCTGAAAGCAAAGGTCAAAGTAGGGTCAGTTGTAAACTGGCTCAGTCTATCTCATGCATTCCCCTACAGGGGAAATAAAAGCTACTATTTGTAGTTCCCAGGTCAGAATAGCAGAGATCCTATTTCACATCCCGAGTTCAATCCTCGGCATCTCCAAGTAAGACTACAAAAGACAATTTTCTGAAAAAGCTCAAGGACACCACAGGCTTGGGATAAAATATACAGTAAAGGGTTCCATTTTATAAGGCCAGGAACCACCAAGGGGGTGGGGGTTGTTGAAAGTTTTAAAGGTGAAATGAGGGCCTTACACATCTGCAAACAAGATTTGAGATAGTTTCAAAACTTGAAAAAGAACCTCTAAAGTATTAAGATATTTGGTTTTCCTGGAGGTAATGACAATAGTAGCAATAACACTACCGCGACCACCCACACTAGGAGAAAATAAAATCTTAAAGGCTCTGTCCCAGTGATGGGTTGCCTCCGGTTCGCACCGATTCTATAGAACTGGTAGTAAAACCAGCGGGAGGCTCCACCCACTGACCCGACGTCATCAAAATGCTTCTGCATATGCGCAGAAGAGCACGTGCAAGTGAAGCGAGCACGCGCACATGGCCCCTTTGCAAACCAGTAGTAAAGGTAAGTAGAACCCAACCCTGCTCTGTCCAGTGTATTCTTAGTCATGCCTTTAAAAAAAAAAAAAACGGGGTTTCTTCCACTCTTGTCTTTCCAGGGTCCAGAAATGTGATTCTGCCACAATCTGTCTGTTTTTAAGCCTGTATGCTCCTTATAAGCCAAGTCTGAAAGCCCATGAAACACTGCAGATTTCCTGCATGATCTACAGCTGCTCAGAATGGAGGAAAAAAGTACTTACCAACAGCTAAGTGTACAGCCACAACATGATGGCTGAGCGTTAAAGCCCAAAGGTGCAGATTGTGGACCTGCTTCACACCTTTGACAGAGAGCAGGGTTTCCTTCACTGCTTGGAACTCCACACCTCGTGGTGTCCCTGAAGGACAGAGAAAAAGGCACACATTAACTGGGCCCAATTCAATCCCCATTTAGAAGCCTCTGATCCCTGCTTGAATTGTGCAAAGTGACTGCCTCTTATGTAATCCAAACATACCGTAAAGCAGTCATTTTATGTACAGATCCTGGGAGGAAGACACAAGATGCAGAAGAAGAGAGATATCTTCTATGCAATTTCCCCCTGAGCTAAGGAAAGCACGGTCACATCAGTGGTGGGTTGCTCACGGTTCTGTCCGGTTCTTGAGAACAGGTAGTAAAAGCGGCAGGAGGCTCCACCCACCTGCCCAGACATCATAAGGTATGATCTGCACATGTGCAGAAGCGCACACACACTCATGAGTGAAGCACGCTCCCGTTGCAAACCAGTAGTAAAGGTAAGTAGAACCCACCCCTGTGTCACATCAACTGTGCAGCTCAGCACGGAGACATTATTCCAAAACCAGTCTTGAGAAAACACAGTTATTTTTGTACTGAAATTTGAGAGGACTAGTATACCTGGTACATCATTTTATTTTTTTGCCTTGATCAGAAAAATCACTTTCCATTCTGCCCGCACCCCACAATGGAGAACATAACCACTTTCTATATATACAAGTTGCACAGAGCTTTGCTTTAGTTAAAATTTGTTGAGTAAGTCCAACTTAGGTTGGTTTCACATTAATGAGTGTGTGAATGATTAAAACTGAATAAATGATTAATGAGTGTGTGAATGATACTATCTAAAACACACACCTGGTTCTATGTGGCTCTTTTATCAAAGACAAGTACGGGTAGTTACCTGAGACACTGAGCATCCAGCATTGCTGAATTGTGGATATTAGAAATCTTTGTTTCGAATTCTAGTTTCCATGAACTAATGCTGGCTGCATAGGTTTGGATAGCATAACAAGCCTCAGGTATGCTATTGCCCGTATTTAAAAAATTGTGGCTTATACACATTTTAACAGAGCTCCCATAAACAGCTTGCATATTCTAACTGTGGTAATCATAAGTATATGTTGGGAAAGCATTCCAGTAGGGTATCGTCATCTGTGATGGTCCTTTTATCTAAAAATACTGTTCCTGAACAGAGGCACATTGATGCTGTTACTAATCTAAAAGCCATTATACAATTCTTGGTTTGTTACTGCAGTTTGAAAAAAGCCATGGCTAATAGTCAGACTCTTAGTGTTTCCTTGAAACCCAAGCCATATGTTTGGTTGTTTGTTTTAAAGGTATGATAGAAATATAGTAAGAAAATGATGGAGGAGGAAGTAGAGGACACAAAATATGTACCCAGATGACACACTGAATGATTAATGATGTATTGTTTGTTTGTTTAATAAAAAACTTGTTATTAAAAAAAAACCCAAGTCATATGTGAGCCTCCCTTACCCTGATATGGAGTCTTGGCCATTTCCAATAAATTGCATAATGCTTTCAGAATTTTTAGCTGTAATCATGCCATCTGCAATCCAGATGGACTCAGTTATGGATGTACCACTGGAAAACCTGAAAAATCAGGCTAGGGACAGATCATTATGGAGAAAACTATCTATGTGGTTGCTAAGAGTCGACACTGACTTGATGGCATCTAACCAATCAATCAAATCAATGCCATCTAAGTGCAAACATGAGTGGCAAGTGTAAACAGGATTTGAGCCAAATCAGGACAAATGTAAGATAAGAGGAGTCCTTGAGAAACTTCAAGGTTTGCAGAAGGATAAAGGATTTTTTATTTAAATGGGCAGTCTCAACTGTCAGTACCTGTCTTTCTATTCCTGCCCCCCCCCCCCCCCGCCATCACAATTGATGTTTTTTGGATGAGAAACAAAACATTTTGTTCTTCTTCCTCAAGGAAAAAAACAGTCCCGTTGCCTTTTGAAAAAGCACCTTTGAAACAACTATGACCTGGATGACTGAGAATCTCCAGCAATATTTAAATGGACAAACCAACTAAAGCACAGCACAGCAAGGACTGAATATCCTTTGGTACCTCAGAATGTCAAATGCCAGGTGGAAAATTAAAAAAACAGGAAGCAGGAATAGACTGCCAGTTTGATTTTTTTTGCAGCCTATAATATCTTGCAGTAGGTAGGACTAATTGCCAAGAGCTCTAAAGTGGAGCATTTCAATTGGACTGTGTGCAGCACAGATGCAATGTTTTGTTATACATCCCACTGGAAATTATCCCACTTATCATATGGTAACTAACTGTAGGTAGTTGATCACCATCATCATCAAGATAATTTCATCTTATTACTTTGATCAACACAGACTCTGTCTAGGTTATTTTCTTATTTCAAAATAATAGTTTATTTCTAAACATTTGCCACTTGAGGCAAGATATCTAAAGGCCAATTTATGAGCAGACCCTCTGGTGGTTTCTCATTTCTTCACCTTTTGATATACATAACTAAAGAAATTTGTGTCATTATTTTCTTCCTCAATGTACTTGTGTACAATGTACAAAGGCAAATTCCTTTGCTCTTGCCATCATTGCCCATAGCTTTAAATGCACGTATACCATCCACTTACACTGTTAATTATACATAAACCATTGTTAATTAATAACTTCCTATAATAAAACAGATTATCTGCAAGAATCATTGTAGAATTATTTTAACAATGTCCGTCCCCCTGTAATGTAGCCCCCTTGCAGCTGTGAAAGACAACTTACCTTCCATCAGTACTCGAAAGACATCACGAAGGATGGTTAAAGTGGAGCCCAGCACAAAGACTGAGAAGAGGAAAGTACTCACTGGGTCAGCAATCTTACATTGGGGCTGCAAAAAAGGAGAGGGAATGGCAGATAGTATGAAGCATCCTGATACTTAATTCCCAATTCTCGCACCCTGAGTTGGTTTTGCAAAGGAAAAGGACAAGTAGTCACACAATCCCACTTTTTTTATAGCCAAGGTTCTCAGTAGAATGTTTATATATTTTGATCCTTGTTAACATTGTTATATCTGAGCTATAAAAACTCATATGACCATTAAATAGCTGCCATTCTGATGGACTGGTAGCCCAGATAGAATACAGTAGGCCTAAACTTAACACAGACAATTCCTCTGAAGGTAACCTGGTTTTCTATGCTATATTTAAATTTTGTTTTATGGTTATTTTAATTCTGGTTAAAAATATTTTGCTCTCTTTAAACACACCTCCATCATTAAATTCATTGGTAAGCTTGTTTTCTTCTAGATTTCTTTTCTGCAATTTGATATTCTGTTACTGGCCAGCCAATCATGGATGCACATTTTGTGGGAGTACTTTAAAATTCCAAAAGTGTTTTCTACACACACAGAGAAAGTATTGCCGTTATATGTCAATGAATATAATTCTAGAAGTTTCTGGGTCCATCTTCTCCCAAAAAGTCTGAATAGGAACTTAGTATCTCTTCCACTGAACATTTGCATGTACAGCAAATGAAATGGAGGTAAATTTTGGAAGAAAAATGTGTCTTGTTCTAACAATCAGACACCTGCACCTTGTTTCCCCAAGCTTGATCTCCCAATCAGACCCACCATTAGGGCAAAGATATCTGGCCTAACCATAATTTCTTTTGCAATGTGTGAGGAAGAGCTACTTCTTCCATCAGTTGTTTATTCACAATATTTAACTCCTTGGTGACTTTAGTTGTGCTGGGATTCCACATCTACTTTTCTGCACAACTACTGCCTTAGGCTGGGGGGAAAGTAGAAGTAATGGAGGGAAATGCTCATAAGGGAGGTCTTCATTTAGAGAACAAGAGAAACGACGTATTGTATTAAATAAGTATCATACCCTGATCCTTCATACCTTGAAATAGATGACAGTGGCAGCAACAAAGACCCCAATGCTTTGAAGTAGGTCCCCCACCACATGTACAAAAGCTGCTCGGACACTGGTGTTGTCATGGGTGGGAATGGAGGGGCCACGAGGGCTGTCCTCAATCTGTTCATAGTCTCTTGTGCTGAATCCATGACTGTGTGCAGAGCCTGACTGATGCAGAAGGTAGGCCATGCTGTGGAGAATTTCGAGAGTGGTAACTAAAATCATCTTTGTCTCTATTTCTCACCAAACAATTATAAAAATCCCATCCATCACAGCAAACCTTCTTCTACCCATAGTTTCTATTCCTTCACCAATCGGTACCGACAACTGGACTAGCATATATATCATATTCATAGAGGTGATATACTTTAATTACAAAATAATCATAGCCAAAATATAGCAGCTATAGTATAGATCGTTAAGGGCATCTCCTAATCAGTGCTTTTACGGCAACCAAGCAAAATAGGAAATCTTTCAAATATGCACATATTTTATTTGAATTGCTCTACAGGAAGACAGACAGGCTAGGTAGAATCCTGCCTGATAGGATCAGCAATGGTTTCCACATAATCTCCAGCATCTTGAAAGATTAAAAAGCAACAGCTTTGGGAAAAGTCATTTTGTAAAGATGACCAGTAAAGGGAAGTGGATTCTAGCAAAATCAGATCAAAAGACCGCCTGAAGTAGAAGTTTATTTTCAATCAAACCAGCCAAATAATTCTGAAAATATCAACAAAACCCCTCAAATACAGTGGCATCTTAAAGAGAAGTAGAACAAATTTCTTATGGCCACAAACAGGACCTGTCTGCTCATAACAGACCCCTTCAACATGCGATCAGTGGAAGTATATGGCTGACAGCTTGCAATAGAAGTTAGCTTGCTTAATCGGTCCCACATAGACACTCTACCTGATAATTAAAATTACCTCCTCAGAGTTAATATTCAAATATTTTCCCCATCCTAGTAATCCTTACATGATGTTCACTCCCACTGCACAGGCTGAAGTGCCCAGCATCACAGAAGCTTCAATCTCATAGTCGTTGCTAATTATGCGGGCTGAAGCTAAGTAGACCAGCACTCCTGTAACGATCCAGATAGAGAAGACAGAAGCCAAGGCACCCAGGGTTTCTGTGAGAAAAAAGAAAGCTGCTGTTCAGGTTCCCTAACTATCTTGACAATTTTCCTCCTGATCTTTCTGTAAGCTGCTCGGGGAATAGTAATGCAGACTAGCATTAGACTGGCATTAATTGCACACCAAAAGGGCAAAACCTAGATCTCATCTTGGCTCTGTTCAAAATTATTTGGAGAAAATTTGGGGAGAAGCTACAGGCTAGTTTAAATTTTCACAGTGGCCCTTTCCCTACTTGCATTTAGAAATGTTTTATAGTGCCCTGACAATTGCCATGCTCTCCTTATAGATCATTAATTTTGCATTATATTTTAGTGTCACCTAGTCTCAATGCCAAAATAACAGTGAAGTAGACAGGCTTTATATAATTTCTACAATGGCTGGGTGATGCTACCAGTATAATCACAAGTATAAAAATGACCTCTCATTTCATTACTACCCATAGTTGAAGATTTAAACAGCCTTGTGTTGTGATTTTCCTGTTTAATCTTACATTCTCTAAGCAGTTGTATTTAGTGAACAATTGCATTTATTAGGTAATGTTCAAGATTTGAAATCTGAGTTTCAACAATATATGGAACGAGAACTGCCAGATGTATAATTCAGAAGAGGCAGGGATACTTGAATTTACACGGATAATAACTGATAGATAGCAAAAAAGGCAAAGGAGCTCCAAAAAGATAACCATTTTGGCATTTTTATTATATTCAGGTTTTTAACTGCACAGTTCATAACAAAATGTATATATAGATTTTAAAAATATAGATGTATTCAGTCATCTCACTTGGCTATTTCAGAATTTATTTGATGATTAGGCAATAACAATTAAAATAGAATAAGGTGCAAGTAAATTATTCAATATTGGAATAATGGAGAAAGGAGTGTACGAAGTACTAGACTTTATTTAATTTTAATGCAGAATATATCATGCCAAATGCTGGACCAGTTGCAATAGAAATTGAAATTCAAATTTTTGGGAGAAACATCAACAGTGTTAGAAATGTTAATGATACCTTGAGGTCTTAAAGTGAGGAAGACATCTCTTCTTAAATCTCTTGTTAAAGATGAAAAAAAGAAATGCAAAAGCTGTCTCGATGCTCAATATAAGAAACCCCTAAGGTTTTGTCAAGAGGCAATGCTAACACACTGAAAATAGAGAAGAAGCTGAAGTAATAGCATATTATTTTCCTAGGCTCAAAAATGTACAGAGATGGTGACTATAGCCATGAAATCAAGAGATATACTGTAACCTCCTTGGGAAAAAGACAAGTTTAGGCAAAATATTAATGTGAAGAGATAACAAGTTTGCATTATCAAGCCCATAGCTCTCCAGTGATATGGCTATGAAAGCTGTAAAAATTGATTGGGAATACTTTGAGTAGCAAGAACACATCATTCAATACCACAGGAAGTAAAATCAGACTGAATGCTGGACACAGATTAAGAAAGTTAATGTTGAAACAGATAACACAATGTGAAAAGACCTTTCTCATACTGGAGAAAATCCTGATAGTTGGAAAAATCAAAGGCAATAAGAAAAAACAAACCAAGAGAAAATAAGTTATCTAGATACTATAACTGATATAACTATATACTTGCAATAACTTAAAGAAGCAGTTATTAGTAATTTTAGAGAAGCCACTACAGAGTCCCCAAACTGCAATAGGGCACAGTGACACCTACCCTATCCATGCCTAACATGAGCTACCCTATCCATGCCTATCCATGCCTAACATGAATTAGTAAATGATGTGCCAAAAAGGAACAATAAAAATCTGAGGAGAAAATAATTCTGAGGGCCTATAATAGACACACTCCCACAATTGGGCAGCATATTTTAGAATTTACTCTATTGCCATAATAGAGTCACTCTCTGAGATGAGTGGTTTGATAAATTTGACAAATAGAAAAAGAGATAATAGAAATAGAAATAGAAAATGGATTGGTGAGGAAGCCAAGTTTATGATGTCATTGTTTTATACTGACACAACAGTGAGGAATAACAGAGAAATAACATTTATTATAAATCTAATTGGGTAAAATTGAGCCCATCCATTTTCTTCAGCCTATAAAGTTGATGTGAGATGAAATAGAAATCACTTTTCTTCAACTTAAATTTATTAATTTTAAATCCTGCCTTTCAGGATAACAAGTCTCTCAAGCAGCTTATACAGTAGGTAAGCCTTTTCCCTTCTTCTGTTCAATCATGACTGATTCTTGGAGATTACCTGGAGAAGTCCCTGCAGTTTATGTGGCAAGGTTTTTAAGAAATGGTTTGCAATTGCCTCCTTCCTAGGGCTAAGAGAAAGTGATTGGTCCAAGGTCATCCATCTAGCTGTGAGCCTTTGTCTCTTCAGAACTAAAGAAGCTTATTGGATGAGAAGCGAAAGTTTTCAAAGGAAAAAACAAGAAAGTCCAGTTGTCATTTGGGGAAAAAAGGCACTTTTGGAACAACCATGACCAGAATGAGAATATCCATTGACATTTTGTTCCTGAAGCAAGGCTACAACTCACAGTCTCCTGTTTTTAACCTGATGTCTTAACCAACTGGTTCTCAATAAGTAATTTATACAATTGTAAACAAAAACAAAGTAATAATTACTTAATTACAAATAACCAAACTGTAGGGTAACTGATGGTAATGATCTTGTGAGCAGATCAAAGGAATTCAGCAGCTCTGATAATGAGTCTCTTGCCTTCCTCCCTTTCCTCATCAAAGATGATATGCCTATCCATTCCTAGAAGTTCTTCTAACTGCCATCAGAGTACCCAGAGTAAAGTTGAAGGAAGGGACGGAAAAGCAAACTGTAGGGAAGTCTTAGGCAATGGACAAGTACACCTCACAGATACCAGATCAAATCTTCAAAATAGGCAGCCCTGAAAATGGATGCTGAAGGATATTCTTGTTTAGTTTTGCACCTGATTCTCTGCATCAAAAGAGACTCCACAAGTCCCCTGCAAATCCAAAGAAACCTTCTGATTGTCATCAAAGATCTAAAAAGTAAACAGGTACATAAATCTTCTTTTATCTTCAGTCAGCCATTCTGCTTCCTTACTCCCTTCCCTCTTGGAGTTCTCTGCATGCAGCATTCAGACAAGCACTTAAATGCTAAACCCAAGCCTTAGGCTAGGGGAGAGGACCCCAAACTTTAAAACATTGTAAGAAGTATTGCCACATACAAATTCAGCAATTATAACATGCTGTAGGTCCTATAATATCTCCAGAGACCTTAATCACAGTGCACATAGCTCTAGTTTTTTTCTATGCGTTTTGCCCTCACACTACTTTGCAATGGTTCAAAAGGGAGAAGAAATTCATTCCTGCTAGTCTTTCACACAAAGATATGTTTTGAAGATGTCTCACAGTATGTTCAAATGCTGTTTTTTATTTTAATTGATGTAATTATTTTGTCAGAAAACAGAGAAAAGCAGAGGGGACAATAAGGAAAAAAGCATTCACAGAGAAGTCATAATTGCATATATTGAGACACTGTATTGACATGTATTTTTTAAGAAGGGGACAATAATCTCAGACCCCACACATGAGAGGGCAGTACTCACTAAAAATATGTTTCAAATGGATTTCTATTATTGTTCAAGGAAGTAAAACAAATAAATGTAAATATATGCTAGACTATTAACTTCAATAGATAAGATGGAGTTACCTTAGCACAGGCTATCATGAGAAGGAAGGAATAGAGCAAATATTCTGTCCCAAACCAATATCAATCTTAAAAAAAGACTCTGATCAGAGGAAAATCTTATACCACAAGATCAGAAGGATTATCTTTCAGCATTCATTCATTTTGTCAATGGAAAACAGGCACAGGTTGGTGTGAATAGCCCTCAGATGTAGGACAAATGAAATCAGGGACAAATGTCATGTTGTCTAAGGACTTTTCAAGAACAAATCTTGTAGAGTTTTCTAGAAATGTACATTCCATCCATTTCCTGTAAAAGGCCAATTCAGTTATTCTAATGTTCTCTCTAATTTCTTCAGACAAAATTGTAACCTTAATTCTCAGGACATGTGTTGAAAGCCATGTGTAGCTGCTTATTAATGCAACCATCTCTCCATGACTCTGGTTAAATCTAAACAAATTATTCTAGATTGTGTGTCAATTTGTGGAGAAGGACTCTAACTTCCAGTGTAAAAAACATGCTTCAGCTTTCTGCTAATGTCAGAGATGGGTTGTAACCTGTTTGAATGTTGGGAAGTGAGATACTATAGGAATGTTTTCATTGGTCAGCTATTGAAAGAACCTACCTGAGCGGTGCCAGCCGAAGCTCATGGTTTTGGTGGCTGGGCGAGTAGAGACCCAGAGTGAAAAGAGGCTGACACCCATGCTGCCCATATCTGTCAACAGGTGGGCTGCATCTGTCATGATGGCCAGGCTATGTGCCAGGTATCCACCTGGAAAGCAAACAGACAGACCCCTGGGGATTTTAAAAGCATAGATGGAGACAGCAATTAAAACCTAGCATAAATATGTGCACAACTTGTTAAACTGGTTAATGATAAGATAATAATGTTTTATTGTATATCACTTCATATGTTATACAGACAGAAGCCTTTTAGTCAGTTTATGGTTTAATGAGTTGGATGAATCCAGAAAAGGAGTTAATTAAACAACCAGGTTAAGTGTGTTTAGATGGATGCAGATGATTAATAAATTAATAAATAGGGCAGATCTATTATATATTTTGACAAAACTGACCTATAACTTCTCCAACCATGAAGAGAAAGCAGACCAGACAGGCAATGCTGAGTTTCCGCTGAGCCTGACGTTTCTGTTGACTTTGAGTGGTGGAGCATGGCATAAGATGACAGTGGGGGACCACACATGGCTCCATCTTGAGTCCCACCATGGATATATTTGCATGGCCATTTTCTGAGGGCAGGTTGGGAAAGACATCTTGAGAACCTGCAAACAAACTGAAAAAAGATTGGGCCATCAGAAGAACCTTCCATCTGGGTCAGATGCCAGAAGTACTAATAAAGGAGAATATTTGTAGCTGAGGGTTGACATGAAACGTCTGGAAGAAAACAAGCAAGCTCAAAGAGCACCAAGGAACCCTGATGCCAGCAGTCCACATCAATTCCTGCCCCCTCCAATGTTGCAATGGTGTTAATCCAATATCCAGCAAGAATAGAAAAATAGCAAGGAAAATATGATAAAGGCTTGAGCAGAAATCATGAAGGTGCAGCCCACTGGATTCTGGTGAGAGCAGTAAAGATACATGTTCACATTTTGGTTTTATGGAGAAATAGCTGTGTCAATTAAAACCAAGAACAAACCATAAACAAATGAGCACAGGCTGCACAGGCTGACCTGTTGATAGAATTAACTTATTTCATGAGATTGTATAATACATGAAATAAACTAGCTAAAAGGTTTGAATAACATACTACCCCCTTTCCTTCCTCCCTCCATCCACAGATACATATACAACAAATTTATAAGTTATAATGTTCTACAAACTATATTAGATCTTGAACTGCCCTAGTTAAGGTACCAAGCAAATTGAAACAATTAGGAAGGAGATGGATGCACACCAGAAACAAATTTACTGAGACTGACCTTCCTGACCATCCATCTTTGGCAGTGGAGTGACCAAGGAGGAGTCTATCAACAACATATTTTTAATGCAGTCTAAAACTCATTGTGACAGTTAAAACAAACCTGTTATGGTAATGATTGCAATTTGCTAATCCCTACTTCTCAGTTAATTCAATTTGGTGAGTTCACACAATATATTGAAATTTAAACTAACCAAATGGATTACGTTTGATCACTATACTAATCTACAACAAAAAATAAATACTATTAATATTTATGAAATGTGTGCTTGCATCTTAGATCTTTACTGAACTGGTTTCTGAGCACAGCAAATTTGCCCTTGGTTTTGAGTTGCTTGCAAGAAACAAAGGTGAGGAATGGTTCTTGACTTCCTGCCCTATTTGTGAGTCTCTTGGAGATATTAGCCCAACCACTGCAGGAGGCAGAATGCTGGATAACATGGAATGATTTTGGCCCGATCCCTGCAGAAACAGTGATATAACACAAGTGTAACTCAGCTCTGATATTCACCACCCTATATTTATTTGGAACTTGGCAGCGTCTTTCATAAGCACTCAGCCAGTGAAAACAGATGCTAATAATACATTTCAGTCACCCAGATGGATAATTAATAGCAAGGGATGGCTCAGTAAGCACTGAGCATCTTCTATCAATTTTGAGCCAACTCAAGTTCTGTGCCCCAACAAGAGATGAAAATCCCTAATACATCTCATGAGGTTTTGCCATGGCAGCTGCACATGGCAAGGGCTCTTTTAAAGATAGTTTGTTTGACTCAGGAGCAGATGCAAGCAAGCCTCCAGCAGAACTCTCAGCTGGACATGCTTCACCAGCAGGCCACCTGCGCAGTCAAGAAGGCATGGAAGGACTCAAGCCAATCCTTATCAGAAACCACACATTTTGCATTCCTCTGTCTACTCTATCCAATCACTTTCATGCCACAGGAAGTTCTAGGCAACCTGAGTAAGGAACTGCAACTCACATGCTCCTGTACTTAGGGGTAACATCTGAGGGATCCCATCTCATAATACCTATGCAGTCAGAAGATTCACTACATTTCAGGTGTGTCACTTAGAAATCAAGAATTAGAAGATGTGTAGCTCAGATAGGTTTTGGATGAGCTCCAACAGCATATTTGCATCATGTCAGTAGAGACTGTCTTCTGCCCAGGACTTTCTATGGCCACGAATCAGGCTTAGGTGGACCTGATTCAGTTAATGTTAGTTTGGGCACTTCTCCCACCCCTCCCCACTTTCTTCTTGTTGACTCTTAGGGTAGGCTTTGGATTAGCTCCAACTCCTTTACTTGCATTGAGAAGGATGAAAATATGCTTAGTATGCAATTTTTTTCCTTTTTCTTTTTGCCCTCTCCCCATAACTTTGCTTTCTTTTCTCCTCAGTGAGACAGTAATCTTTGGCTGGAACAAATTAAAGGAGCATTTTCTCCGTTGTTTAAACAACTTAAAAAATTAGACTCAAGGCATAGTATCTGCTAGGATTTGTTTGCCCAGGACTTTAGAGGGAGAGAACCAGTTTGTAGAGGTTAAGGGCCCAGGCTAGATCCAGTGCTTGGGCACAAAGCCAAATGGGTGATTTTGAGCTGATCACTTTCAAGCAGGCAATGGCAAACAACTTCAGAAAATGTTCCAAGAAAACTGCAGGGACTAATCCAGGCAGTCACTAGGAGTCAACACATGGAAGCACATGCTGTACACATACACTTTAAAGCAGGGGTCCCCAAACTTGGGAACTTTAAGACTTGTGGACTTCAACTCCCAGAATTCCATAGCCAGCATGTGGATTTCAACTTGTGGATTTCAACTTGTGAACTTCAACTCCCCATGGCTGGTTGGGGAATTCTGGGAGTTGAAGTCCACAAATCTTAAAGTTGCCAAGTTTGGAGACCCTTGCTTTAAAGGGAGCTGGGACACAGATCAGCAACAAAGACCAAAACTGTCCTGCTTGTATTGGTTGCTGGGGGCTTCTTGCCCTTCAACAGGCACATTTTTTCCTTCACCTCTTGCCCCTCATTGTCATGGTCCAATAGCAGGGAATCTGTGGAGAAATACTGAAATGAATCTTGTCATTTGATCTTAATAGTTTTTTTTTTAATTGATCCCATTCCCTCGGATTATTTCACATAATTATACTTCGGAAGAGGCCTCCTCCCCGAGTAACCCTGGAGCAAGATCGTCCCTTTTGTTCCCTCAGGCTTCGCAACTTGGGCTCGGAAGTTTTCATGGGTCCAGCAGGGCCCAGGCCCTGCATTCGCAGGCAGAGTGGCCTAGTGAAGGGAGCTGGAAGTCCAGGTTCAAATCCTATCCTCGCTCTCACAAATGCTCAGAAATCTCAGTGGCAGGTTAGCCCAGTTGCGCTCCGTCCTCCTGCGCAAGAGAGCTTCTTTTGCATCGAAGCTGAACATCCAATGGGCAGAAGAAGCCTGGCTTGGGGACTGGAAAAGCTCCATCACCAGTTTCAGTGCATACCAGCTGAAGTTAAAAGATGAACCCCTTCCCCTCCCGGTCCTGGTTCGTTGCTCAACTCTGCGAGACCGCTCCAAAAAATGAATAACTGGCGGGTAACTAGCGAGGCCCTCCTGTTTCTCTAAGGCCAGCTAAAGACCTGGCATCAGCTGCATCAGCATATTAAACTAAATAGGATAGGGTTTAATAGGATTAGTTTTGGTTAGTTTTGTGCATGACAGCGGTCATTTATTTTTAAGTTCCGCTTAAATTTAAACTTAAAATTCGCTAATTTAGGGTTCACATACACGCATACAGTAGATGAATTCCATTGTTGGTTGTGTGTCTGAGGCCAAAAAGTAGTAGAAGTACATAGTGCCTAAGGTATCAAAATTCCATTCCCTTCAAAGCACCAGAACAGTTTAAAAGGCCTGATTCGGGTTACTTCCAAATCCATCGTTTAGTTTTTCCTCATAGCTTCCTGGACATAATAAATTCAAATAAAGAAATGCACCAATTAATCTGTTCCTGAATTAATTTATTTTTGGGGACAGCCTCATATATTGGACCATAACTGAGCTCAGTTGGCTGAGTTCACAATTTAGTGAACGCGTGAGTAGTTACAGGTGCGTCCCGCTACTCCCATATAACACCACTATTGTGCGAGCTGCACTGGTTGCCGGTGGTCCTCCGGATCTGCTTCAAGGTGCTGGTACTCACCTATAAAGCCCTTCATGGTATGGGCCCGGGGTATTTGCAGGATCACCTCCTACCGGCCTCCCACCGCCCAGTGTGCTCACATAGGGCTGCCCTCCTCCGGGTCCCCTCAGCCACACAGTGTCGGCTGGCGGTCCCCAGGATGAGGGCGTTCTCTGTGGTCGCACCAACCCTCTGGAATGGGTTGCCCACTGGGCTCCGGACGGCCCCCGACCTCCGCACCTTCCGCGCCAACCTAAAGACATGGCTCTTTCAGCAACTTCCCTGATCTGCCATGGATTTTAACTTGGGGATTTGGGGATTTTAAATTGGTTTTTAATATTATTTAATCTTTATCTATTGTCGGATTGTTTTATTGTTGTGAGCCGCCCCGAGTCCTACGGGAGAAGGGCGGCATATAAATCTGATAAATAAATAAATAAATAATGCCCAGGGAGTTTTAACAACAAATTAACCAAGGTTAGAAGTAATTAAATGTAGCCCTTGAAGTTGCCTGATTAGGTTAAGCATGACCTGTGAAAAATTCATATGATTGTGTATGGGGGAGGGAAAGAAAAAATATTATTTGAGGTGATAATCAAGGGGAGCTACACTTGTAGACATTGTTGTTTTAAAAAAAAAGTTTTTTCAAACCCCCCCCCCAACATCTCCAATGTGCCTAGACTCTAATTATCCAATTGGCCCTATGCATTAATCGGGATGAGAGCTGTGAAGCATAACTTCTCAGCATCTAATTAAAGGCCGTGGCTTGCAAATTGGTCACATTCTGTTGCAATTATGTCAGTGGCTCAAGACATCCATAAGGGATAGAAAATATTCAACATTTTCCCCCAGTAGAAGGGAGCACATCCAGTCTGGGATTTTAGTACAATTGGAAGAGGGAAAAGACGGCAGAAAGTCATTTTTTGCAGGAAATCCTAGGTTCCTAATGGGTTCTTTCCAACTATAATTCATATGTTCTGCATAGCTTATAACAATGGGAAAATAATGAATTTTATATCGTGGAATCATTGTGGCTGTCTCCCCTAAAGGGGTTGGATAGCTGGTAGTTCAGTGTACAAACCATTACCTTCATATTTTGTAGAGCTTCCTTTTTTGTGGCTCCCTGTAGTCATTATTGTTGAAAACCAACCATTCAACTTGCCCCTACTTTGAGGCAGGAAGTTACAAAAATGGCATTAGCTATTCAAGGATTTAGAAATCCATAGAGTTTTCCTCAGAACACCCTGAAAACAGAAAATGTCCATGTGTGTGATATGGCCTACACAATTTACGTCCTCAGCCTGAGCCACAGTCCATTTTTCTGCCTCCAAATGAGATTCACTGAGGAGATGGAAGAAAGCCTGGATAGCTCTGCAGACTAAGCACTGTACTTTAACACCAGATGTCTGCAATTAAAGTAAGTTTGAATCTCTCCAAGGCTCAAGGTTGACTCAGCCTTCCATCCTTTCTAAGGTAGGTAAATTGAGGACCCAGTTTGTTGGGGCAATAAGCTGACTTCGTATAAATATACAAAAGTATGAAGGCTATTGCTTAACGCATTGTAAGCCGCCCTGAGTCTCCGGAGAAGGGCGGCATATAAATCAAATTAAAAAAAAAAAAGAAGATGGTCCTGTCCTTCCGGGACAATTGACCCCAATGACCTTCAGAGCTTTTTTCTCTGACTAGGCCCGGCAAATCTGAAGAAAGGATGAAAGTTGTTGTTGGGTTCAAGTGCCTGCCCCCTCCTCATATGCAAGCAACAAAAGAAGGCAGAAGGGAAACAGTGACAGCCCCAAAGAGCAGACTTTATCAGCCCACTGCTCAGCTGTGCCTGGCATCCAACAGAAATATGGAGGCAGATGGGTAGAAAGCTAAGCAGCCACCCCGCCTGCCAAAGGAGCAACCAGAACAGCAAAAGAAGGGATAACAAGTAAGGGTCCAACTCACTAACCTCCTCCCCAAATTTATCCCTGCAAGCCTTTCCAGGTGGCCTTCCATTCCAAAGTAGTTACACTGAAGGTCTGTGTTTACAGTAGCCGAAGCAGATTGAATTAAAAGAGAATGACTGCATTTGTGCAACCTATGGAGCTTGGTTACTTTAAACTTGATGTTAATGTTACTTTTGTTTTTGTTTTGTGCAGTTTTAGTGTATTATGCAATATTTTTTTTTTTGCTTTAATTTATATGCCGCCCTTCTCCGGAGACTCAGGGCGGCTTACAATGTGTTAAGCAATAGCCTTCATACTTTTGTATATTTGTACAAAGTCAGCTTATTGCCCCCATAAACTGGGTCCTCATTTCACCTACCCATGAAAGGATGGAAGGCTGAGTCAACCTTGAGCCTGGTGAGATTTGAATTTGCAGTAATTGCAGGCAGCTGGTGTTAATCTGTTAATAACAGTGCTTTAGTCCACTGTACTACAGGCTCTATAGCCCCTTTATGCTTCTAGTATTGTGTGATTCAGAAAATGGGTCATTTCAGCTGGTCCAGCTAGTCAGTGGTTCCTCTTCTGTACTGAGCAGCATGCAAACAGGATTCCTCCTTTCCTCCCCCACCCTCACCCCAGCTTAGTCAGCAGCTCAGTTCTGGAGCTGTGCCTGCCAAAATCTTAGGTGAGTTTTTTTTTGAAAGGGGGTCTTGTCCACTGAAGTGACGGCAGAGGGGCAGGGAGAATCCATTCCTTCCTTCCACCCACCCCACTGCTGGTTCCACTGAGCAATAATCAACTGCTTTTGGTGCAGCAGCCATGGCAGGAAGAATGAGGGGGCATTACTGCAGCAACTGCAAGAAAAAGCCCCTTGGAGCTTCTTGACCCCACACTAGGAGCAGATTTATTTTGCCCCTGCCTTTCCAGGGGCACATTAAGAAGCAGAGAAAAGGCAGGCAGGAAGGGAAAGGCTCAAGGTTGACTCAGCCTTCCATCCTTTCAAGGTAGGTAAAATGAGGACCCGAATTGTGAGGGCAATAAGCTGACTTTGTATATATATATATATTTTACTCTTCGTAGGTTTTATGTGTGTTTTTCTTTTAGCCAGGTTTTTCCTACATAAAATCTTGCAGAAGAATCTTGGTTACGTAGGAAAAACCTGGCTAAAAGAAAAACATGTACACATACACACACACACACACACACACACACACACATATATAAACACTGCTTATGGGGGTTCGAAAGCCCTACTAAGCAGGTATATACAAAAGTATGAAGGCTATTGCTTAACGCATTGTAAGCCGCCCTGAGTCTCCGGAGAAGGGCAGCATATAAATCGAACCAATAAATAAATAAATAAATAAATAAATAAATAGATAGATAGATAGATAGATAGATAGATAGATAGATAGATGGAAACGCAAGCTGCAGACCAAAACATCCACCCAAAGCTGCCTTCATCTCCAAAGCCCTCTTCCCTTGATCTCTTCCCTTCTCACTGCCTGGACCAGTTCTTCTCCCACCTGTAATGAAATGACGCTCCCTTCCCCTGCATCCCACAAGTAGGAAGCCATCAAGGGAGGAGGCGGGGGTGGATTGGATCAGCAGGAATCGAAAAGCACCTCCTGGCTTCGGAGGGCTGCAGGGATCTCAGAGGAGGAGAGGAAAGAGAGCAAGCGGAGAGGGTGGAGGGGGGGGGGGAAGTCAGCCGCCGCGGCAAGAGAGGAAAAAGCTCTGGGCGAGCAAAGTTGTCTTTAGCCTTCGAGGAAAAGGTTGACTCAGCCTTCCATCCTTTCTAAGGTAGGTGAAATGAGGACCCAGATTGTGGGGGCAATAAGCTGACTTTGTATAAATGTACAAAAGTATGAAGGCTATTGCTTAACGTATTGTAAGCCGCCCTGAGTCTCCGCAGAAGGGCGGCATACAAATTAAAGCAAAAAAAAAAGCGGAGGGGACCAACCGCACCGTAGAGGCTGGAAGAGAGGAGGGGGGCTCAGAGTGGGGGTGATGCACGCACGGGGCGGGAGGGGGACAGGAGGAAGCCAGGCTTCGCTAGCGGGCCGCTTGTTGGAAATCAGGACCCTCCAAACAAGAAGGAAACGGAACGTCCTTCAGAGAACTCCGGGCCTGCCTAAAGATCAGGGGCTTGGCTCCGATGGGCCCCCGCGGAGTCCAGGGCTCTCTGGCAGGGCAGGACTCGGCTGGGGGAGGTGGGGGCATAGCGGGGGAGGAGAATCGGGGGGCAGAAGGGGAAGGGCTGCTGCCTCACCTCTTCAGGCGAAGACTACTGGAGCTGCGGCCGCTTTGGCTGCCCACCAGGCGGGCGGTCTCGGAGGGGTCCCCACTGGCTAAAGTAGGGGGCTCCATCGCCAGGAAGGTGGGCTGCAGGCCAGCTGAACTGGACGGGCCCCTCAACGACGCCTCTTCTCTCGCTTGGGCTGCCGCTGCCGCTGTTTTCGCCGTCGAGAGGTCCGGACTACAGCAGACACAGGTGGGTGGAAAGGAGGGCTGGGGCTGGCCCCGCCCAACGCCCGCAAACTCCTCCCCCTGCAGGCAGTCCTCTGCTCACCCCCACACATACACCCTCCGGACCTGCCGTTTCCCATCTAGCGCAGGTGATTCCCACTGAGCGATCGAGGAAGCGGAGGAAGTTTCCGACACGGGTTGGCACCACTCGGTGCCTTCCTGCACCCGGACTGTCCTCTAGTCTAAGCCGACCTTCCGTGGTTTGTGGGGCAAAACCGAGCAATCTCGTGTCGACTCCTCTGCAGGATGAGAGCAGCCCGGCTGCGAAAAGGCTTCCCTGGAAAAGCGCCCCTGTTCGATTCAGCCGGAGGCCATCCGGGACCGCACGGAGAGCCTTTAAAGCCATACCTCCGATCCCTTAGGTGGACGCAGCCCTCCGGACGGATGCAAAACAATCATCGCAGCTTTTCCTCGGCGACGGACGGCCGCCTATCTTAGAGGGATGATGGGATGGGAAAAGTCGCGGCCGCCGTCTTCCCCAAAAATAGCGGAGAACACGAGGAGTGCCGGCTGGATAGGATCAGCTATTAACAGACGGGTCTTCTCACTTTCATTGGAACCGCAACGAGACTCACCATAGGTCGCTGTCGAAGGAAAAGCCAAGGGAAGAGCTAGGGCGAAGTTGGAAACCAACCGAGGATCGCTCTAGGGCAGTGTTTCTCAACCTTGGTAGCTTGAAGATGGGTGGACTTCAACTCCCATAATCCCCCAGCCAGCAGCGCTGGCTGGGGGATATTGGGAGTTGAAGTCCACCCATCTTCAAGCTTCCAAGGTTGAGAAACACTGCTCTAGGGAGTGAGAAGCAGATCACATTTTGTGTAGTAGATTAATCAAGGGGATCGGGATTTCTTCAAGTTCACAAAGCGAGAGTTCTCCCTGAGCCAAAGAGGAATTCGCCGGAGGTGCCTTAGGATACAGGAAGATTCAACTTCTCTTGCCTCTAAGCATTCCGGGTGTCAGCCCTGCGAGGTAGACCAAGACAGGAAACGGTCTGCGCAAGTTTGACTAGAACTATAGAGCAGTAGATGATAGTAACAGAATCATGAAAGCTCGACTGCGTTTGCCTTTCCTACCTCTGATACCCCAGTGAATTAGTGTGAAACTAATTTCTATTTTCGGGGCTTAAATCTGCTTTTGTTTCTCTAACGTCTCTGCATATTTACAGTACTCCAGGATCGTTTCTGTGGTTCTCTGCATCAGGCGGCTGGGGCAGTAGCCCTTCCTCTCCAGGAAACAGAGCTGCCCGGCTGGGCTTCCCTTCCCCATGGGCCCTCTTGGGTCCTCTATTTCCAGCTTAGTCGATCCAGAAGCCCCCCCAGCTGGGTCGGTTAAGGTGAGACTCGAGAAGGACAGGCGGTGGATGAGCAAGGCTTCGTTTGCTCTCTGGACGAAGGCTGAGATGAAGGGAGCATTTTGGCACTGGGGGTGCTGGCAGATGCAAAGTTGCTCGGTGGTCTCCCTTCCCAGCTGCGAACAAGGGGGCACGGATCATCGGGCACCCACGAGCAGGATTTCCATCAATTCTGTCATTCCGCTCGGAGCCACGAAGTCTTTCTTCCAGGACTTGGAGCGTCGGGCGGCTGAGTAGGAACGCCGAGCGCTGGGAGAAGAGCCGAGCATCCGAGGTGAGTAAAGGATTCTTGCTGCAAATAGAGCCGGCCGATCTTGCTGGGAAGTCGCTGAGCGCTTGCTGGCACTTGGGGCCGAGATGTTTCGACGAGCAGTTTCTGAAAAGATCGGACTCGGGCGAGGAGCAGACGGGCGCGACAGAGAAGGGTTTGCTGATGGAAAGGTAGCAGTGTGGTACCGCATCCGAAGCCATTGACGGAAGAAGCGGTGGGGCTGTGGCGGTGGGGAGGGCCTGATAATCAGGGGGGCGTTGTTTTTCGGTTAAGCCTCCCCCCCCCAGTTCTGCATGGCTGCTGTGGGAGATGGCGCGATCTCTTTCTCGGAAGGCATTGCTCCGTTGGTTGGACGAATTAATGGACCAAAAAATCTTCCACTTCTTTGGTGAGGCAGCCGCGCTGGATGAAGCTGAGCAGTCGATGCCTCCTGGGTGGCACTGCATTCCCACAGCAGGCTTAACCCAGCCCAGGAAAGATTTAGCAGCCTTACTGGCAGAATATGTTGAACTTGATTGGCATAAGCCAGTTATTTTTATTTTTAATTATTTATCGTCATCGTCGGTACTTGGAGTGGGGTGCGAATCTAGTGTGTGTAATGTTTTTTAATGGTTCGAGCAAGGCCTTGAGCAAATCCAGAGGTTCCGTAGATGCAATAAGCAGGAAGGTCGCATTATGCCACCGCACCCCATGATAGCAGGCAGGAAAGACGGCTTCCTTTTTCTACAGCGATTTTTAAGGCAAACCGGTCCCGCATTTCTCTACACACTCTCTCTCTCTCCCCCCCCGCCCCTCCAAAGAGGCCGACCCTCCTTCAAGGTTGGGACTCAAACAAGACCAGCCGTTGAAAGTTGACCCAGCTTGGCAGACAGAAACCTTTGGATATCTCCGGGCAGCGGTGCCCAAATCCAAGGCTTTTAAGGGCTTTCGGCTGATTCTTCTCGGGGGTCTACAACCCTCAGTCCGATTGCACTTCAGGAGCAAATGCCAGGAAGATTCCTGCAATAAGGCCGCCCGTCTAAAAGAGGAGCCTGGATAGCTCAACAGACTAAGCACTGTAATTTAACACCAGCTGTCTGCAATTAAAGTAAGATCGAATCTCGCCAGGCTCAAGGTTGACTCAGCCTTCCATCCTTTCTAAGGTAGGTAAATTGAGGACCCAGTTTGTGGGAGCAATAAGCTGACTTTGTATAAAAATATACAAAAGTATGAAGGCTATTGCTTAACGCATTGTAAGCCGCCCTGAGTCTCCGGAGAAGGGCGGCATATAAATCAAATTAAAAAAAAAAGAGAGAGACTTCACATTGGAGAGAGCCAAAGGCCGCTGGGGACTAGGAGGACAGTCGCAATCGAGGAAGCCCGAGCGCCTGGAGACCTGGCTGGCCAGGGCGGGGAGGCCTTTCCAGAGCCCGTGTGGAGCGAACGATCCGGGCCACCTCTGCTGCGGTCACGGGCGACTGGGTTGCAGAAGCGTCTCGGAGAACGAGCGCATTGTCTTTGGCACTAAAGCCATTGTGACTCCCTGCACCGGCGAGAGTGAAGACGACGGGAAGCCCGGCTCTGGATTGCAACCGCCGGTGCTCGGCTTCAGCACAACAGCCTTTGTCCTCCTCCCTACCTGGGGAAACCCGACGTCCGTCGCCATCGGATAATCATTCTTTACAAATCAAATAAACTATAAACTATAAACTATAAAGGAAGAAAAGAGCGAAAAGAGATTTCTTGCCCCTTTTAAAGCGAGTCTTTTTGTTTTGCGACCGAATAACGTAGGGTTTTTATCTGTAACACTTTTTTTGGTTAATGAATAAAAACCTGCAAGCATAAATTATTATAGTTCATCTGTAAAAGAATAATTTAACCCAACTCCTTTCAAAGGGGTGACAAAAATCATACCTTTAGTTAAATAAACCCCAATCTATTTAAACAATTTTAGTTTAATTCCTCTTTTCCATAAATGTTTCTAGACACAGATCTTGTTCCTTACAAGCCAGTTTCAGATAATCTTTTCCCCCTGAGAGACCATGAGAAATTTCCATGCTTTTGCTGATAAAAGATAGAACGTAATTTATATATATTTTAACTTACAATATTGTTGAAGCCTATGACATAATTCCAGAAGTAATTTTAATTTTTTTGTCCTAACATTTGTTAGGGATATTAAATTAATTTAAGTCTATTGTTCAGCCTGGGAATACTTTTAGCAAGGAAATGAACCTCTTTTAGTTTTTTTAATACTTTTGGATATTTTTATATCTAATGGGGAGCAGCTCCCTGGAGAATCTGTTGTGGTTTCTATAGTTATTTTATATACTGATATTAGTACTAGTTTACATTTATCTAGAAATTCAATCTTTTTAATTAATATCAGTAATCTACTTATATTTATACTTTATGCAATATTTTCATAAAATACCTACTTTTTACATTGCAAAATAAATTGATATATATTCTGGTTATATGATAAAATTATATCTTAGACTATGAGCTTCCTAAAAAAGATAATGACAATTCTTTTCTCCAGCTATTGAAACCTCCTTGATATCTTATTCTTTGAAACTCTTTTCCAATTCAAAAGATGGCTTCCAGGTCTGACATAGAGTATTAGTGACACAAGGGGAATGCCTGGCAATTATATTCTTTGTGCTTTAGCAAATTGATTGCAATTATATTTTTCATCTCATTAATTTGAAGCCTTTAAACATCTGGCCATTTTACTATATCTAGTCACATCTCTTCTGTAGTTATAGTTTGATATAGGTAAGCTATTCCACCCAATTTGAAGCATAAGACAATATTATATTTGGTATTTTTCTCTTATCCCTGAATGTTTTCTGTCCGTGACTTTGGAATTGGAATTCAGGATTTTAAAGTTCAATACCTAAGCAGTAGTATTTGACTGGGCTTCATTCAATGTCTTTGTGAAAAGCTGTGTAAGAGAAATATAAATGTTTTCAGGAGCACTTTTATTGGGATTCATGGGATCGTAGTTTAAAATAACTAAGAAATATTTATCCCAATGATAGAGAATGCTAGGAAAAAAATTAAATAAACCCATTCTAAACACCTGCATTTAAGATGCCAATCTCTGGATTGCTCTCTTACAAACACCCATCTTAATAGGTGATCTTTTAGATTTTCCTATTATTTATATCCAGAAAGCTTGCTGAAAATATCTGGTTTGTAATCAAAGATACTATACAAGTAGACATATTTTTATGTTACATCCTGCCTTCTCATAAATATGAAAATACTAAAACAAAATGTATTGTATTTTTAAAAATCCCTTGAAATTATCCACTTTAAATATTCCCCTGATTTGTGTGTGCATTCATTTGAACACTGAAATCAGGAAGGAAGAATTGAATACAACAAAAGGAGCAGAGTGAATTCTGTTATGAATGAAGGGCAAAACTTATATCCATTACACTGGTTACATGGGATATTAAAGGAGTGTTGGACTACCAAATCAATTTATGTTGATGCAAGCTCCTACTTATTACATGATGCCTGCTCCTTTAATGGTTAATAGAATTACTCTGTCTTGTTCCAAACAATAGTCATCATACTGTAAAGACAAAATAAGCATAAAGCAAAGGAGGAGGATATTTCAGATCAAAATTATAGTTCACACCCGTTCATGGCTGGCTGCTTAATCTTATTGGAGGAAGGCTTCCAAAATACTTTTTAATATACAAACCGGCTGCGGATAATAATTCATTTGGGAAAGGTCAACACGGGACAGCAGAAGGCTGGGAACAGTTTCCAAACTTTGGACAATAATGACAGATCTACCCAGGCAATGCAACTCAGTCAATGCTCAATTCTACAGAAAGATCTATTGACAGATTTAGATTAAAGTTATTCTCCCTTCTGCAGGGATAAAACCTGCCAGATACCAGATAGATAACTCATGGAGTTTTATATATTTAAAATAAACTTTAACAATTATGTATTTAAAGTAACAAATGCCAAGATGGGTGAGCACTTTCTAAGTAAACAACTGACAAATGACAGAAATATAGATCCAGAGATATCAAACAAAAGCCCAAGTAAATTAATCATGATGTTTGCAAGAAGAATCAAAACATGAATGAATCAGTAAAAATAAAAAAGTCTAGGACTAGGGGTGACATGATAACAGTGTTCCAATATCTAAGGGGCTGCCACAAAGAAGAGAGGAGGTCAACTTATTCTCCAAAGCATCAGAAGGCAAGACCCAACCTAGAAGGGGAAATTTCCTGACAGTTAGAACAATTAATTAGAATGACTTGCCTCCAGAAGTTGTTGGTGCTCAAACACTGGAGGTTTTTAAGAAGAGATTGGACAACTATTTATCCAAAAATGTATAGGGTTTCCTGCTTGGACAAGGCACTAGACTAGAAGACCTCCACAGTCCCTTCCAACTCTATTATTCTGTTATATATTAAATTAAATTAAAAACATCACAATTCACTTACTGTCTGCTTACTTACTGTGTCCTGTCTGCTATGGCACAAAGAGACTTTACTAAAAATTTCTGAGGGACCCATCCTTGTGATGTTGCCTCCTTCTCATTCTTAGCCAGCTGCAGAGTCAGTAAAGAGTTGCATTTAGTTTTTCCACTCTGGAACCCTGTTTTCCCTTCTTCTCCCAACACAAAACCTTCCACACAAAGCATTTAGGATGTTTCAGGGATGAACTTGAGGGTGTTGAAGCCATGGACAGAGATGTGTTCAGCTCTTATTTATGCATTTATTTGATATTTATATGGCTGCCTATCTCACAAATGTGACTCTGGGTGGCACACAATAAAATCAAACCAAAGAAAGAACAACCTTTTTAAAAATCCATAATTAAAAAAACTATCAATATTATTAAAAAGCTAGCAGAGAACATATTAACCATCTCATCAATTCACCACTTCCTTGAGACCCCCAATCCTGTTGACACAGCAATGTTTTGAGGGACTTCTGGAATGTTACTAAGGATGGTAGTAGACCGTAGTAGATGGGGAGAAAGATGTTTTACAGGGTAGGTGCCATGGCAGAGAAGGTCCATCTCCTCCGTCTCATCAGATGTAGCTCTTTAACAGATGAGGCTTGAAACTTACCTTTTCTGCTAGACCTAATGGGATGGGCAGATGTAATTGGAAAGAGACAATCCTTCAAATATAAGTAGCCAAGACTGTGGCAGAAATGCCTTCAACCTGTCTAGTTGCTGAACACTGTAGTCCTATGCCCCTTTTAGCTTTGGGCAGGAGAGATCTAGCCTTGTTCTCTTTGCACTACAATATCAAACTTCCAGATACATCTGTCATCAAGGAATTCAGCTCTTTGGTGTGTGTGTGTATGTGTGTTATATAATAATAATAAAAATAATTAATAATAATTTTATTGTCATTGTACGTGTATACACAGTATACCTATACGAAATTCACTTAACAGCCAGAGACCAGGTCCAACACACATAACAATCACCAAACACACTCCCACCCACCACAATTCCCCACCCCTAAACCACCCAAACATTCACACAACAGACCAAGTAATACTGTCCAACAGCTCACTGATGGTGGCCCTTTAGTTCATTGTTAAGTGCAATTATAGCTCCAGGATAAAAACTATTCAGAAAACATGTGGTCCGAGTTTTAATTGTTCTATATCTTCTGCCAGAAGGCAACAGTCCAAAAAAATTGTAAGCAGGATGGGAAGAGTCTCTGAGAATGTTATGCAACTTTCTCAAACAGTGAGATTTGAAGATGTCATCCAGGGCTGGAGTCTGATGATATTCTGGGCAGTTTTAATGATTCTCTGTAGAGCTTTTTTGTCCGCTACAGAGCTGCTCCCATACCATGCAAACATGCGGTATGTCAGGACACTCTCAATGGTGCTGCGATAGTAGGACAGAAGTAGATGCTGAGATAGATTTATCTTCCTGAGCATTCTCAGAAAATACAGCCTCTTCTGTGCCTTCTTCACAAGCATGTTAGCATTCATAGTCCATGAGAGGTCCCTCGAGATATAAATGCCCAGAAATTTAAAACTACCCACCCTCTCCACCTCCTCACCATTTATGTACAATGGTAAATGTACATCTCTCTTCCTCCTGAAGTCAATTATAAGTTCTTTAGTTTTTGTGGTGTTAAGTGTGAGATTATATATGAAAGCTGGAGAAAGTAAAGTGTGAAGAGTGTTTGAGGCATACACAGAGATGCAAAATGTGAGTGGATGGGTGAGGGCTATTTTCCTGACCAAAATCAAAGATCCAGAAAACACTGAGAGCTTCCTATGCTTTACAATCATTAGGGCTTTTGGGATGGCAGGGTGCATTCAGAACAAATATATTAATCTTCTATTTTTCTGATTGGACTATCATATGAATGAAACCAGCAGGAATCTATCATTGGCAGCAGTCAGCTGGGTAATTTTGGGCCAGTCATGCTTTCTCAGCCTAACGCATCTCAGAAGATTGTTGTGCGTAAATTAAGAGATGGGAGCATTTTATTATTTATCAAATGTATATGGCCACCCATCTCAAAATATAATGCACCAAATATATATAGTATGCCTTGAATTGGCCAAAACCAAGGCTCAAAGAAAATAAAATACAGTAATCTGTGAAATCCCAGGAGTCCTATCAGAAGCAGCAGACAGTAACTAATTTCTTAAAGCTAGATAAATTTTTTAAAGAGTTGAACCCTCAATGTTACCCTATCATACATTGAAGGGAGCAATTAATGACTGGTTTTCCCTTTGGCAAGTAATGCAGGGTTGGAGGGTAGAGGGCAGCAGTGAATCTATCAATTACCACTGTGAAATTAAATTATGTGAGTCAAGAAACACTACTTGGCTTGGTGCTGAGGTGCAGTAAAGATTCTGAGGCACGGCAATTTATACCGATATAGTTTTCTTTTGAATGAAACATGGAAAAAAACACGCTAATCTGACTTTGAGGAAGACCCCACTGATTTGTTGCATTACCATGATCTTGCTCAGAAATACTGTTATTTATTTAAGTTCATTATACAGTGACAGCCAAAGTAAACTTTCGAATAGCATCACCAATCCCCTAGTATTAAAGATCAAGTTTCCCCGACTAGGCATTGTACCTGAGAGTGACATGACCTCTTGTATTTTTTTTCCTGGTGCTTTATGTATAGGTATTAAGCATAGGTAAATACTTAATAGAATACCATTAATAACAATAGCACTCGGTTGCTAGACAAAAGGATTTGAATGTGCTTTGAATATATATGATATGGTAAATATTTTTGTCCAGAAATGCTTTTTTAATACAGTATTTAAAAATGTCACCAATCAGTGTTTATTAATCTTATTTGGTCCTCAAAAAACTCATATCTAGTGACTAGGTTCAGATAATACACTTAATCAGACCAATACAAAACCTAATAATTGTATTTGCATTGTATCTTTTCTTCACTTTAACCTTCTCGTAACACATTGAACCCTATTCAGTCACAGACCCAAAGATCCATTTATGTTGATGATCAAACCATTCACAACAAAAGTTCTTCACTCCATTCTGAGTTTGCAACAGTATAAATGCAAATGGGTTTATCCCCCAAAGCCCAATTCCTTCTGCAAGAACCTCTTTTATCCTTGAAATTATGTCTTCTTCTCTGGATCTCACCCCCACTCCTATTTTTCTGAGTCAATAAACGTGGCTACTAGTTTACCAACCTCGAAGACTCATTCTAGTGCCATCTGTCCCTTGTTTACAAAATGGTTGTCACTGGTGTGAAAATTAGAGATTTCTATCTAATCAGCTTCAACATTAGAGGAATAAGAACTTCTTTCAATATATTTAAAGCATAAAACTAGGCAGAAAAACTGGTTAGATACTAGATGCTGCCTGTCAGTGCTGAATCCTGGTGACTGCCTGTACAAGTCACTGCAGTTTTGTTGCAAGATTTCAGAAGTGGTTTGTCACTGCCTCCTTCCTAGGCCTGTGAGAGAATAACAGGCCCAAGATTACACAGCTGGCTTTGTGCCTAAGGCAGGACTACAGGACAACAGCAGTTGAGACAGATATTTCCATTGCTAAACAATGCAGTCCTAAAATGTGGTGTTGTGTGATCGCTTTGCTTACAAATGACAATCCCTGCAGTTTCTGTGCTACCATTAAGCAAATTAAGCGAGGATCGTGGTTCATTAAGCAATAACTATCTCACAACTTCTTGCCATTTTCCAAGAATCAAAATCAGTGGGGAGGCTAGCAGGAAGTTGCAAGTCCAAATGGTTTGCAAGCATTTACCAAGAAGTTCATTACCTTAGTAAATTCTAGCTAGGCCTCTTTCTGTATTGACATGTAGAAGAAATCTTTGGAAGATTATTGTTCATCACATATAGGAAAAGCCACTTCTTCTAGTAAAAAAAAAACACAATCTTTTTAGAGATTTGTATATCAAAGCAAGCACCTTGAATTTAATTTGGAAAAATATGTGTAAGCAATATAGTTTTGCCAAAATAAATGAAAATGTTGAGAAGCATCCAACAGATCATGGTTGTCACAAATGTGTTTTTCAAAAGGCAACTGGGCTTTTTTGTTTTTTTCCTTGAAAATGTTTCGCTTCTCATCCAAGTTCACAACATTTTCAAAGAAAAAACAAAAAAAGTCCGGTTGTCTTTTGAACAGGATCCCAATCAATCTTAATAACTTCATTTCACTATTAAAAATATAGAGGATAGAAATAAACCTTGTGACACTTAACAGCTCAATAAATGGAACACAGCCATAATATTCAAGACAATGTTCAGGAAACAACCTTTGAGATAGGAGTAAAACAAAAACAAAGCTGCACTTTCAATATCCAGCTCAAGACAGTGTATGAGAATTATATAAAATGGTAATTAGACATCCAGAGAAATAAGCTTTGCTGAAAGAAAATTGGAATTGTATCCAGGAAGGAAAAAATCTTCTCACCAACCTTTAGATTTAGAATGTTTTGAAACCGTTCCCAGGAATATATATATGGAATAATTATTGGTACTGAAAATTCAATTTGTCTCTAGTTTGAGGTCAGCATGCCTTAAACCAGAGGTGTCAAACTCACGGCCTGCGGACTGGATGCGTCATATGCTGGCCATGCCCACTCCTGGTTTAGCAAAGGGGAAAAAAGTTCCGATACATCACATGATGATGGCGTGACATGAGTTTGACACTTCTGCCTTAAACAATTAATTGCAAGAGAACAATTGGTGGATAGGGATATATCTGTCTGCTGCTTGCAGATACTCCAGAGGTCATTTGGTTGAGAATCAAACCACTGGACTTAGATAGGTCTTGCCCTGCTTCATCATGGCTAGTATGTAATGATATGGAAGCTCAAGTCTTGTTTAAGAAGAATGAACATGATTTTTCCAAAAGTATCTTTTCTTTTAATCAATTGAAATATTAACAAAAATGATATTGGATAGGATTATACACTGTGCTATGCCATAATGCAGTGCTGGCTGAGGGATTCTGGGAGATGACACATCTTAAAGTTGCTGAGGTAGAGAAACAGTGCCCTAATACATTTGCTTGATGTTAGTTTAAATGTTGTGTAACTTAGGACATTCTCCCATTAGTGATTCAATGTTTGAAAGAATACTTTGTTGTTGTGCCAAAGTGAGGGGAGACTTTATAACACTCTTTATCTGTGATGGCGAACCTATGGCATGTGTGCCGGAAGTGGCACACAGAGCCATCTCTCCAGGCACGCCAGCTGTCGCCCGTTGCTCTTTTGGGTTCCGGTGTGTACATGCGTGCCAGCCAGCTGGTCTTTGCGCATGCGGGAGTGCCGGAAACCGGAAGAGCAGCTCCCCGGCATGCATGGACGCAGCAGGAAGCTGACCTTCCAGTTTCTTGCATGCGCATGTGCACTGGCCAGCTATCTTCGTGTGCACATGCGCACCAGAAACTAGAACACCATGTTCCTGGTGCGCATGCGCACGCTGGAAGATGGAAGCTCAGCTTCCTGGTGCGCACATGCCTGTTGGAAACTGCTCTTCCATTTTGCGGCGCTCCTGTGCGTGCACACTGCAGAGCTGCTCTTCTGGTTTATGGCGCACCCCCCTGCTCCCTTTTTGGCACTCAGTGCTGAAAAGGTTCACCAACACTGCTCTATATGACTGGATGGTGCTATGAAGACACCATAAGTTGCCAGCAGAGAAATAGCCTTAGTTACATTGTTAGAAATTTATATAATTATCATCAAATCACAGCTTTTGGTTTTTCCATAATAATATGAACAAGTCATTTCTATAAAGAGCTATCAATCTAATCTATAAAACCCAAAGTCAAAGTTACAACTCTCTTATAACTCTATCTAGCTTAGCACCCAGGTACCTGCAGGACTATCTGCCTCAAATAATCAGGGGAGAGAGGGGACATTGATACTTTCCCCTAATACAGGGGTGGGCAAATATGGCCTCTTTATGACCTGTGGACTTCAACTCCCAGAATTCCTGAGCCAGCTTGGCTGTCTCAGGAATTCTGGGAGTTGAAGTCCACAGGTTGTAAAAGGGCCACAGTCGCCCACCCCTGCCCTAATAGCAATTACCATATGGAATATTTTTCCAATGGAGATTTGGATAGCACAATCCCACCTTTCAGGAAAGCAGTTAAAATGGAGAGAATAGTGAATATTTCTTATTTTACTAATAACTACATCACTTATGGCTGCCACGACAGATAACCTTCACTCCCTTCCCTTCCCTCTTTCATACCTAGCTGTCACATGCCTTCTTCCCCCTCCCTTTGAACACCTAGCTGTGACATTACACTTTTTAAAAAAAAAATGTTTATTCCGTGAATTATTAGACGAAGCGGACGATGAAAGTTACACCATGTGTCTAGGTGTTCATTTTGGCTGTCACTCAGACAGTCGGCAGATGAAAAAAGGGTCGCTTATTTCAATCCCCCTCCATAAGGAGCGACCGGCCATCCGCACAGATCTGGAAAATGGCGTCCCCAAGGGGGAAAGCTCGGAGCCTCGACAATAAGATCCGCCCCTCTGTCTCTCTCGTCTTTTCTTCTCTATGGTCTTCCTGGACCTTGACGTTTCGCAGTGCAGGGGCGGCGTCGGCAGTGCCAAACAAGGCGAGCCACGCCTCGGCCTTCTCCCGGCAAGCTGTGCGGCTGCAGGCAGAGGACTGGCGGGAGCGTGGCCGAGATGGCGTCTGCGGACGGCGTGGTCGAGGAAGCTGTTCCGGCTGCGCGGCGCAGCAGGTGAGGAGGAATCAAGGGCGGGTAGAGCGAGCGCAGGCGGGCATCGCAGGCGGATCCCGAGCGAGTTCGGTGCCGTCCTTTGTCCGGCTCCCCTTGGAAAGTCCCGTCCGCCACCTCCCGGTTTAAAATTTCCTCTCCACAGTCACGGCCACGTACTTCTTCCGCCTCTCGTTGCATTGCCTTAGTAGCCCTTCCTAAGCTCGGAGAGACACGTTGGGAGAGCGGAGCCCCGGATGCTTCCGGAGACGTGGGGCATGACAGGGTGGGGCGGATTGCAGGTGGCTGGGATGAATGGTGTGAATGAGTTTTTAATGTTTTTAATTTTTCAACGTCTTTTTATAATGATTTTTTAAATGTATTGTGAGCCGCCCTGAGTCTTCGGAGAGGGGCGGCATATAAATTAAATTAAATTAAATTAAATGAAGTGCAGGAGAAGCTTGCACCATGCATGATTTCTTTTGTCGGGCGGGGGCGAGATAGTCTTCCCTAACAATGTGTCGGTTTTTCCCTCCGGCTCAGCGGGAGCAGAGGAGCCGCCCTCAACAGCCTTGTCGGCCGCTTGCCGCTCACGCCGGCGCTTTCCCCACGGAAAAGGACCACCAGCCAGTCGAAAACGGAGCCGCCGCTGCTTCGGACCAGCAAGCGCACCATCTACACGGCTGGGCGGCCGCCCTGGTACAACGAGACTGGCACTCCTTTCAAAGAAGCCTTTGTCATTGGTAGGAGAATCCTTTTGTGGCTGCTCCTTTTGTCCTGTTAGGTGGGGGGAGGATCTGCTTGAAAATCCTTACGAAATTTATCCAGCAACTGGGAGCTGACAACTGGAAGTGCCAGTTTCCCCTACTGGTTTCTAATTTTCTGTACCATATTTCCCCTCCCGCCTTGAAAAGTTGCAGCTTCTTGCATAGAATGAGAGTATTATACTGAAATAAGGGTGTTTTTTTTTATTTATTTAAATCGGGTACTCTGCTGGTTTTGGCCATATTGGTAGTACCACGCCTGCTGGGTTTAGTTGTAATGTGCTATGTGGGCCACATCTATGCTTGCCACTCTGAGTAAGGCTGTTGGTGAGATCTGCATGCTGGCTTCTTTCCCACTAGGGAGGTTGAAGTGGAGATCATTGGAAATCCAGGCACACTAGACAGTAAAGAATAAGAAGTCTTAGGGCGGTTCCTCCAGATTGTCCTCTTCTCGTTAGCTTGCGTTAGTGGTGTTTTCGTCTTTCCCAGGCTTGTGTGGTGGCAGTGCGTCTGGCAAGACTACAGTGGCCAACAAAATCATTGAAGCACTAGATGTGCCTTGGGTGGTGCTCCTCTCCATGGATAGCTTCTACAAGGTGGGCTGGTTAAAATATCTTGGCCCAACTCCCTCAACTCCACCCCTCTCAAAGGCCTCAGAGATGGGAAGAAGTGAGAAAATTGAAGTCTAGGAAACACCTCTAAGTACTGATCCAGTCTGTTCTCTTCCCTGTTTTCTGATGTCTCTGGTGCTCTTCCAGGTGCTGAACAAAGAACAGCAAGAGCAAGCTGCTTGTAATGAATACAACTTTGACCATCCTGATGCCTTTGATTTTGACCTGCTCATCAGTGTCCTACAGAAGCTGAAAGAGGGCAAGAGCGTTAAAGTTCCTGTTTACGATTTTACCACACATAGCCGAAGCAAGGAGTGGGTATGTAGGTGCAGGAGGATGTCCCGCTATTCCTAGCAATTTTTAGAAATTAAAAGGCTTCCCCCCCACTCTTTTCTTTGAGGCTGAATTAGCCCCATAAGGTATTCGTGACCTGGTATCCTGTAATTGGCTAAAACTGCACGAATACATAGAATTTTGGTTGGAAGGGTTGTTATAGGCCAGATGCAAGTCACCCAAGCTCCTCTAGAGAGTGCAGAATCATGGCTCCAAGGATCACCAATAGTGAAAATTTCTAGGAGTGGTTCACATGTGGAAGCCTTAGATTCCTCATTTGTGAGGTAGGTTTTCTGTTCTAACGTGGAACTGAAATATCTCCCTAAAATGACTGTATATTTTTTACATAAAGACATTGAATTGATCTGCCTCAATGTTTCTCAACTGTGCGGACTTCAGCTCCTAGAATTCCCCATTCATTCCACATATTTTCAAACTGCTGAGGTTGAGAAACTCTTGCTCTACCTTATCAGTTTAGTTTCTTCAGCTATGGGAAAAAGGAGTTTCTCACAATCAGGAAAAATAATGCAACCTGATTCTATCCCTGTTTTTATAAAAAGGACTATTTGTGCACTTCCCATTTATTTCATTACAACTTCTTTCAGTCGATGAAAATAATGTAGTGTTTAAATTAAAAAGATGTTCTTTATCTTAGCTACTACGTTTCCCTGAATTGGCAGACATTTCTGCTTTTGGAGCCTGATGAGGTTCAAATGCTGCAGGATCCTTTGGAAGGAAAACTGCATTTGACTAACTCTATTCACAGAATACAGTAGGGATGTGGTGTACGCAGCACAGTAGGGATGCGGTGGCTCAGTGGCTAAGACACTGAGCTTGTTGATCGAAAGGTCGGCAGTTCAGCAGTTCGAATCCCTAGTGCCGCGTAACGGAGTGAGCTCCCGTTACTTGTCCCCGTTTCTGCCAACCTAGCAGTTCAAAAGCATGTTAAAAATGCAAGTAGAAAAATAGGGACCACCTTTAATGGGAAGGTAACAGCGTTCCGTGCGCCTTTGGCATTTAGTCATGCCGGCCATATGACCACGGAGACGTCTTCGGACAGTGCTGGCTCTTCGGCTTTGAAACGGAGATGAGCACCGACCCCAAGAGTCAGGAATGACTAGCACATATGTGCGAGGGGAACCTTTACCTTTACCTAATCACAGAATGTCTCACTTTGTATTTTCTGTTCTAGTTCACGAAATGAATTCCATCTTGGTTTTTGAAATGCAAGTTTTTCTAAAGCAGTTTCTAAGTAAAATCAAAATAGAAGAATAGAATTGTAATATGATCTGAAAAGAAAGCTCACCAATATTTTTCTGATGTCATTAGTTGATTTTCTGAGTCCATCTGGAGTAGGTTATGCTGTTTTTGGTATGGTAATGTAGTATTCATTGAATGCCTGATCCATTTCATTTTGGGGACTGAAGACAGTTAATAGAATTATATTTCTGCTCATCAGTCTTATTTCCCCTACTTGCTAGTGTAGGGGGTCTGTAGGTGGAGGAAGTTAGCAATCTGAGGATGAATATATTTCATTCACTACAAGAAAGGTGGCCAATAGATAATATTTCTGGAATACAGTGGACTATTCCATTTTTGTTTAGGAGAAATGACTATCACCCTTTCCTGAAACCTGATGATCACAGGATGAAAATGGTGCTGCTAGAGGCTTTTTTGTCCGTAGTTAATTTGAGGGCTGTATCTCTACTCCATTAGCAACTATTACATTTGAAATTGTGGAGTCTTGCGGTACAAGAAAGAACTTAGTGTGAAAGGGAGGGCATCGTATTGGAATTGAGCTTGGTTCCTTGTAAGTAAGAAGTTTCCCTGTACCCAGGAAGAGTGTCTTAGATCTGACTTACTTCTGGGTTCTGATTTCTCTCCCTGGCTTTGATGCATTATTTCTCTTTTCTTTGCAGAAAACTATCTATGGGGCCAATGTAATTGTATTTGAAGGTATCATGTCATTTGCCAATAAGGAGCTTCTACAGGTACTAAATAGGGCAAAGATAACACACATGAGTAAGACATGGACCAACTTGGGTAGATGGGCTCCCTATTTAATTTGTATCATAAATGCATCTATTTGTGGGAAGCAACTTGTAAACGAGTCCCTCAAAGATGCAGGCATTTGAATAAGTTCTAAGATAAGGCTTTGCCCAGATGCCTGTGTCTCTAGTTTTTCCCTTCCTTGTGACTTCTGCAGCTCCTGGACATGAAAGTTTTTGTGGACACAGATTCAGATATCCGGCTTGTGCGGCGGTTGAAGCGGGACATCATGGAACGTGGGCGGGACGTGGCAGGTGTCATCAAGCAGTACAGCAAGTTTGTGAAACCAGCCTTTGAGCAGTACATTGAGCCTACAATGCAGGCGGCAGACATTGTGGTGCCTCGAGGTGAGAGGAGGAAGAGGAATGGCTGTTGATTTGTTCAAGGTGCAACATAGGGCTGTGTTATGTGCCAATACTCACTGTAGGATACTCGGGAATTTTGAGTATGAACACAGACAGAGTGCCCATTTCATGTCTAAATATGACTACAATTTAGTCTCCTGGTTTCTAGCCCAATATCTTAGCCACCACACCAAAAATGGTTCTCATAAAAGGTCGGAAAATTAATGAGGTTAAAAACAAATATTAATCTCTATGACCAAGGGAACCGTTTGCACCTTAAAGACCTTTAAGGAGTGTTTAAAAAACCAGACTGATTGATTTATGGCATATAGGAAATTAAAAAAAGATGAGACCTGCCATTGAGCTATGAACGGGAATGGTGAAATATTACCTAAAGCAGGAGTCTCCAACCTTGGCAACTTTAAGACTTGTGGACTTCAACTTCCAGAATTCCTCAGCTGGAGACCCCTGACCTAAAGTGCAGATATCAATACTTCAGAACCTCTTTGGTTTTTCAAACTTCCTTTTTTTTTTTCTTTCAGGTGGAGAGAACTTTGTGGCTCTGGACTTGATTGTTCAGCATGTTCATAGCCAATTGGAAAAGGTGAGGAGAAGTAGTCTTGGGGAGGGAGAAAACATCACTGCTGCAGAAAGCCCCATTCCCACATGGTTACTCCTCCTTGTTGCCCAGTATCTGCTTTTTGTTATTATAGCCCAAAGGATTATTCACTCCCTGCCAAGAATTTATCCTTTCCCCATATCCTGGAAAGGCATCCAATTCCTGGCCGTGGCTCATGGGTGTCCCTAGAATTCTTCCACTCCCGATGGCCCCACCTACCACATGGTTTTTGTCCCCAAATTAGTAAGCAATAGGGAGTTGGGGAAGAATGGCGCCACCATTTTATTATTTTAGGCTTGGCCTTGGGGCAAATGTTGCTGTGTGCAGTGACCGGCTGTTCTGTTTTGTTTCACTTCCCACTACTCCCTGCCTTGTAATACTGCCTCCCGGTGTGGGCTCCTCCTCCTACCGCCCAGCGTGAAATCACAGTCAGGTATGGTGGCACCCTTAAAGAAATAGAGCTAGATCCTTCCTCCTCTTCTCTTCTCTCCCCCACCTTCTTCATCTTAGTATTGTTCTCTGACACCCATCAAGCCAGCCAGTGGGAGAGCAGCTGGGTGTTGGGGAAGAATAGCTGGCAGTATCTGGTGGGAATAGGCAAGGAGGTCAATACAGGCAATTGTTTAGGCTGAAGATTCGCTAATGGGCATGTGCAAATCTCTGGCCGCTTTGGAATCTCACTAGAGCATGTTAGATTTGTGCTCTTTTTACTGACAGTTCAACTTTGCTGTCTTTCTTTAGAATCAGACTTCTAAGTAGAGCTCTCAGGAAGGGTGCTGCTTGATAGTCTCACTTTCTCCTCCATGGCAAGGAAATACTCATTGCCAACGCTATTATTTTGTGTATTATAATAATATACACAATAATATATGGGGCTGCATTGAATGGGGTTTCAATACATTTTACATTCCAGTCACATTTCCACAAGTGTAATTTGCATACCAAAATGGTATGCCTTTCTAGCGAGGTTGAGATGGAGAAAGAGGAAGTTCATTCAGTTGTTTAAGACTACTTGCAGTGAGCTACTGGATCCCAGCTGCTCTCCCTGTTTTGGTACTGTGGGAGCGTTCTGCTGTTCCTCTGCCCCATGTCTCAGGCAGGAAGCTGCTGCCTTGTTGCCCCTCCTAACGCACTCTGTCTATCTGTCTCTCTTCTGTCCTGCTGGGCCTGGGCACCTGCATCAGAGGAAGCTACGCTGGCATATGTGAGGACACTTGGTCTCCTTTGGCTATTTCCTGCTGCACCTTCCTCTCCTTGTGTACTGTGTTCCATTTTGAGGGGATGGTGGGAATGGAACAAGGCTGGGGGGGGAGTGTCTTTCTGCTCCTGTGCTCCTGTTTTTTAATCCAGTAGTAGAAAGATAACTTAGCTGTGCCTGACTTTCAAGAGTGGGCATTGGAGACTTTGGTGTGCTGTTATTGCTGAGTGAAGTTAGAGCAATTTATAATTGCTCATAAGCGGTTTCACTCCTAGGTTACACTATTTGTCTTAGAAGCAGGGAGGGGAACCTGAATTTTCAGAATTTATTTTGGATCCAATTTTGTTTCTTTGTGCACAAATGTTGGGAGGCGGGAGGGACCATATGAGCAGAAACGATATTTTGCATGCAGAGCTGTTATTGTAGGGCCAGCAGATATATTTGTTTTTTTCTTCCATGTGACTCATCATTCTTATTTTTGCACAGAGCAGCCTTGGCCTCTGCTCATCAGGGACAACCATTGCCAACAACCTTAAGTGTCTTGGAGAGCACACCGCAGGTTCGGGGGATGCACACTATTATCAGGTACTAGGCAAGATATATCAGTGGGGGTATGCTTGCCTCTGAGACAGGCTATAGGCCTTTGGAGAGGGAAAAATCCAACAGTTTGTGTTTCAGCAGCTACAGAGGAACATGAGAGCTGCTTAAGGAAAAGACGGGTTTCATGGGCGAATGCAGACCTATCAAAAGTCAATGGGGACAGGCTTGCTTTAGATAAAGACGTTTTCTGGGATGGAAGCCTAGCATGGAATAATATTACTTTTACTTCTACTTTGCAGGAACAAGGACACTAGCAGGGATGAATTCATATTCTATTCCAAGCGCCTCATGCGGCTGCTGATTGAACACGCCCTTTCCTTTCTACCACTCAAGGTATGTGCTTCTCCCACTCATTTAAGATCACACACAAATACTTATCTTACAATTGCCAACAGAGATGCCACAGACCGTCTAACCTTCTATCTGCATATGGGGTGATTCTTGTGTTTTTTGGTTCAAGCATGCCTCAGCAAGTAGCCTTGTGTGGTTGCCGATTTGGCCTTGTCAGCTCCTACTGCTCCTACCGACAATTGTCTTGACTTTTTCAGCCAGTAACTGTAGAGACACCACAGGGGACAATTTATGATGGAAAGAGATTTCACAGGCAGCGGGTGAGTGATTTTTCTTTTTATTGCCTCAAAGAGGTAGTATCTTTGTAGGACAGAATAAGGAAAAGGTGGTGAATAGACTAATAGAATAATAATAGAATAATTGGAAAGGACCTTGAAGGTCTTCCAATCCAACCTCTTGCTCAAGCAGGAAACCCTATACCAGTGATGGCAAACCTTTTCCAGACCGAGTGCCCAAAGAGCGCGCATGTGCGTGTGAATGCGTGTGCGCAAACCCCCAAAGTGCAATGCCCGTGTGGGCCCCCCCTGCATGCACCCCACCCCTGCACGCATGCATGCCCCGCCACCTGTGCATACGCAGCAGAGACCCAAAGACCAGCTGGCTGACAGGAGGCACGTGCACATGCGCGGCGGAGCTGAGCTGGGGGAATGGCTTGCATGCCCACAGAGGGCGCAGCGTGCAACCTCTGGCATGTGTAGGTTCGCCATCACTGCCCTATACCATTTCATACAAATGATTGTCCAATCTCTTCTTAAAAACATCCGGTGTTGGAGCACCTACAACTTCTGGAGGCAAGTTGTTCTACTCATTGTTTTGTCAGGAAATGTCTCCTTAGTTCTAGGTTGGTTCTCTCCTTGATTAGTTTCAAGGAATTGCTTCTTGTCCTGCCTTCAGGTGCTTTGGCGAGTAGGTTGACCCCTTCTTCTTCATGGCAGCCCCTTAGATATTGGAACATCACTATCATGTCAGCCCAGTCCTTCTTTTCATTAAACTGGTGAAAATCAGTCTGTTTTCTACAGATTAGGCCTTTCAGCAAGTCTTGCTTAGAAAAGTCTACTTTGGTTAGTAGCTGCTGGAAATGCAGCTGGGATGTTCTTCATGCAATCAAGGCCTCCGTCACTGTGTTACAAACACATAGTGTTTTGCAGCATTAGATTTAAATGGTTGCTTTTGACAAAGATCTTGAAAGAAAGATGTTTTCCCCTTTTATAGATCACTGGAATCTCCATCCTGCGAGCAGGTGAGACCATGGAGCAGGCTCTTACAGCTGTCTGCAAAGATATTCGCCTGGGAAAAATTCTCATCCAAACCAACCATGACACAGGGGAACCTGAGGTGAAAAAATGGAATGGGGTCTTTTGGGAGGAGGGAGTTAGATAGTTTTGAGATGGGGCCGAGTTGTGGATAAGATTCTTCTTCTGAATTCTTTTCTGCTCTTGCCAGCTGCATTATCTCAGGCTGCCCAAAGAGATCAGTGAAGACTACGTCATCCTGATGGATAGCACTGTGTCTACGGGAGCTGCTGCCATGATGGCCATTCGGGTGCTATTGGTATGTTGAGGCCCCGTTACATGAGATGAGTGGTTGGTTGGTTGGAATTCTTCTGTTCTTGATGTTGTAAGCCAAGACAGACTGATGAATACAGCTAATATGGATTGCATACATGAGATTGATGATTAAAGGTGTCACTGAAAATGGGTTTGGAAAACAATTTGACCTGCAGTCTGGATGGAGTCATATAGGGACTTCTCACAAGTGCTGTATCCCGCAGGATCATGATGTACAAGAGGATAGGATCTTCTTACTGTCTCTGCTGATGGCAGAGATGGGAGTCCATTCTGTGGCTTATGCTTTTCCCCGTGTGCGTATCATCACCACAGCTGTGGACAAGAGAGTCAATGAGGAATTCCACATCATCCCTGGCATTGGTAAGCATTGCATTGTGGTTTTCTGACCCTCTGTTTTGCTCTGGCTGGTTTGGTGAGCTTGAGTGGCACAGATCAGGCATTGTCTACCTGTAGCATTCATGTTTTGATAAGTGATTTTGTTCGGCTGATTTAGCAATCATTTTTGTCTTAGGTGAGGACACTGTAGTCTGCAAGATTAACACTTATTGTTTGATGAAGTATTGTGGGTATTTCCGTGGGCTAGAATGCAACTATTACAAGCATGTAATTCATGTTTTATTAGGGAACTTTGGAGACCGTTATTTTGGCACAGATGCCACCATCCCCTGGTATGAGAATGATGACATGGATTGCTGACCTGATTCTGCTGGACAAGGCTTTATTTCTTGAATATTGGGTGTCTCTTCTTGGCTTGACTACAGGCATAATGCTATTGCCCTGGTCCTTTCTTTTCATAAGTACAAGCTTTACTAGACTTCTCAGCAGTGGTGCAATTTTGATAGCACTTCCTGCTATAATACCTATAAATACCTATAACAGTAACGAATGGAAACATTGCTGCTGCTGCTGCTACTACTACCTTCCCATTCACAGTCTCCTTCATATTTATTGGTATTTATTGCGGCATTTACTCCACTCTAGTACTGCTTCCCATGCTTTCTTTTTTTTAAAAAAAATGCAGTACCTTTATTATAAAATAGTATAAAGAATATAAGAATTCGTTTGAAATGTGACTTCACTGTGGGCAGCAGCATCATAGGCGCAAGCAGTGGAAGTGAGATGAGGCGTTGTTCTGGGAGGCTTCCAAGGCGTCCGGCTCCATTCTTCCTTCAGGGACCTTTCTCCTGGATTTGACTTCAGGAGGCTCCACGAAAGGATCTCTTTGGGTCACCTGGTTGCTTTCATCCAGCTTCCATGTGTAGCTTCAGCAGCATCTTGTTCCCCTATCAAGGATGTTGTAAGAAAGTGTATCCCTGCAAATCCATTGGATTTTTTCACTGGCCCGGTGAGCTACTTGTGCCCTTTTATATGTGTTTCCTCACTGGCTGATGTGCAATGCAAGCAGGCTTCTGCACGTTGGCCTGGGGTTCCTCTCTAAAATAATTTGATGCTGACTTATTCAGGATCCTGTGATTGTTGACAGCTGTGTATAAATTGCACTTGTCCTCCCTAATTCGTGACTGCACAAGCATTTGGGACCATAGTGTTGCTATAAGGGACCTCATGCTAGAGGCAAGTGCTCTATGCCTAAAGTCAATACTACTATTAGTGAAAGCCAGAGCTACATTTGCCTTCCAAACCAAAAGTGGCTACTGGCCTAACATTAGGCCCCCAACCTGCATTCCCTTATCCTGATCTGTTTTTCAGTACTGTACCCAGCTGACTTGTTTTTTTTTTTTAAATGCCATAATAAAAGATTTACAGCGCAACTTGGCTTTATCTCTTTGTAATTAGGATCTCTTAGCTGGATGTCTTTCAGGTGAAGAGTGGGAAATACGGGGATGTCATTTGCATCCTATTTGCTCAATCTATTTAATTTCACAAAAAGATTGAAAAAATCATAGTTGCAGAATAAAAATTAAATCATGCAATACAACTGAATTATAGAATATTTTAGAAGAGCTACAAATTGTAATTAGTGGCTGGGTGAGGTGTTGTACTGTTATCCAGTGACCAGGAGTTGAGCTCAGCTCTATGTCATCTAACATTGCTGCCAATATTCAAGGTTTGGTAAACTGAGGAGAGAAGGACACAAGCACTTGGTTACTAGATTGACACTGGCAGGATCTGTTGTTCAGTAGGAACAAAACTGTTGCAAAACAATGTCTCCAATCCCTACCCTCTTAGTCTAGAAGGAAATCATTGTATGAAGTGCCAGGAAGGCAATACCCTCTATTCAAGTACAGACGGGTAATTCATTGGAGCAACAAATATTTTCAATTCCATATCCAAATTGGGAAAGGACCAAAACAGTCCACTTCAGGATTATTTACAGACGCAATCTTTATGACCTCAAAAAGAGAGACTTTCAAAGTAAAGCAAAAAAAGAGACTTTCAAACCTGTCTTCAAAAGAGGGTGAGGGATTCATCACTGTTCTCAAGACAGAAGTAAATGCTCAGATATTTAAGGTTAAAAAAAAGGTAAAGTTGTGTCCAGTTGTGTCTGACTCTGGAGTGCGGTGCTCATCTCCATTTCCTAGCTGAGGGAGCCAGCATTATCCAAAGATGCTTCTGTGATCATGTGGCTGACATGACTATATGACAAGGTACACAGAAAGTTGCTACTTTCCCACCAAAGTGGTACTTATTTGTCTACTTGCATTTGCTTGCTTTCAAACTGAGGTACTTAACCACTTCTCAGTTTCAACCCACACATCTTAGCTGCCTGAAAAGCCAAGAGCAGCACAGGTCCATCCCACAGTAGCAGAGCTGCTACTACTAAGAATCTTGTCCATAAGATCTAAAGAAGCCAAAGTAACCCTTCAAGATGTCCCAGTTATGCCACTTGTTCCTGCCGATGTAAAACAAGTGGTCTTATCAGCAAACGGCATGCAAAAATGTCAAAGCATCTTGAAGAGAGATTGGTCACCACCCATTCTTTTCTAGCAAGGTATGAGGGATCTTAAAGTGATCAGATGGCATTCTATCAGCGCAGTAAATGGAGAAGTATGGGTATTCAATTGCTCTTACCTCTACAGTATAGGCCTATACCTATATCGGGTGAAATGCTCCTGGTTCAGACCGAATCGCCTGATCCGGTAGCGATGGCGGCGGGTGGTTTGGAGAACCAGTAGCAAAAATCCCTGCGCCCCCCACCATGCCCAGCTGAGGCGCACGATCAGAGGCTTTTTTTTTTTTTTTTTACTTTTAAAAGCATTTTTTCTACAACCTCTTCCGAAGAAAAAATGCTTTTAAAAGTTAAAAAAAAAAAAAAAAGCCTCTGATTATCCTGTGGCTCAGCTGGGATAGTCAGAGGCTTTTCAAAGCATTTTTTTCTGCAACATCTTGGCCGAAGAGGTGGTTTAAAAAATGCTTTGAAAAGTCTCTGACGATCCCAGCTGAGTTGCCTGATGGCAGAGGCTTTTCAAAGCATTAGAAAAAATGCTTTGAAAAGTTAAAAAAAAAAAAAGTTGGCCATGCCCACCCAGTCACATTACCCCACCACCAAGCCACGCCCACAGAACCGGTAGTAACAAATTTTACATTTCACCCCTGACCTATATGTGTGTTTCATCAAATTCCAGTTTCTGCCAGCAATGTTCAATGCATCACTTCTGCTATGTATCCCAGAGCTACTCAGTAAAACATGGAACCTTCTAGGATCTGCAGTTGAGAGGCCACTTGGGGGCAGTTGCATCTGATGTCCTCATAACTACATTCTAGTGACTGACAAATCTTATGATGGAACTGCCCAAATTTTATGGGATAATTCCCAGGCGTATATTTTTTTTAAAAAATAATCTATAAAGTGACTAGAACAAGTTATTCATCTTCAATCTGCCCTTGTGAAGCCAGTGATAACTGATAAAATGGATATAATAAAAGTCAAGCCCGTTTCCTCTCTTTGCCCAATTCCATCAGACCCAAATTGACCTACCTTGTCCCAGATAAAAGCCCCCTGCAATCCCATTTAACCAAAGGAGTAACCCTTAACAAGGGAATTGCAAGGTAGAAAAATCCCAACTTGCCATTTTAGCTGCTAATGACCTCAGCATTCAATCTCCTTCCCCAGCTATGTTCCCCTCCTGAAAGGCCCACTGTCTAATAGAAGATCTAACCCCACGGGCAGGATAAGGATCTACCTAGTTTTCCAAACTGGATAGCCAACCAGATCTCAGCTTCTGAGATTCCCTCACCTTCTATAAAAATCAAAAATTTCCATTGTTCAGAATCTTCCTCTTGTAAAGGTGCTTCCCAATGATCCTTACAATAAACATACAGTAGTTCTCAATGTTGTGCTCCTTCAACAGACTGAATCCACAACATAGTGAAGATGGTTTAACCTCATGCTTTGATAGCAAGCAAATATACCTGCAATTATAGTTTATTGCAGATAATTGTTTCCTTTGAGTTATGATGTCTGATTTATTTTGCTTATAGGAGATCTCTAACATACAGTAAAAAGGTTGATGCAGGTAGTCCTCGATTTATGACCACAATTGAGCCCAACATTTCTGTTGCTAAGTGAAAAAAAAAAAGAAAAAAAAAAGAAAAATTTGTTAAGTGAGTTTTGCCCCAATTTTTTGCCACAGTTGGTAAGTGAATCACTGCAATTCAGTTACAGTTTTTAAGTGAATCTGGCTTCCCCATTGACTTTGTTTGTCAGAAGGTCGCAAAAGGTGATCACAAGACCCTGGGACACAGCAACTGTCATAAATATGAACCAGTTGCCCAGCATCTGAATTATGATCATGTGGCCAAGGGGATGCTGCAACAGTCGTAAGTGTGAAAAACGGTCATAAGTCTTTTTTTTCTGTGTTGCTGTAACTTCGAACGGTTACTAAATGACCTGTTGTAAATCGAAGACTACCTCTATTCCGTAATGTTACAGGCCTACAAAGTTATAATCTAGGGAAGCCGCTCTCTGGAGTAAACTGAAAGTTCACTCCCTTTGGATTTGCAATTTGTCAAATCCGAAGGCTGTTAAATATCCATGGAGACATGATACATCCAGTCATCCAGGTCATGGTTATCCCAAAGATGTTTCTTCAGCTTCTTCAAGATGAGAAACTAAACGTCTTTTTTAAAAAAAACCCAGAAAATCCAGTCGCCTCTTGGAAAAGCACCTTTGGGACAGTGGTGAAATTCAAATTTTTTTTATTACTGGTTCTGTGGGCGTGGGTTGGTGGGTGTGGTGTGGCCTGGTAGGCATGGCAGGGGAAGGATACTGCAAAATCATTCCCACACCACTCCAGGGGAAGGATACTGCAAAATCTCCATTCCCACCCCACTCCTAGGGGAAGGATATTGCAAAATCTCCATTCCCACCCCACTCCTAGGGGAAGGATATTGCAAAATTTCCATTCCCACACCAGTCCAGGGGAAGGATACTGCAAATCCCCATTCCCTCCCCACTCCTGGGGGAAGGGTATTGCAAAATCTCCATTCCCATCCAACTCCAGGGGAAGGATACTGCAAAATCTCCATTCCCACCCCACTCCTGGGGAAAGGATGTTGCAAAATCTCCATTCCCACCCCACTCCAGGGGAAGGATACTGCAAATCCCCATTCCCTCCCCACTCCTGGGGGAAGGGTATTGCAAAATCTCCATTCCCATCCAACTCCAGGGGAAGGATACTGCAAAATCTCCATTCCCACCCCACTCCTGGGGGAAGGATGTTGCAAAATCTCCATTCCCACCCCATTCCAGGGGAAGGATACTGCAAAATCTCCATTCCCACCACGATCCAGGAGAAGGGTACTGCAAAATCTCCATTCTCACCCCACTCCTGGGGGAAGGATATTGCAAAATCTCCATTCCCATCCCACTCTGGGACCAGCCAGAGGTGGTATTTGCTGGTTCTCCGAACTACTCAAAATTTCCTCTACCGGTTCTCCAGAACCTGTCAGAACCTGCTGGATTTCACCCCTGCTTTGGGACGAAGGCTGTTACCATGTTTCCCTGAAAATATGACCCTGTCTTATATTTTTTTAAACCCTGAAATGAGCACTTGGCCTTATTTTCGGGGAGGTATTATCATTCTGGGGCTTGTGGAGCAAGAAGGGGCTCCTCTTGCCATCTTACCTGATTTCCAGCTCTGTCTCCCTAACCCTAACCAGAGGAAATGGCGGGGACCAGCTGCGCATGTGGTTTAATATTTTCGGTAAGGGCTTATTTTCATGGGGGGGGGCTTATTTTAGTGCATGTGCTCAAAAGCCCAATTGGGCTTATTATCCGGGAAGGTCTTATTTTAGGGGAAACAGGGTAGTAGTTTTGATTGTCCACCCATGCTAAACCAGGGTTTTAACCACGACTGAATAAACCACGATTGGTTGAATTCATACACTGCGGTCAGCCAAAATCAAATACCTATAACAGTAACAAGAGTTGGGAGGGACCTTGGAGGTCATCTAGTCCAACCCCCTGCTCACGCAGGAGACCTGTACTAGGGGGATTCGAACCGCCAGCCTTCCCTGATCGACAAACTCAGTGTCTTAGCCACTGAGCCACCTAGTCAGGCTGAACTATAATAAAATGCCAAGCTACCAAGAACAGTCTCATCTCTCTCTCTCTCTCTCTCTCTCTCTCTCTTTCTCTCTCCATTTCAGCTTGAAGCAAGAAAAAAAATCTCAGAAAAGACTTCAGCTATACCAGTGTTTCTCAACCTTGGAAGCTTGAAGATGGGTGGACTTCAACTCCCAGAATCCCCCAGCCAGCGCTGCTGGCTGGGGGATTCTGGGAGTTGAAGTCCATCCATCTTCAAGCTACCAAGGTTGAGAAACACTGACTATACGAAGAGCGTGCGAGCTTCTTACCCGACGTCTACGACGTACGAGCTCCAGCGGAATTCCTCCCGCGGCGCAAACTCAACGCTTGGCACGTCTTTCATCCAAGCACTTCCGCGTTTGCGCACTGAGCACCCTGAAGGCCGGTCGGGCCGGTCGCTTTCCGTGAGCGGAAGAAACGAGCCAGCGGGTAGGTGGGCTCGAGGGCCGGCCGGCGCGCGCGCGGGCGGGGTTGTGTGTGTGGGGGGGTTGTTAATCAGCGAGTGGCGGAGGGAGAGGTGGCTTGAGCGTCCCGCTGGGCCTTCTCTGAATCTCCGGGGGGGGGGGAGGAGGACCTTTTTTTTTTTAATTATTATTATTACTTTTTTTTCCCCTTGTCCGCCGCGGGACGCGCGCCGTCCAGTTTAGGGAGTTGCAAACTAAGTCCGTGGGGTTTTGGTTGACGGGCGGAAATAATAGGATTTTCTGGCAGCGTTAGGCCCAAGAGATTAAGCGAGCGCCTTACGAAGGAGTGACGGTATAGCGGCTTCTGGGCTGTAGGTAAAAGGTAACCGTAGGCTTTTAAAGGACGCGACTGAGGAGAGAGGAGAGGCGGATCCAGGGCGAAAACCCAGGAAACCCAGGTTTGTAGTAGGATGAGGGATTGTGGCTTCCCCACCCTATGGCTGACGGAAGCGAAAGTGGGAAAATGCCGCTTCTACTGATGGATCGTTTGATTTACTTGATTTCTATCGCAATAATTTGGCGCTGAAAGAACGGATTTAACAGGTCAGATGTTGTGAAAATGAAATGGAGGAAGGTGCAGGTAGTCCTCGTTTTATGACCACAATTGAGCCCCCAACATTTCTGGTGCCGGGCAAGGAGACCCTGCCAGAGCATAAAAAAAACAGGAATCGGATATGAAAAGTTTATTTATTTGCTTGATTTCTATTGCGATAACTTGGCGCTGAAAGAACGGATTTAACAGGTCAGATGTTGTGAAGACGAAATGGTGCCATGCAAAGAGGAGGAAGGTGCAGGTAGTCCTCGATTTATGACCACAATTGAGCCCAACATTTTTGGTGCCGTTCAAGGAGAACCTGCCAGATCATAAAAAAACAGGAATTGAATATGAAAAGTTAATTTATTTGCTTGATTTCTATTGCGATAACTTGGAGCTGAAAGAACGGATTTAACAGGTCAGATGTTGTGAAGATGAAATGGTGCCATGCAAAGAGGAAGGTGCAGGTAGTCCTCGATTTATGACCACAATTGAGCCCAACATTTCTGGTGCCGTGCAAGGAGAACCTGCCAGAGCATAAAAAAATAGGAATTGGATATGAAAAGTTTATTTATTTGCTTGATTTCTATCGCGATGACTTGGCGCTGAAAGAACGGATTTAACAGGTCAGATGTTGTGAAAATGAAATGCAAGGAGGAAGGCGACCTGCCAGAGCATAAAAACAGGAATCAGATACCAAAAGTTATTGAAGCTGCAAACAACAGAAGTTTAAGATAACCTGGTGGCGGAAGAATAGAGTCTGGTAAATGAGGGGTTTTCCAACTCTTTTTTTAAAGACTGTGGAACCTGTTTTGGAAAACAAAAAACCCCAGAACTCCTGATCAAAAAGCAAAGCTCCTGTGATAGAAAATTGCCTGTTTCGGTAAACTTTTCTTTTTGTTACTTTATTCTCCAGTGGAAATGCCATGGAACATAAATTTGAAAAACTGTACCATAAATTATGCCTTGGAGCATAATTTAAATAGTTCTTGACATGGAGAATGAGCTGGGAAGCAGGTTGTCCAGGAGAAACAGGCACTGAGACTTTCCATTGTTGTATAATTTACTTTAAGAAGAACAGTTTTATAGCTCATCTATTTTCTTTTCTTTTCTTTTTTTTATTTTCAACCTATTATGAGTCAAGCCATTGCCTATCTTGCAACCAAAATATTGGAGCTCTCTATGGAGTTGGTGTAGCAAATGGGGAACTCGGCATATTTTTATCAGTGTAATGGATAAAACTTTCCGGTCTGTAATTACAATTTAGAAGCTAATTGCAGTTTAATTATAAAGGCTGAATAATAACTAATCAATTTGGGATATCCTGAACAAGCAGGTTAATCATGGAAATGTCTTATTCCTTTGGGTAGTGCCAGCAAGAAAGGAAATAAAGGTTCGGCTGTTTTGGTGCATCCCCTTTTCTTACCAAACTAAGGAGGGCTGATAACAGAACGATGGATGTTTTATTTTGCGTTAATTTGTTCCTTTAAGAAATTCAGCTATCAAACATAATCTCTTTCAGCATCTTTATTAGGTAAATTGGGCACTGTTTAGATCATTGAAGGTTGGTTTATGATGTGCTTATTTCTATTCTTTGTAATCTTACACCGGGAATAATGGAAGAAAATATCTTCTGGAGAGGTTGCTGTTTGTCAGTTTTGGGTTTTAAAAAATCTATGTATATTGAGAATGTGATGGTTTCCCACTTAGTGGGAACTTGCTATTGTTTAGGTGCAACCTAGCAAATTTGTTTAAGTGCTAGAAATTTAAGTTTGCAATTCAGTCTAGATACGGAAAGTAGATTATTTTATTTCCTAAATAGACAGGGCCTTCTCCAGGAGTAAATATGAATTGTTTAACAGGAGACAGGAAATGTTTTTGGCATGCAGGATGCAAACATAATTTTTTGAATTGTTATTGAGGACACCTCTATTTATTTAGGCAGCTTTACAGAAATAACATTTCGAATACTGAGTGCAGCTTTTTACATAAGTCTCATTTGGGGATTTGTACAAGTTCTCACCAATGTGATCTACTGTAATGTACACTTTTATTAAATAAAACTATGGGATTTTTAGTAGATGGCAGTAAGGTTTACTGTATATTGACTGCTCTGGAATAAAAGAGGAGGAGGAGGGGGAAGGAAGGAAGCTCCTTAGCCCTATGTGGAGATCTCATGCAGTAGGATGATTATGATGATGATGTTCCTCAAGTGAGACCCCTCAAGTGATAGGATTGATTGTATCTGTTCGGGACACACTAAAGCCTCCAAACAGAGAATGCCTTGCCACATTGCTAGTTGTGTTTTTGTTTGTGGTGGCAGGGAACAATTGGAGTTGTGCTGTGTCTTTTCTTAAAGGGCTTAAGATAAAGTAAGCTCTTGAGGTTGAAAACACACACAGGATGGACCTAAAGATGTATTACTTCCTTCTTTGAGTTTTGAAACTGGAGCTGTTCTGGAAAATGAAGTCAATTGGAAAGCTTGTAACCTGCAGTTCTTGATTTTCGCTCTCCACAAGCTTTTGAAACCGAGCACCAACATTTTATAACTTTGGTTTGAAGAAGAAAGGATACCTATTTCCCAGGACCTTTCTGTTCGGTTAATTAAATAGATTTCTGCATGTGAATAAATATTTTTGTGGCCCATAAATTAAAGGAAACAAGCTACTTTACATATACTGATTAAACAAGGCAACCAGCAAAATGTCTTAAAAGTTGTTAGACATATATACCGCAATTCTTGCTTAGGAAGTTAAAATAATAGAATCTTACTTTCCTTAACTTCTGTTCAGCAAACACTCATTGTTTACTCTTCTGTTGGCCAGGAACTACTAGCAGAATTCAATGCTGGCTAATGGCTATTGCAGAAAACTCACCCAACCCTATACCTGGTACAGGACAGCCTCATTCCATTAGCATTTCAAATGAAATGACTCAGCCTTTGGGGGATTAATCTGACTAAGACATTCAGTCTTGCAGAGCCTGCTCAGACTGTCTTAACTTTGCTGGCCTGGTAGCACAACAGGAGGGCCTTGCTGTGTACTACGAGGGAGGCTGGGCTCAGAAGAAAATCCTGATTTAAACCAGGTGAAGCTGCAACACAGTACTTGGAGAAAAGCTGAGCCACTGCCCTGCAGGGTTAAGAAACAATATCCATTTTGGCCCCAAATAATAACCATTGCCATACATCAGATCAGCTGCTTCTGTTGATTCAGATGGCCATGTCATTATTTTCTCCGTTCAGCCAGTTCAACTGAGGCAGAAAGACCAAGGTTAGAACCAAAACTGAACCTTGCCCAGTTTTGTCATCTGGTTCTACGAATAAGCAGCCTCAAAGCACCAAGAAGAGCTGAAGCCTTATTTGAGGATTAGGCAATGAATTGAAGGTTTCTCTTCTTATAGCTGAATGAAATGGGTTTCAAAATGCACAGGTTCAGTGACTTAAGGCAAAGTCTTTATTTACCAAAGAAGGAGGGCAAAACATACATATCTTCCCTCCTGTTGGCCTGCATTGCTTTGTACAAGCAGCAGGGCAAAACCTGGCATGGTTATTGCTTCATATTTTTCTTCACTTTCTGGTGAATAAGGTATCTTCTTTCCATCCTACTTACAATCTTTTTTGGACTGTTGCCTTCTGGCAGAAGATACAAAACAATTAAAACTCGGATCACACGTTTTCTGAATAGTTTTTATCCCAGAACTATAATTGCACTCAACAATGAACTAAAGGGCCACCATCAGTGAGCTGTTGGACAGCATTACTTGGTCTGTCGTGTGGATGTTTGGGTGGTTTAGGGGTGGGGAATTGGTGGTGGGTGGGAGTGTGTTTGGGGATTGTTATGTGTGTTGGACCTGGTCTTTGGGTGTTAAGGAAATTTCGTTGTATGGGTATACTATGTATACACGTACAATGACAATAAAGTTGTTATTATTATTATTATCATCTGTTTACTTGGCAACTTTCCCATTTTTTCTCCTCATACCAAGGCAGTTTACTAAGGGTTATAGAATTAGGTTCTGTTGCAATAAGGTTTCTTTTCTCATCCTTTTAGCAGAGTAAGATATAATCCTCAAGCAAAGGATATGAGCAAGAGTTTTCCACAGCACAAAATGCATACCCTGAATGTTACCCAGATTCTTTGCTTCCTTCACAATGGGATGTAGAGCAGTTATCTTCACCCCTGTGTAGCAACAGACATTCTGATCAATAGGCATTTACTCTCTTTTATAATGACACTCTTTTTGTGCTATAACTCAGCCCTTTATGTTGCTGCTTAATTTAGAACAAGATGGCGGAAGGAGGCCGGCCACAGAGGAAGATGTCACGGGCTGGAGAGAGCTTATACCACATCCTGGGTTTGGAAAAGGGTGCTTCCCCAGAAGACATCAAGAAAGCATACAGGTCGGGTATCTATTCTGTGTTACTTGGATTGGGTTTTAAGTTAGCTTTCCTTATGTCCAAGAAGTTTGACTTCACAGGAGTCCCCTTGCTTTGGTCCTTTTGATAGTTGGAGGCAACCAAAAAACTGCATATAAAACAATGAACAGATAGTCATAAACAGAGAAAGTGCCCAAGAAAGAAGCCAAGCAGGGAAACTTCCATCATCTAGCATCAGAGGTCTCTGATAACCCGTTAGCAAGCTAGCATTGCTAAAATCTGTGGGTATATTTACATTTTACAATTTACATTTTACATATTTACAATTTACAAAATTGACTACCATACTCTTGGTTAAGGTGTTAAATAAAAATCAAGTTTCTGGGGTGCAGAAAATGCATTTTCTGCTATTCTACTCATTAAGGATTACACTTTAGGACAAGTTACATTATTCTACAGGCTGGACTTCTGCAAGGTAGTCTTTCATCTAGTAGTCCTGGGGTATCAGCTGTATGATGATGCAAAATGCAGCAGCACCGGCCAATTATCTGTGCCCCTAGAATGGCACATGTTATACCTTTGCTCTGCAAGCTGCATGCAGAAACAGCCCCAGTCTTTCAAGTTTCCTTCCATGCATGGAGGCGAGCTCAACTCCTTTGGCAGGCAGCTCTTTCAGGCAGCCCCCAGAGACAGAAGCAGCTGAAACCCATGCAGAGAATGGAGAGTCAGTGTGAGAAGGTAAGGAGTGTGAAGTGCCTCAGCCAGGTGGCAGAGACCTGTGCAGGCTGCATGTAAGTGTCTTTTTGCTCAAGGGCTGAAAATCTTACTTGGCTTTTGGCAGGAAAGATATTCAGCTCCCAAGTGAACACCCTGCACTCCTTACCTGGGAATCCCCTTAATGAACCATGCAATTATTTAATGAAAAAAACAGGAATGGTGGAATTTTGGTCATTGAACAAAGCAGTCATGTGGGCAGTTGTCTCTCTTAAAACTGTTTTGCTTTGCAACTGAGATTCTGGTCCCAATTGCTGTCATAAATTGAGGATTATTTGTAAATTAAAAAAAAATTAAAAATCATCCTCCAAATCATAACACATCACAGCCATAAAAGACTTCTGAGTCCTCTTAGTAGATCATATTGATCTACTAAGTTGGTAGATCAGTGTTTCTCAACTAGGGCATCTATGTTCAACTCCCACAGCCAACACAGCCATTGGTGAGAATTCTGGGACTGAAGACTATACATCTGGAAGTTTATTTAAATTTATTTTTTTACTTCATTTTACTCCATACATTTACTCCATACCAACCATTCAGTTTGTATGGCTGCCCATCTTACCAACTGACTCTAGGCATCAAAAAGAAATTAAGTATATAGTACAAAAATTAAAATACATAGCAACCAAAAGTAAATCACATAACATAATCATTAAATCCACTAAGAAACCAAAAGGACCTTAAATATACCCATCCTGCATAATAGGATTGGTCAGCTAGAAACCATTGGGGAGAGATGGTCCCTCAAGTAACCTAATTCCAAAAGGTGACAACCAGCACCTGGAATTGAACCAAAAACCACACTGGCAACCAATGCAGTTCACAGAAAATAGATATTGAATGCACCGAATAACTTGTGCTGCTGCATTCTGCACCACTTGAAGCTTCCAAATGCTCTTCAAGAGCAGCCCCATGTTGAGGACATTGCAGTGGTCCAGATGGAAGATCGAGTTGCTAAAACTGAGTCACCCTGTCTACTGATGGTATTTGAGGATTCTGCTGTTGCCCACAACACTTTTTTCTAAACCATTTGATTCTAGAGCCTCTTTCTGTGACCTGTTACTGGTCTTACTAGGAGACAGAAGGAAAAACTATGAGCTCAATCAATAGCACTTACTATAGAAGGAGCTGTTGACTTCCCTGAGCTTTGATGGCTCATAATCAGGATGTTTGCTGATGTGGCTTAAATATGTATTCCCACACCTTTCTTCCCCAGGAAACTGGCTTTGAAATATCACCCAGATAAGAATCCTGATAATCCAGAAGCAGCAGAGAAGTTCAAGGAGATCAATAATGCCAATGCAATTCTCAGTGATGAGAACAAGCGGCGTCTTTATGATGAATACGGCTCCATGGGACTCTATGTGTCCGAGCAGTTTGGGGAAGAAAGTGTGAAGTATTACTTCCTCATGTCCAAGTGTTGGTTCAAGGTAGGTGGCTCATAGAAGAGGAACAGACAGGTTTTTTTTCCTTTCTCCAGCTATTTTTTTTTCTGCCAGCTATTACTCTGACAATGAGTGTCTGTTATTGATTACTTTTAAGAGGTGGCTAATTTTGTCATTTGCACCCCTTTTCCAGACAATAGTAGCGTGCTGTAGCATCTTTACATGTTGCTGTTGCTGCTGCTGCTGCTGTTTCTGTTGTGGGAAATGCCGCCCACCTGAAGATGATGAGTCCTATAAGTATGTCAATCCTGAAGACCTGGAGGCCCAGATCCGTGCAGAAGACAATGGTGAGATTGTTAGGGCAAATACTGGGGTGAGGGTGGACTTCAGTTTCATGAACTTGCTGACCCCCAGAGCCAAGGGAAATGTTAGTGGAGTTTTTGGCATATGCAGCTCTTTCTCCTCCAGAGCCGCGGTGGCGCAGTGGTTAGAATGCAGTACTGCAGGCTAATTCTGCTGGCTGCTTGCAATTTGGCAGTTCAAATCTCATCAGGCTCAAGGTTGACTCAGCCTTCCATCCTTCCGAGGTTGGTAAAATGAGGACCCAGATTGTTGGGGGCAATATGCTGACTGTGTAAACAGCTTAGAGAGGGCTGTAAAGCACTATGAAGCGGTATATAAGTCTACTTGCTATTGCTATTTCTAGGGTATGTCAGATGCAACCTGTATGTCTCTTCACATGCACAGAGCATGTTCACATGAACTCTGCTCTTTTGTTCCCTCATTTCCTGTCTCCAGGGACCTCTTGCAAGTACTGACTTCTTGCTAGCTTCTGATCTCCAGGAGATCAAGTGTTTAGCTGGCTGGGCCTGTTAGGCAGAATTTATTTAACTTCTGCAATTAATGACAGGAAGAAATCAATAATCTTTTTCTGCTGGGTTTTCTGCTAGTTTTCTGATTTAATAGGAAAAATGGGAAATATTCTACACAGACTATGCTTTGTATGACTGAAAATGGCATACAATGCTGACCCAAACTTTTTCAGTGATTTGAACAGGAAGCACACAAAAAGTATCTGCATTAAGACAGAGGTGTAATGAATGCAGTGTAAATCCTCATGTGGTTTGCTCATACTTTTTACATCTCCTCAGAATGTGTTGATAAATATTCTTTTTTACTTAAAGAAATCGGAGGGGGGGAGTAAAAACTGTACAACAGTACAACACTTTGGCTACTGACATTGTGGGTGTGCCATCCCTGAATATTTTAAAGAAGAGGCTGGATAGTCATCTTCCAAATATAGTTTAATTGGTTTTCCTACACACAGCACAGGGTTGGACTAGATCAGGGGTGTCAAACTCAAGGCTCTTGCTTAAATCTGGCCCACAAGGCCGGCCTGGAAATAGCAAAGGACTGGCCCGTGGTGCCTCTGGCAGCCGAAATGGGGCACGGGGGTCCTCACATGCCCCCCCATGCCCCATTTTCAGCCTGGGTGGCCTGCAGCACTCTGCCAGCCAAAACGGGACGTGGGGGTGGGGTGCAAGGCCCCCTGTGCCCCATTTTGGCCGGCAGGGTGGTGCAGGAGGTCACCAAGGCCGAAAGCGGGGTGCGGGGGAGCAGTTTATCCAACATAGTGACAGGGTGCCAAAATAAAACCTATAATGGAGACTTTGCTGATTTTCTGGCTACAACAAATAAACCAAAAAGTTATATCTAATCTAGACATATGTTTATAATGTTTTAGATTTTATGATTCATATTTTTATCTCATGTTTTTTTTGTATCAAAATGTAATGTGAATGTTCCATACAATAATTAATAATCAACCTGTAAGTCCCCTGTCCCCGTCCCCCCATCCTATTAAGTTCAGTCCCTCTCCCCTCCCCCTGTAAGGTAGCCAATCTCAGGTCTAGGGCACAGACAAATGATTACTGTTAATGGAATGTTGAGGGTTGTGTTTTCCTCCTGTTCCTCTGCTTCAAACTCACAAAGCTGAGTGACTATGTTATCTTCCGTAGGTGGCGATGCTATCCGAATGCAGCCAACAGCAAATACAACATTGCACACTACAGATGAGAATCAGTCCCGCAAGCCATGACCTTGTAAGCACGGCTCGATCACTGGGGTGTGGTGGGAAAGTCATGGGGAAGCTACAGGAGCCTTTTGGCAGCTGGTGTCTAGATTTAGAAGGGTCTAAAAGAAGCTTTTTGCTACTAGAGTTTGTGACCCTTTTCCTCACCATCATCTGCTACTGTGAAGCAGTCCCCTCTGTTTTCTGAAATGTAATACACCCTTGGCTAGATCTAGGATCTTTTTGCATCAAGGACGAGCTTTTTCCAGAACATCACTGATCTGGGGAAGAGCTGGTGGGTTAAAATCTGCTGTGGAATGGAACTCTGCTGCTTTCTGTACAGGTAGCTCAATTTAGAGCCACAACTGAGCCCAACATTTCCATTGCTAAATGAGACGTGTGTTAAGTGAGATTTGCTCCATTTTACGACCTTTCTTGCCACCGTTGTTAAATGAGTCATCGCAGTTAAGTTAGTAACACGGTTGTTAAGTGAATCTGGCTTCAGCATTGACTTTGCTTGTCTGCAAAAGGGCGTCTCATGACCCCAGGACAGTGCAAGTGTCATAAATGTGAGTCAGGTGCCAAGAATCTGAATTTTGATCATGTGACCATGGGGATGCTGCATTAGTTGTAAGTGTGAAAAGTGATCATAAGTCACTTTTTCCAGCGCTGTTGTAACTTTGAATGGTTGCTAAATGAACTGTTGTAAGTCGAGGACTACCTGTACTACAACCTGAGGATACACACTCAGAAACTTACTATTGTAATGACTGGGCTTGTTCAATACATTTTCAGAGAACAAATCCCTTGCCAATCAAAGGCCATGTGGATAGATTGAGTTGGCTAGTTGTTGCTCAGTTCACAAAGTGATAGTTACATGCCTGAGATTTACCTGGAGGATTGATGCAGCTGACTGCACTGGAGATGGGCAAAGTAGAAGGCGAGGGAGCCATGGCCAAAAATACCTGCAGCAGATGCAGTCATTCCTCATTAGTAGCAATATTGATACCTGCTTGGGCGGAAATGCTACTCTAGACAAGTCTCTATGGCTAAGACCACCCTGAACAATTGTCTCATTTTATGTGTCGGTAGTTGCTTTGGCTCTCTCTCAGTCTCTTCTATTTTGGTGACTGATCCACTGGTTAGCACTGGAAGAGATTATTTAGAAGAAGAGGAGGCATCCTTTTCTCCAGATCACGAGTGCTGTGCACAGACCAACAGCAGATGTTTCTTAAGCCCAGTACAAACACCTGTCCATTCTAGCAGGCAAACTCGCTTTAAAGCTTTCTATCTTGCTCCTTCTTTTCTAACCTCACTTTCTCTTCCCTCCATCAGAATTCGGTTTCCAGTCACAGCACAGTTCCTATTCCAGCAACCATTCCAGAGACATCCTGCCCAGGTCTGAATTACCAATCCTTTGGACTCTGGACAGAGAGCTCCCTCTCCAGTTGTGATGCTGTGCAGTGACTTTGGTGAGGGTGCCTGAATGCCTGCTTCAGAGTCATAAATCTTCTCAGGGAACGTGGCCACAGGCATACTCAGACCTTGCAAGGAGCTGGTTTGAAGGAAAGAGAGACACTTTAGCTCCGCCTCTTTAGGCCCAAGGAACAGCTTCCCCTTCTCCAGCAACAGAACACTTCTTTGTTTAGCCTATATTCCCACAGCAATGAAGGAAAAGAAAATGGATGAATGTTGCCAGCCCAGCAGTTTTTATCCCCAGTCATTCTTTCTCCTTCCAATCTTGGTATTTTGTCTTTTTAAGCCAGCCATATTGTGCCCTTGTCAAAGCCCAACTCATGATGGAGGAGGGGATATTGGGCTCCCTGCCTCCCAGTGCCAGGGAGGCAAACTGCCCTGCTAGGGCTGTCCCCTGGCAACTGGGACTGCTGTTTCTGACCTATGCATTGGTGCCAAGCTGCATTTCAGGGTGTAGTGTGAAGTATGGTGGGATTTGGAGTGCCTGCCTGGTAAGTTGGTGTTGCCCATCATCTCCCATGATGAACTGCTGCTCCAGAGAACTTTAGTTGCTGTGTAGCATCCTGCCTCTTAAACTGCCCCGAATCCTTTTCTGTGGGGCAGTACTGGGCAAGGACATTTTTCACACTGTGATTTTAAAAAAAAAATTGTTAGGATTTTATCAGCACAATTAAATATTTCTGAAGGAAAGAGCCGGTTTTTTATTCATGTTTCCTTAGGATGTATTCATTCATACATTCCTGGGAATATTGGGGTAGGTCTTATGTACTTTGCATGCAATCTGCTTGGCCCTTCAAGGACATCCTAGTTTTCCCTGTATGCTGGAATTTTTTAGTAGAACAAGGCAAGTAACAAATTATTATTTTTAATATATTTGTGGGCTGTATTATGCTATTTAAGGATCAATAGCTGGCCTTGAAACCATACCAACAATTAATATTTAATTTGCACATTAACTTGGATGGGAATGTATGTTGAGTTCTGTCTTAGATCTATCCTATTCAACATTTTTATAAATAACTAGGCCCTAGAGAGGAATAAATGTTGGGAGGTACCTTGGAAAACAGAATCAATATTTAAAACCATATTTAAATATTGATATTTAAATGATCAAGAGCTCTAAATCAAATTACAAGAAATACATAGCTATAGATCAAAATGTATATAGCTGATAGGAATGGTCATAAACTATAAGATCAGCAAGTGATACTATAGAAATTTGTTTTTTGGGTTTTTTTATTTTTTGTCATTAGACAGCACAGGTTGTAAGGGCCCTTTCTCTCTTGCACACATTGGGGTGGAATAAGGTGCCCACAACAGATAAATAATGGCAGCAGGAACCATCATATGTGAGCCAGTACCAGTATGTAACAATTCAGGCTTCTGAGGAGAAGTTTGACTTCCACTCTTCCATGTCTGACCTGTTTTGCTGCAGTCATCTTTTATTCTTTAAATACTTCAAGATCATTTTAAAAGACACTCACATAGGAGATGAAGCTAATTTGTTTCATTGCCTCAGAGCAGTGTTTTTCAACCTTGGCAACTTTAAGATGTGTGAACTTCAACTCCCAGAATGCCACACTTTGAAAAATAGCCAAGTTGAGAAATCCTGCTCCAAAGAATGTATCTTAATCATATGAACTCTTTGACAATAGAATAGAAGCAGAGGTTGAATTATTGTCAAGAGAAGTATAACAAATGGATATATGTATGTACAGGAACTTGAACTTTTGAAATTGTATGTTTTTATAATTTAATTACAAATGTGCGCTATTCTAGAACCTAACATGCTTGACCCAGCCTTGCCTAAAAACTGCATAGTCTCTTCAGTCTTAATGGTATTATATGGCTTAAGAATAATTACTTTGGAACTAATTTGACTCCCTGCTTTAGCAGAAAAATAAGTATTAAGAAGTGACTATTCTTCACATTTGGGAGAATAATAAATGGGACAGGAAGATATAATCAGATACACATTTTTGCTTTGAGAATCAGATCTAGGTCCAAGCTATTCCAAAAAATGTTTTCTTTTATATATCTTTTTATTAACAATCTTTTAAAGAATAGAAAAAGCTAACATAATCTAATATAAAGAAAGAAAAAGAAATCAAAGAGCGGTGCAAGAAAAAAACACATAGAAAAAATGTAAAGCAAACGCCTAGAGAGGCTGTAAAGCACTGTGAAGCAGTATATAAGTGCTATTGCTATAACTTTACCTGTATGGTTACAACATACCTCTCTTCTTTCTATATCTATTCTGTTTAATCATCAAAACCATAAATCATGTCCATTTTTTCTATTTCATGCAAAAAGTCTGTAAGGGATTTCCAGTTAGCAATAATTGTAGATATTTCTTTTCCCTAACCAAAGAAGTGAACTTAGTCAGTTATATCATTTTTACCAACCATTCCTCCATTGGAGATAATGCCAAATTCTTCCCTTTATGCATACAATAATCTTGCTGCATATATAAAGTTCCATGTCTTTTCCAACCCTTTGTCCATCAGTCCCAAAAGAAAAAAAACCACTGGTTTCAATTGTACATTAATCTTTTAAGATTATCTTAATCGATGTATGTATTTTAATGCAAACATTTCTAGCTTTTTCTTGCATATTCCAAGCATACTCCAGGCTCTGTCCATTGCACCAATATCCTGCGGTGTTTAATAGAGATTTTGTGCTGTCCTGGACATCTGTGATAAAATCTTCTGTTTCTGTTGTAAGCTGAAAGCCTTTTAGCTGCTGCACTAAATCCACACAAATCTTTTCTAAGAAACCTTTCCAAGTATTCTAATCCCATGTAGCATTTCAGTGGGATGGATTCAGTCAGTGGGTGAGTGCTTTTCCTGCAGAAGCTACCAAATCCATCTTTTGGCATTTCATTTAAAAGGATAATAAAGTAGCAGGGCTGAAAAACCGAAATCCTGGAGAAGTATGATCCATCTGAAGAGGCAACAATGGATGGAAATGATGTGTTTCAACCTGATACAATTAACAAATGTTTGTATAGGTATTAATGTTTTGTTTTTTAAAAAAATATATGCAGAAAGAAGAAAACCTATACAAAAATAAAAGTGTCCTATACTAAACATAATTACTCAAATGTTTATTCCATCCATCCATCAGGCTTTACAATTGAAGTCACTTTACATTTAAGCCAGTTAGTAATAAAAACTTTGGGAAATATAATTAGTAATATATAGCCAATTTTCCAGTTGGTCTCCCCAATAAAAAGTTTATTCAGATAGAAGCTTAAAAGTATTGTGCAATTAGCAGAGAATACTTTCCTCCCAAACTACACAACATCCATTTTAATGAGTAAGAGCACACAATATTGATTTCTGTTTCTTTATCCTAAAGATCCCAATTATTTTTAAGCAGCCTTCTCGCTCCAACCCCGGTTGGAAACCATCCAGATCTGGATTTTGACTGCAGGAAATCCTGTTTGGAAGGCTCCAGGATCTGCAAAGCTGGTTTAGATATTAATGTTGTTAAGACTAGTTGGTGTGATTCAAAGCAGTGGCTTTTTAAGTATCCTTGGCTAATGGCTATCAATTGCTTTGAATGTCAAAGTTGTAAGACTTGTTTATTTTGCAAAGTATTTACGAAGGTTACCTTTAAGTCTAATGTAATTTTACATGTTTCTCCTTAATATTTTAATGATTCATTTTGAATGTTGAGAAGAGTATGCTGCTTAATGTGTCAAGTACAATCAAACCAAAAGCCAACAACTTAATTGCACTTGAAAAAAAAAAAAAGAGAAAGACTGAGCAGCCACTTACATATTCACAGCATTCCTTGACTTCATAATTGCAAACTCAGTTTGTAATATTTCATGGAACCTGTCTGAAGAAATGCAAATAAGAGAATTCATTTTATTCCTTAGTAGATGCTTGCAATTCGAATTATCTGGTTCCAGCCACTTACATAACATCCAGTTATACTTTAGTGGAAGGTCTTTATTTTTATCCAATATGTGAAAAGATTTAATTCTTTTCCCCAACAATACTTGAATCTTACTGTTTTGGATATAGCATAGGAGTATGCCACTGACTGCTTCCCCCCCAGTCTTGACAGCCATCTTTTGAAAGTGTCATAGCTTGTTGTGGAGTAGTGACTAAGTGTCACCTGATCCCGTTGACAGCTGTTGCTTTGCCCCCGCACCCTTTACTGAGACAAAAATGGCAGCTGGGATTCCATTGGGGTCATGTGACCTACTAAGAATAGCCTTGTAGGCTCAGGACAGGGAATGATGTCAGAAAGAAGTCAAGATCTGGACAGGCAAATTAGAAAAAGAGAAGCAAGCTTGGTGGACGGAGGAAAATTCCCCAAGTGGAAATAAAGCAGGAAGAGGCGTAAAAGCCAGGAAGGAGAGAAGCTACACTGCGAAGGCAGGAGAGCTGGAGCAGGCAGGCAGAACAAGGCAGAGAGAGCAGAGATTGGCAAGGCAGGCATTGAGACTTAGGGAAGGCTGAGGGGGTCATCCATCTAGCCCATTAGAGTGTGCTGTGGGCAAGAATCAGTGCTGCGGGGATGAACTTTGCCGTGGGCTTCAAGCCGATGCTGGGGACTTCACAGAGCATGGATAACCTGGAGAAGCAGCTTATCTGCCCCATCTGTTTGGAGATGTTCACCAAACCAGTGGTCATCCTGCCCTGCCAACACAACCTCTGTCGTAAGTGTGCCAACGACATCTTTCAGGTGAGCAAGAAGCCCAGGAATCAATGCTCTGGATAAGCATAACATGAAAGGGATTCAGGTCTGTCTGGGTGATGCCTTTCTAAAATCTGAGCCATTTCTGAGTGAAGGAGTTTATGATAATTACGTAATAAATGTTATGATGTATTCTCTGCTTATAGATAGCCATTAATATTCATCGCGCTTCTTGAGTAACATAAATAAAGGGAAATATCTGCCTCCCAAAACTTAAAAAGGCCAATGAGAGAGGGATGGAGGAGCAATAGAGAATTTGGAAATATGAATAATTGCAATGCCAATTATATCTTGTTTCGTGGAAAAGGACTGAAGTATCAAGGTGTTTGTTGTTTAAGGGAGGGTTTGGAAGGCAGGAGATAGGAAGGACATTGTGTGTTCTGTTGATCAGGCGCTCCAAAGTGGGAGGAATACAAGACTGGTTGTGAGATTCAGGATAGGATGGCGACACCTTGTATTAGCCTGGAGAGGCCATTACAAGCAGGCCTGAAGGAGGAGAGGATCTTTTGCCTTTATATGTATCATCAGTGAGGGGAATAAAATTGATGCAAGAAAAGGCCTCTTCCTACAGAACATTTTCTATACATTCCAACCTTCTGGAGACATTAACAATGAGATATTCCCATTTACCCTGTACTCACATGGCTAATAGGAAAAAGAAGACAGAAATGGAGCTGGATGATGAAATGGAACATATATGGAGGAAAATATCCTACTGATTTAAGTAGGATTTGTGTATGACGATTTTTGTGAGTTGTCTAAATAGGAGGCTGCTGCAGTTATCACTTCTTTTGTTACACAGTTTGGCAGTTTGAGCTAAAGTGTAACATGAGGTGGGAAATGAAAGTTTTAACCAAAGGAAGTATCTTCAGTCTCATTTGGTTACATGTTGATTACATTTATACAACTATGCTGAACTTGGAGACAGTTTGGTCTAGTGCAAGGGTGGGCAAATGTGGCCCTTTTACAACCTGTGGACTTCAACTCCCAGAATTCCTGAGACAGCCAAGCCAAGCTGTCTCAGGAATTCTGGGAGTTGAAGTCCACAGGTTGTAAAAGGGCCGCATTTGCCTACCCCTGGTCTAGTGGTTAGGGCACCAGGCTCAAAAGCAGGACATCTTGGGTTCAAGTTATGCCTTAGCCGTGAAACCCAGTTAGGTGACTTTGGGTCAGTCATTCTTTCTCAACCCAACCCATCTCCCAGAGTTGTTCTGGGGAAAATAGAAGGATAGTGTGTTGGATATGTTTGCCATCTTGAGTTATTTATAAAAATAATAAAGACAGGATAAAAATTTATAATCCCTTTTCTACCCTCAGATGGATTAAGTTTTTGTATCTTGCTAACCCACAAGAAACTAACCCTTAAAACTAGCCTATATTATGCAAATGCAGCCACTTTTACCAGAGAGCAGCAGAACGGAAAATAAGACCATAACCAACTGTTGCCCTTCCAGATGAGAAAAAAGGGTGATTTATCTGGAAACTATGTCCTACAAAGAATGATGGAAAGTGCTGAGTAGCTTGGAGAAGAAAAGGCTATGGGGAGATTTATAATGTCTGCAAATATAGTATAATGATTTACCACACAGAAAATGGAGCAGGCCTTTTGAAGTAATGGGATGGTTGTTATGATGTCATAGATTTTTATCTCAACCTGAGGAGAAATGTTCTAGTAAGAGTTATTTCATAGCGATAGGCTCTCTTTCAACGAAGACAAGCATTTGTCAGGGATTCCATAATTGGACTGATCTAAACCAGATGGCTTCCTAATGGAAAGCTATCCAAGACTTGGTGATTTCTAAGATAACAGTTCTAAATATTTAAGAGGGGAAGACACTGTAGTTACTTTACACTGAAAGACATTTTTTCACTAGCTCAGAGAGCCTTTATTTTGTTTTAAAGCTCAGCCTTGACACCAGGGGTGAAATCTAAAATTTGTTACTACCGGTTCTGTGGGCATGGCTTGGTGGGGGGGTTAATGTGACTGGGTGGGCGTGGCCAACTTTTTTTTTTTACTTTTAAAAGCATTTTTTTACAACCAGAAAAAAGAGCTTTTAGAAGCCTCTGACGATCACGCGGCTCATCTGGGATCGTCAGAGGTTTTTAAAAGCATTTTTCTGTAGAAAAAATGCTTTTAAAAGCCTCTGACAATCCCAGCTGAGCCACGTGATCATCAGAGGCTTTTTGTTTTTTACTTTTAAAAGCATTTTTTCGGCAGAAGAGGTTGTAGAAAAAATGCTTTTAAAAGTAAAAAAAACAGCCTCTGATGATCGCGAGGCTCGGCTGGTCATGGGAGGTGGGGGGCGCAGGGATTTTTGCTACCAGTTCTCCGAACCACCCGCCACCATCGCTAGCGGATCGGGCAATCCGGTCCGAACCGGAAGCATTTCACCCTTGCTTGACACTGACAATTGATGTCAGTTCTGAGTCCAGTATGTATTTAGTTGTAAAACTCCTGGAAGCGATCATTTTCGTCAAGAAGAAATATGCTTGGCTGATGATTCTTTGAATCATGTGGTGGGGGCGCGTGCTCGCTATCTCCGAGCGATTGCGTGCCCCGGTCCCCTTAGCTCTTCCCGTTCCCCAGGCTGCTTAGAGTCTCAGCGCCCGAGTCTCCGGCTGATGTTATGTAATGCCAGGTCCGTAGTAAATAAAGCCCCCCTCATTTGTGATCTTATTCAGGAGGGGGGAGCGGACCTGGCAGGTATCACGGAGACCTGGTTGGGCCATGAGGGGGGAGTTCCCCTCGTGGAGATGTGCCCATCAGGCTTCCGTGCATTTCATCAGCCGAGAGCTCAGGGCAGGGGCGGGGGGGTGGCGGTCATTTTAAAAGAAGGTCTTGATCCGAGGGAGACCACTGTACCTCAGATAGCCGGATGTGAGTCCCTTTTTGTGAAGTGGGGTCGTGGGGTGCAGATGGGTCTGTTGATCACGTACCTGGCTCCCTGCCACGTGGCAACGACCCTGCCCGAACTCCTCAATGTTATAGCCGAGGTGGCGGCTGATACCCCCAGACTTGTGGTCATGGGGGATTTCAACCTGCCATCCATTGGTGAGACATCTGGGGTAGCTCGGGAGTTCATGGCTTCCATGACGGCCATGGACCTGACCCAAGTAATTCACGGCCCTACTCATATGGGGGGACACACTCTGGACTTAGTTTTTATCTCTGGTCAGTGGTTGAGTGGCCTTGATATAGGGGATGTAGATATTGAACCCTTGTCATGGTCTGACCACTCGCTCCTTCGACTTGACTTTCTGACCGCCGTACCCGGTCGCAGGGAGGCGGAACCGACCAGGTGGTTCCGCCCCAGGCGCCTGATGGACCCTGATAGGTTCCAGATGGAGCTTGGGCCATTTCCTGAGACTCTAGCTCATGACTCGGCTGATGACCTGGTGGCCGCCTGGGATAGGGCGGCTGCCGGGGCTTTGGACCGGGTCGTGCCTTTGCGGCCTCTGACCCGGCACCGAACTCACTTAGCTCCTTGGTTTTCCGAGGAGCTGAGGGTGATGAAGCGCCGGAAAAGACGCCTAGAGAGCGGTTGGAGGGCCAGTCGTTCCGAGTCTGACTTGACACTGGTAAGGTCTCATATTAAGACCTACCTAGTGGCGATAAAAGCGGCGAAATCTAGCTATTTTGCCGCTCTTATCGCGTCATCAGATAACCGCCCAGCCACCCTGTTTAGGGTGACCCGCTCCCTCCTCCATCTGGGAGCGCGGGAGGACCCCTTGCAGGGCCGAGCTGAGGATTTTGTACAGTATCTGGATGATAAAATAACTCAGATTCGGGAAGACTTGGCCGCCGACTGGGTTAGTTCAGACGAGACGACTGAGGCAGGCCTTGAGAGTGTTATCTGGGAGGAGTTCGATCCTGTGGCTCCCGAGGACGTGGACAGGATCTTGGGGCGGCTGAATGCAACCACATGTTTATTGGACCCGTGTCCCTCCTGGTTGGTGCTGGCTTCCCGGGAGGTTACACGAGGCTGGCTCCAGGGGATTATTAACGCTTCTTTGAGCGAGGGTGTCCTGCCGGCCCCTTGAAAGAGGCGGTGGTGAGGCCTCTCCTCAAGAAGCCATCCCTGGATCCGGCTGTTTTGGCTAACTATCATCCAGTCTCCAACCTTCGCTTTATTGCGAAGGTTGTTGAGAGTGTGGTGGCGCGACAGCTTCCCCAGTACCTGGATGAAGCTGTCTATCTGGATCCGCTCCAGTCCGGCTTCAGACCTGGGTACAGCACGGAAACGGCATTGGTCGCGTTGGTGGATGATCTCTGGAGGGCCCGGGATAGGGGTTCTTCCTCTATCCTGGTCCTATTAGACCTCTCAGCGGCTTTTGATACCATCGACCATGGTATCATGTTGCACCGGCTGGAGGGACTGGGAGTGGGGGGCACCGTTTTGCGGTGGTTCTCCTCCTATCTCTCCGATCGGTCGCAATCCGTGTTGACAGGGGGGCAGCGGTCGACCCCAAGGCGCCTTGTTTGTGGGGTGCCGCAAGGGTCGGTCCTCTCGCCCCTCCTGTTCAACATTTATGTGAAGCCGCTGGGTGAGATCATCCGTGGTTTTGGGGTGGAGTTCCATCAGTACGCTGATGATACTCAGCTGTACATTTCCACCCCAGATCATCCCAATGATGCCTTGGAAGTGATGTCCCAGTGCCTGGAGGCCGTGCGGGTCTGGATGGGGAGAAACAGGCTTCGACTCAACCCTTCCAAGACCGAGTGGCTGTGGCTGCCGGCGTCCCGGTATAGCCAGCTGACGCCATCGCTGGTTATTGGGGGCGAATCATTGGCCCCCACGGAGAGGGCCCGCAACTTGGGTGTCCTCCTGGATGCGCGGCTGTCTTTAGAAGGGCATATGACAGCCGTGGCCAGGGGGGCTTTTTGTCAGGTTCGCCTGATACGCCAGTTGCGCCCCTTTCTGGACCGGGACTCCCTACGCACGGTCACTCAAGTACTTGTCACTTCTCGTCTGGACTATTGTAACGCTCTCTACATGGGGCTCCCCTTGGGGTACACCCGGAGGCTCCAACTGGTGCAGAATGCGGCTGCGCGGGGGATTATGGGAGCAACGGGGCGCTCCCATGTGACTCCTCTCCTGCGCGAGCTGCATTGGCTTCCGGTGGACTTCCGGGTGCGCTTCAAGGTGTTGGTGATCACCTTTAAAGCGCTCCATGGCTTAGGGCCAGGGTACTTACGGGACCGCCTTCTGCCACCAATAGCCTCCCACCGGCCGGTTTGCTCCCACAGAGAGGGCCTCCTCAGGGTGCCGTCGGCCAGACAATGCCGGCTGATGACCCCCAGGAGGAGAGCCTTCTCTGTGGTGGCACCTACCCTATGGAACAATCTACCCCCAGAGATACGAGTGATCTCCGACCTTCGGATTTTTCGTCGGGCCCTAAAAACTCATTTTTTCCAGTTAGCCGGTCTGTCTTGATTTTAGGGTTAGTTTTAAAATTTTAATATTGATTTTAATTGACAAGTTTTAAATTATGGGCCAAATTTATAAATTATTTTAACTTTATTTTTTAACTGTGATGTTTTGTATAGATGTTTTTATCTTGGCTGTTCACCGCCCTGAGTCCGAAAGGAGAAGGGCGGTATAGAAATTTGAATAAAGTAAAGTAAAGTAAAGATTTGAGCCAAGCCTGGCAAATGGAGCAAGCTTGCCCATTGCTTTCCTGCAAAAATTACTATTGTTGGAGGAGGAGGATTCCTGCTGTCTCTGCCTTTAGGAAGTAATACTGCGTTGATGGAGTGATGGCTTAGTACTTAACAATTGGCGTTTGCTATCCCAACAGAGTTCTGTACTGTTTTTTATTAATACAGCTTTCTGTAGCTCACTGGGAGAGACTGAGAGAACAGATTCAGCTGCTATGTATAGGATTAAAGGCATCTTGTATCTCTAAAGATAAATCAGATTTAGGATGTTTTGTGCAATACAGATATCCCTTGGCCAGTGGTGGGCTGCTGCTGGTTGTAACAACCGGTTTGCCCAGCATTGAAAATGCGTGCATGCCTTCTGCATATGCATATGGCCTTCCGTGCATGCGTGCAGCTTAAAAAACACGACGATATAAGACAGAATAACACCAAGGTGGCGGGGGAGCAGGCCCACCCATAGGTCACAACTACTGGTTTGCTCGAACTGGTCCGAACTGGCAGCAGCCCACCTCTGCCCTAGTTTACAAACATTTGTTTAGAAACTGTTCAGAGTTACAAATCACTGAAAAAAGTGATATATGACCAGTCCTTGCACTTATGCCGTCGCAACATCTCTATGGTCATGTGATCAAACTTTGGACACTTAATTCACAATGGTTGCAGCATCATAGGGTCATGTAATCACCATTTCTCACCTTCCCAGTTGACTTCCAACAAGCAAAGTCCATGGGGGAAGCCGGATTTGCTTAATGGCCATGCAATTCATTTAACAACTGAGGTGATTTGCCTACTAACCGTGGCAAACAAGATCATAATGTACTCACTTAACAATCATGCTCCCAATTGTGGTTGCAAGTCAATTGTACCCACAGTAAAACAGCCAGGGCTTTTCTTCCTTACTTAAAAGGGAACACTCTACTTTAAGCAGCAAACAACAATTTAAATCTGCCTTGAGTATGGGCGGTGTGTGAGATGAAAGCAACATTATGGGGACACAACAGAAAAAGAGGTTAGCTGGCATTGTTTATGGCTAGATTCTAGTAAGGAAAAGCCATCCTTTCCATCATTGCTAGGATTTTGTATCTCTCTGGACAAATTCTAGAAAATCTAAATCTTGATTCTTTAAAACCTGTTGTGTACATGCCCATCAACACCATCTGAGTTGTGGGATCCCTTTAAGGCTAAAGAATTAAACCCTTTTTTGAGAAAACCAAGCAATCTAGGCCATCTCTAGAGGCAAGACACCAAGATATAGTCTTTAAGTTCATGAAACAAAACAACTTTAACAAAACTAACAAAAGTGCATGCTTTGCACTTTTACAGAAGTATGAAGGAAAGAAGTGATGTTAATACGCATTGTAAGCCGCCCTGAGTCTCCGGAGAAGGGTGGCATATAAATCAAATTAAAAAAAAAAAAAAAATTAGAATGAGAGTAAGGTTGCTTCTCTGTAGAGGAAGAATAACCTGTGCATGACTAGTGCCACCTAGAGGCCACAAATAAAATATATTGTGTAAGATTTTTAACTTTTGTTGGGTTCACTCCACAAATAAACCAAATTCACTGTGTTGGAGGAAGAAATGCTAGCTTTTTTGTTTTATTTGCTTCCTTATATTAATATGCCCAATTCTTTCAAAGTTGACTTCTGTATTCTAGTCTCTGTTTTTTAACCTATTCAAATATGTTGCCTTCTGCTTGAAATGCATCCCAAGCAACATAAGTGGACTATGCAGAGCAAAAATCGAACTGGTCTGTGATCTGGACACACAATAATCTTTTAAAGAATTTTTTTTTTTTAGCAGCTGTGTGACTTTACTACTCATCTTTGGTACTTTTACCAAACCAAATCCCCATTTTATTATGACTTTATTTATTTGTACCTAAATGCAGTACTTTAAAGATCTGGTGAATTTCACTCCGTTGGTTGGGACCTTAATTCCTTGTCTATGCAATACCTCTTTGAATCAGAATTCTGGTTTCCCTGGTATCATCCGTTCTTCTCATCTGTGTGAAGATCCACTTTGATGACAGCTTCTTGCTCAATCTCTAGGTTAAAGACCACCTGAATGTTCCTTTTTTAATGTAACAAGGGAAAATTGAATATAATTCACTTTTAACTACATTGTGTTAAAATACAATGAATTGACTACCTGCTTTCCCCCCCCCAAGGACAGTCCCTGTTATAGCATTCACAAGTAAGAAAAATCCACACAAAGTTTCCTTGCACTTAAATAGGCCCTCAACACATGAATTTTTTTTAAAAAAAGATTGAATTGCATATTGCCCAGGAGAAAATCCTACAGCACTCTTTCAATATCTTTCCCTCAGAAGGAAAATATATTAATTTGAATTAAATGGAGTCCTATGCATTTAACCTAAAAAAAATTCTTACAGACCTCAAGTTGACAAATCAATGCTTTTGTTCCAAAGAAATCTGTTTTCGTGGCTCAAGTTTCACTTCAATGCTCTTTGCTCTAATATTGGAGCAGGATAGTCTGTAGAATCCAACTCACCCCTGAAGGCCTGGTATGGCATCCAAAAGTTTTCAGTGTAAACAACAACAGTTGTGATTTTCAGACTAGGATTTTCTTTTTTAAACAATACATTTTATTACATTTCTTCAAAAGCTCCCGTAAATATAAAAAATGAAAATAAAAATTATATTAAAATGTTTCTCAGGATGTTCCTATTTGTTTATTTGTTTTTATAATTTTTATTATTTATTATTTATCTTATGTGCTGCCCATCTCATCAAAGATGATTTTAGGCAGCTTACAATCAATGAATAAAAATGCCATATAAAACATTGAAACAATAAACAGATATTTTAAATTTAAAATTCAGCTAAAATTAAAGTGACCAAGATGGAGAGCAAAGAAGGGAGCAGAGTGCCCATGGGGAGGAGATGGGATGTTATCTGATTTAGATGTTTATTTATTACTTAGAGGAGCTCTCTCTTCAAGTGGCTGCATCTTATCCAAAATTTTAAGACCTCTATTGGAGGAGTGAGGTGGTCCTATTTAACTGTTGCACTTCTTAGTCACTAGACTAGACTATCATTCAGCTGTCTGAATATAACCTAGAACTCATATGTGAGTTGGAGAATGAGTTACTGTGCTATGCATATAGTGAGTTATTCTGGCAAGTTGGACATGGGATGGCTGGGAATAATCCTTTGCCAATGTCTGCCTATAGCAGTGATCTCTGCGGTTGCCAACTCTTGTAATAGTAGCTGGTAGAGAACCTATTTTCATGACCTGTCCTGGGACAGAGGAATGTCATTGAAGTTCAAAATGCCCTCCTGGGTTTCTATTACTGCTTCCTAGAAGAGCCACATTTCTAACAAATGGGTAAGTAAGCAGTACTGAACTTCAGCAAAAACCTCAACTTTCCCATCGCCTCCTTGCCAGGCCTCCAACCCCCTGTGGCAATCTCGTGGATCTACTTCAGTGTCTTCAGGAGGCCGATTCCGGTGCCCATCCTGTCGGCATGAAGTGGTGCTGGACCGGCATGGAGTTTATGGCCTGCAACGCAACCTTTTGGTGGAAAACATAATTGATATCTACAAACAAGAATCCTCTCGGTAAGTTACGTGTAGACTCCCATAATTTCTGTTTCAACACTTGTTGGTTGGTCATCCTGCACCTAAGACATGCATGTGTGCTCACACATTTCTGTGGCTCCAAAATCTTTGTTTTCCAAATGAAGAAGCAGAACCAGAATTTTCTTTCTAATTACTTCAACTCTCTTTCCTCCTTCAAGGCCTGTCAGAAATTGAATCCTTGCCTGGACCTCTCAGGTCTTATCTTTTCTACTTTCTCATCATCTTCCTTCCTAAATGCTTTTCTTGCTTTCATGTGCATTTTTCTACTTAATACATCCAGATCAGGGATGGGTTCTACTTACCTTTACTACCGGTTTGCAACCGGAGTGTGAGTACGTGCGTTCTTGCTTTGCTCACACGTGCACACTTCTGTGCATGCACAGAAGTTTCTGCACATGTGCAGATCATCTATGATGGCGGATGGGCGGAGCCTCCCGCCGCTTTTGCTACTGATTCGCAAGAACCGGACCAAACTGGGAGCAACCCACCACTGATCCAAATGTGTGTCAACCAGTACATCTAACACACTGTTGGGTCTTTCTAGAGCAGAGTTCAAAGTCTGCGAAAGTTAGATAGAGCCATCTCCCCAAAGCTAGAACTTGTTTTTCAGAAAAATATGCTAATAACTGATATCATTTCTCAGTTCTTTATTTGCATAGTATTTCAATATTATTGAATTACTGTATTCATAATCTCTGGTGGCAAGACCAGTTTAAAGGTTAGGCTTCTCTCACATTCCTGGCAAGCAAAATATTCCTCTCATTTTTGCAAACATATTTTCTCTTTCATACACTATTCCAAAAAAGGGAGATACCAGTAATAATAACACAGCATGATATATGATATTTTTGAAAAAATGAAGGCACGCTTCTGTCAGCCTTTCGTCATGTTAATGACGTATTACAAGGCTTTATTTTTTAAAAATTTCATTAAGCATTACAATTCTATAAAAACTGACTACCAGAACTTAAAAGAGTGAAAAAATAGAAAATGCAGAAAAAGAAAAAAAATAAGAATATAGCAAAGAAAAAAGAAACATATAAACAAGTGCCTTCCCCGCTTGTCATAATCAGTATAAACAATTTTAATAATTTATCACCTTCTCTTAAAACACAACAAATAATCTCTTCATTCCAAAATTCATCTCATACCTATAACAAATCCTTTGGCCTCATCATTCAGTCTCGGTTAGCAAAAGTCCACCAAGGATTACCAGAAATGACAATTTATCTCTTGATCAGATAAATCCATTTTATTTATAAACATATCCTTAAACCTTACCATATCCTTAAACCTTGTCAGTCAGTCCTAGTCAGCAGAAGTCCGTTAAAGATTACAAAAAATAACAAATCTATTTTAACTTTGATCAAATAAAACCCTATATTCCATTCCTTTTACTTTTAACAATCTTAATCTATAATCCCATCAGACAATGTCCTATGGCTTCTTTTCTGTTTCTTTGTTGCTTCTCATAAAACCCTTCAGGTCTGTTTTGTAATTCCAATATAAGAAATTTATCCAAGTTGTTTTTTATTTGCCATTTGTACATCCCTTTTAATTATTGAGAAACTGAATTAATTTGTATATCTAATGTAATATTTTTCCATATTTTTCTTGAATTATTTTAAAATTATTTTAAAATCCATTTTCAGATCGATCTCAATCTTGTCCAGTACAACTTGTTCCTTTTCCTTAATATATGAACACAGTCTATCTATACTGGCAGACACTTCTAAAATTAACTTCTGCACCCATTGTTCAAAAATATCCTTTGATATGTTTAATGTTATTTTGTATTTTACTCCATTCTGAGCCATGGTGGCACAGTGGTTAGAGTGCAGTACTGCAGACTACTTCTGCTGATCGCTGGCTGCCAGCAGTTTGGCAGATCGAATCTCACCAGGCTCAAGGTTGACTCAGCCTTCCATCCTTCTGAGGTTGGTAAAATGAGGACCCAGATTGTTGGGGGCAATATGCTGACTGTGTAAACAGTTTAGAGAGGGCTGAAAAAGCAGTATGAAGCAGTATTTAAGTGCTATTGCTATTCTATGTTAGTAAGTCAAACTGAAGTATTCTTCTCCTTTAATTATAATCTTTAGTTGCCTTTGGTTTCCTCTAGAGTCCCTCAAGCTCCCATCTTATCATATTTTCTTTTAAGAATTTAAAACAACAGTATTTTCTCATGGGAAGGATTCTGATAACTAATTTCAAAATCTGAGTTCAAATCCATCTGGACCTTTAGTCCATTCACTGTATAACATTCTAATTGCTGTTCTGCTGATTATCCCTCCTCCCCCCCCCAGTTTTTATGTTCTTAAGCTTATCTTTCAAACTTTTTTTTGCTGAGGATTAAAGGGAACTTCCCCAGTGCGTGTCCACTGGAAGGTTCTTAATAGTTGAAAAGCAGTAAAAAAAAAACAAACAATTTCCATAAGTATTTAAGAACTTGGTGTCCATAATATAGACTATATTGTGGTTCTGAGCTTGGTGGAAATCCTCAATTCCCAGCCACTCAACTTGTGAGCTAACTGAAGAAGTCTTAGTTGCTGCAGTTTACTCAAGAGGAGCAGCTGTCCACATTGGTTGATGTGGCAATCTCTTTGTCTCCAGGGAGATTTTGCTGGCTAGAATTCAACCTCTGGCTGCTGATCTGTAATATCATCTCCGATCCTTCATATATATCTAGTTTGCGATGTCCTCAATGAAACCCATCACCTACCACCAGGCTTACATAAAATGCTGGGCAGGGAGGAGAAGAGAGCCCATGTTTGTGGGTGCTCCTTCAAAAAGACTCTGTTCCCCAGACGTTGTGATTTTCAAAATTGCCTTGGGACTTGGTCTTCTTTATGCACTTAAAAAGAATATAATTCTTTAAATGCTTAACCTAATCTAAACACAGTATCAAGAAAATGGTTAATCCAGGGGTGAAATCCAGCAGCTTCTGGAGAACCGGTAGCGGAAATTTTGAGCAGTTTAGAGAACTGGCAAATACCACCTCTGGCTGGTCCCAGAGTGGGGTGGGAATGGAGATTTTGTAATATCCTTCCCCCAGGAGTGGGGAGGGTATGGGGATTTTGCAGTATCCTTCCCCTGCCATGCCCACCAAGCCACGCCCACTAAACCACACCATACCAACCAAGCCATGCCTACAGAACCGGTAGTAAAAAAATTTGGATTTCACCACTGGGTTAATCTCATCAATAATTTGAATCACATGAAGCTACTGTGTTTCCCTGAAAATAAGACATCCCCTGATAATAAGCCCAATCAGGCTTTTGAGCACATGCACTAAAATAAGCCCCCTCAAAAATAAGTCCCCCCAAAAAATAAGCCATTCCTGAAAATAAGCCCTCCCTGAAAATATTTAAACGCATGTGCAACTGGTCCCCGCCATTTCCTCTGGTTAGGGTTAGGGAGACAGAGCTGGAAATCAGGTAAGGACAGCAAGAGGAGCCCCGTCTTGCTCCACACACCCCAAAATAATAAGACCTCCCCAAAAATAAGGCCAAGCGCTTATTTCAGGGTTCAAAAAATATAAGACAGGGTTTTATTTTCAGGGAAACACGGTATTAAATATGCTGGTTACACTAATGTTGCATTGCTATCATTAACCAAAGGAAGGATCATGATAGCTAGGTGTTGATGGTAAAACCAAAGGCTTGGTTGTCTCTTGGTCACTGCAAGTCTTTCATGGAACCAAGCTGAAATCCATCTCCATCTCAAATCCTAAGGCTTCCTTGCTGCCCACCTTTACCTAAACTTCTGTTTGGAACACAAGGAGCTAAAATATTTTCCTTTGGAAATAAAAATTGGGCCTCTTGGCAGGCTGCACTATATTTCAAAAAAGAGCACATCTGTTCTCATTTGACATGATGACCTTAAGAAAAATAGAAAGGTTTTTGAGCCAGGGTGGATCATTTTCTGGGGAATTCAACATCTTTCTCAATCTCTTGTTTATGCTGTGGCCAGGCCTCTCCATGCCAAGGCAGAGCAACAGCTGATGTGTGAAGAACATGAAGAGGAAAAAATCAACATATACTGCTTGAACTGTGAGGTTCCAACCTGCTCTATGTGCAAAGTCTTTGGAGCCCACAAAGACTGTGAAGTGGCTCCTCTGACCAACATTTATAAGCGCCAAAAGGTACAAGGAGTGGTGGTGGGAGAGGAAGAATGGAAATGAAAGAAGATCCTGTCTTCTTTCTACTCATAGTTTCTGTTTTGGACAACTAGAGCAAAAACTTGAGTTGTGCAGAATCTTGTGGGGGATACACCATTACACATGTTAGATGCTGGTGCCCAATTTAACAACAGCATTGTGATCCTGGCCTGATATTACAGCTTAGAATGTTGGTTTCCAAGTCAACTGTCACACAGGGGAATTGCCGCACCACAACTGACCTATTCATGTATCAGATGTGTTTATGGGTCTGGAAGAAAATGCTTGGATCATGAGCACCCAGGTAGCATTGATTGGGGTTTTTCCTCTTCTCTGCTGCTTCCCTTCTATGCTACTTCCTTGTTTTCTTGGACAAGAGCCCATCCAGGGTGGGGCTTTCAGTTGCCTTATGACTTGCATTATCCTCTTCCTTGATCTAGATTCCCTAGAATTACTCCATCTGACCGGTTAGTCATTATGTTGGCTGCACAATCATGCAATAGAAGCAGAAACATGTCCACAGGCACTGCACTGTAGCCTTCCTCTCTTCTTGAAGACCTGCATAGAGGCTAGACTTTGGAGGAAATGGATTTTGAGACTAAGCCCTGATGAGCCATAAAACAATTTCATGCAGCATATGAGTCTATGGCTCATCAAGCTTTAGCCTCAGAGTCTAGCCTCTATGTATATCTTCCAGTGAGACATTTCAAGTTTCAAATGAATTTGAATAGTTTGTGGTTTGGAGTAGTGGAGTAATACTGTGTAATGTATATTTGCTAAGGCATGACAGGCTTTATGAATACCTGTTTTCACCATTGCATTGACTTAAGTAATGTGAGCCCAGCCATTACGTTTTGCCTTCCTATTTCTGCAGGGGGAGCTGAGTGATGGCATTGCCATGTTAGTGGCAGGGAATGACCGTATCCAAGCCATCATCACCCAGATGGAAGAAATCTGTAAAACTATTGAGGTGAGCATAAAATCATTCAATTTATTTTTTGGGATGCTCTCAAGCGATGTTTATTTCTGCAGGATATGCCAATACAGGTAATCTTTGACTTACAACTATTTATTCAGTGACTGTTCAAAGTTACAATGGCACTGAAGAAGTGACTTACAACTGGTTATGGAGCATCCCCACGGCCACATGGTCAAAATTCAGGTGCTTGGCAACTGGTATTATTTATTCACTTAACAACCGTAGTGATTCACTTTAGCAAAAAAGGTTGAAAAATTGAGTGCAGCTTACTTAACAAGTGCCTTGCTTAGCAATGAAAATGTTGGACTCAATTGTGGTTGTTAAGGATATTCTTGGCTCATAACCAATGTTATGGATTATTGAGCAGAGAACCCCTTGAGTATGCACATGAAAATGGCTGAGAGTGAATAACCACAGTTAATATACTGACACACTGAGTTGTGGTAGTCTTTTACTTTTTAGAAAAAAGTAAAGTGAAGTCCAATAACAATCCAAGTCATACACAGATAAGGCGATAGTTAAAATATTAATTCAGGGATATTCCAAATACAAAGTCTTCTTACCAGTTGTTGTCATTACACAATAAAACAGTTCTTCTTGAGTTTCAAACAGGAACAAGGTCAGTATTAAAACATTCAATAAATAGTAGAAAGCAACAAGTAGCAATGATCAAACAGTGATCATACAGAGAGAACAGGTAGAGAGTAACAGCAAATAAGCAGATAAAATGGTGTAGTGTCCGCAAGCCATGATTCAGGTTTCCCCTTAAGTACATTGGCTACAGAGCTTAGCCAATCAGGATACAGAATGATGCAATACAGTCTTAAAGCAATATAATACCTTTTGACAAACATGTATTGATAGTTTATATATTGCCTGACCAACTAGTTAGACAATAGCCATTTTCTAACAGTGGTCATAAGTTGAGGACTACCTCTAAGCTTCCTTCTTTCTCCCACATGAAAGTTGGAGAAAAGTTGGAGTCTTCTGAGAGCAAATAAGAGGAAAAGCATGGAAACATACACCTGCAGTACTTATTGATCTCATTATGCCATTTAGTTAACTTTAATCTCTGATGGAAATAGTACTTTTAAAATAATAGTTCATCTATTCCCTCCCTGGCAGGATAATGCTCGGCGACAGAAGCAGCATCTTTGCCTGCGCTTTGACTCTTTGTACAGCATCCTGGAGGAACGCAAAAAAGAGCTGTTGCAAGAAATCGGACGAGAGCAGGAAGAAAAAGTCCAAAGGGTGCGGGGGCTCATCCGGCAATATGGAGACCACCTTGAGGTCTCCTCTAAGCTGGTTGAGTCAGCCATCCAGTCCATGGAGGAACCTCAGATGGCTCTCTATCTGCAGGTGCATACGGGTGTGACAAGACAGGGTGGGGGAGCAGGGTAAGCCTGGAGCCAGTTTAAATCGATCAGCAAGAAGCAGGATATACTGTCAGCTTTCTTAAGGATGGACAAGTAAGGAGAGGAGAGAAGCAGGACTCTGCTTGCAACATGGAAGATTCAGTGGTTTAAAACTTGGGGATATAGTTGTTTTCTGCTTCGTTGATGCTGAAGATTCTCTCTTTCTTTCCTGCAGCAGTCAAAGGAGCTGATCAAAAAGTGAGTAGAAGCAACAGGAGCAAAGATCCAGGCCTTTAGCCTTAATATCAGCCTTCAGTGGCCCAGCCGGCATTCAACAGCAGCACTCGAGATATCAGCGATCCACTTTTTCTTGCATATTTTTTATTTTATTCAGAAGATTAAAATACAAAATCCCCCCAAAAATTAACCAAGTCAAAACAAAACTAGACAAAAACATTTTAAAAATGGGAGTTAAATGGACAGAAAAAACAAAACTACATATTATCCCCTCCTGACAAATATATTGCAACAGAAATAGTTTTCCCTCTTGTGAAACAGGTTCAAGATTTATACACTTCCGCATCTATTTGCAACCCAATCTGATGTGTCATACATTATGTACATGAAGAAAAAATAGTTAACAGGTTAATCAACAGCAAAGTTAAACAGAGATTCACTTCTGATTTATCCACACTCGGTTCTTTGACCCAGTTAGGCTGGTGTCTGTTTCTCCAAAACCCACAAATTTGTGATTTATTATTTAGGCTCACAGGAATGATCTTCTCCTTCTTAAGCAACCACAGCAGTGGGATTCCTTCTGGATTTAGGATTACTGTCAGTGCTGTAGATTTTTCAGGTTGATGTGTTAATGTTATTCCAAATAATATCCATGCTTAGAATTGTGGAAGCAGTTTCTGAGTCACACAGGAGTCTTTCTCAACATAGATTTTGTCAACTAAAACTGAAGAGACAACTTCGTTTGCTTTCAGTAATTGCTACTGTAAGTTAGTATTTAGATCAAACCACACAATTTCTCTATAGGACAGAGCAATGAAAACAACAGCAGAAAACACATTTTCTTACAGCTTTCAAATATTTATATCCTACGCAAACACATAAACATATACATATACATATATGTTTTGAAATAATAGAGAGCTCTTGCTTGTGCTTCTTCCCTACCTGTTTAACTTTACTTGGATTTATAGAACATTTTGATGGAAGTCACAATTGGCAGTAGTAAGCCATGATACCTGGCCTTTTCCCCAATTCCCCAAAAATGCTATGCATAACTGGGGTGCATACTTTCCAGAATCTTGATGGGGACAGTTTTGGAAGCCATTTCAGCTGACGTCTTTAATTCATTATTTGCTGGAAGCAGAATGGACAAAGAAGGGAGGAGACAAAAATAGCTAAACACATTCACACTGTTGTCTCATTTTGGAGAGAAAGGAATCTTCTCCTGCTGACTGCCGGTTCCCATCTCTATTTTTTTTTTTTTTTTGGTGAAAAAAGACATGCATCAGATAGATTTCATCATGCATCTTATTTTCTGCAGGATCACAGACATGTCCAAGGTATCCATGAGTAGCCGGCCTGAGTCTGGCTATGAAAACATGGACCATTTCTCTCTCAATGTAGATCACGTTGCTGAAATGCTGAGAACTATTGAATTTCAGACAGGTGAGGAGTGGCTGGACTGAAACATCTTGCTGGAATGAAGGGAGAGGATGCATCCACTGCTGTTCCTCCATTTGGGTGCCATTCTCTTTAATTTTTTTCATTAACTTACACGTCCCCTGTCTAAGAAGGAATTTGACACTGAGGAGCTGAAACCCTAACTCTTAACTATGTAGGGTGGAAAAGCTTGTAAGGGGGGATTGCAATGAAGGGTATTTGAAGAGTGGAGAAGAAGAAGCCATAGTATTATTGATGGATGGGGATAGATGGAATTATTTAGATTATCTCAAAGAGAATGACCCAAACTATTCTGAACTTGACTCAACAAAATCCCTCAGCCTCCTAAGTAGAAATAGCATAAAATGACAAGTCATTGTCTGGACTATTCAGTGGTTAAACAGCAGGCATTTGAAAGCAAGACTGATGTGTAATCAGGTAATTCTGCAGGTCCACAACATTTATATAGTTTGGGGTTTGAAGGAAATACATATTTGCCTCATGGTGCAAAAATCAACAGCCACACCGCCCAATAAAGGATTTTGTGACTTGTTCAGACAACATACCTGAGTCAGCTAAAAGCCTAATGTCTATACAGTATTTGCACAAGATATGAAGCTAGCATATTATGCAAATCCAGAAAATGGATCAGTAACCAGGTAATATATGCAGTTTAAATCCTTAGTGCTGGTGTATTTGGGAAAAATATAAAAAAAATATTTTACTTTAAACTTTTTTTGGGGGGAAATTTGTACCCCCGTCTCTCTTAAAAGTGAATTCCTGCATGTTGTAAAAGGATATTATTGAGCTAGTTAGAATATTAATTTGGAGAACAACGACTTTCTTTACTCAGAAAGATTAAAGGATTTGGTTTCCCTTTTGCTTGTAGCTTAGAGTTGTTTTCTGAAAAATGTATTTAGAACATGTATGATTTAGGAAGGAAATTATACAAAACCTATACAGGAATTATGCATCACGTGTGGGGAACTGCAGCATATTTTTGAAAGGTCTGTCTACATAATGATAACATTCAGAAAGCATGTTGGAAAATCTGTGTTTAGAGATTCAAGATAGATGAATAACACAAACTTGTCATTTTCACATATACCTGCTTCCCACCCACCCACTCTGCTTCCCTCTCAGATATTTCTGGAGAGGAAACTGAGTCTGAAGGAATTATCCCAGAAGGAAGTGGTGAAGCTGGAGAGGAAGACCATCCAGAAGGAACGGAGGGGCCTGAAGGAGCAGAAGGTGAGTTGAAAAGCTGAAATGAGAGGTGGGTAGAGTTGTAATGAGTAGCTCTGGCCTGGCTGGGGATGCATTGAGATTTTGCCACTGCGAGACCTTGAACAGAAAGTCCAAATATTTTTTTCTTCCCACCTGCTCTGTTTGAGCCACAGTTTTCTTAGAAATGTCCTCCTTACAATCTACTCGATATTGAGAACTTGCAGAAGAAAACATCCTCAGAAATTATTTTAATATATTTAGCTCACTTAAGCACAAGTGAGCTAATAGATTAAAATAATGCCTGAGGGATGGCGTCACATATAATGGAAGTGGGGTTATTTTTGCCCGTGATTTTATAATCACAGTTCTGAGTATCTACTTCTGTCTACTCCTGTTGAGTTAACCTCAGCCTTAGCTGTGAAATGTAGAATCCTAATGTCATGTATCTCTTTCTCTCTAGATGGAGAGAACCTGTCTCGATTCAGACCAAAGCCACCTAATATACCATCTCGGGGTAAGTCCCCCTTCTCCTGGACAGTTTCTTTAATTGGCAGAGAATGAGAGGACCAGGAGGAATATGAAAAGGGATCTTCAGGAATGAGTCCCAACAACCAGATGTTCTCTTGATGGGATGCTTACATTGAAAGTTTCTAGGGATGATCTCAATGGAATTTTCTGCCATGCTATTGATTCTTTTGTGTACTTTACCTGGCACTGTGCTATAGAGAAGACAATAGCCTAGCTTCTTTTATCACAATCTTTTTCAATGACATGAAAAAGGGTGAGGTGGAAACACAATGAAAAGAAATACACCCGTCAGCCAGAATTGGAGGAAGGGAATAGAGCAGGTTCTACTGTTTCCAAAGCAGCAGGAAATAATTTAGCTTCCTAACCCAGAAAAAGTGGGCAGAATTCTGGTAACTTATGAATGTTGATCTTTGGCTATTTTGGATCTTCTTTCTTGCTCCTGAGCTTCTGGGTTTTCCCTGGCAAAGTTTCTCCCAGCGTTCACCCTCTTGTTCTCTCCCCCAACTCTTAGCTTTCAGAGTGTATAAAGGAATTAAAAGAAGAGGATTTGTTACCAGTAAAAGATAGTGTGCCCATTAGTGAGCTTTCCTGCTTTGACTGTGACATTCACAAGACCTGGATCAGCTGGGGAGCACTCTGGCACATTTTATTTCCCACTAGATGTGTATCTTTATTTCTTTCATCAGGACAACACTGAAAAGTCACTTTGAAGACAGAAGCAACTGGAGAATGTTCTGGTCAGCCTCATCCTGTGCTTCTTCCTCCTCTCCAGCAGAAGTTTTTCTTGCTTCCCACTAAGTTTTCTTTCTCTATGCATCTTTTTCTTGCTTCCTTCTACACTCCTCTTCTTCCTATAGTACCATTTGGCTTTTTAATTTATGGAGATAATAAAGTTGTGAGTTATTTGCTAACAGCAATTCTGGCAAGTTTCATTGGGTAAGAGATTCTGTTGGACCCCTTTCTTTGGAGGAAAAAAAATGAGATCCATAGGCATGGTTGGTGAAATTTTCCATAGAGTGCTCATTCATAAACTTCTGCATTTATCATTCACAGAGGCTACCTGCACTAGTTCTTCACTGTTTTTAAAAACCACAAACAGCGGCTTTTTCCCAATTCATCAAGGGCTGGCTAAAATGTTTTCTCGTGTTGGGAAAAAGAGGGTCAACCATAGGCATGGTTTTAGCCTGGTTTAGAAACACTTCATTCTCAACCCTCCCATCCTAGTCTGGGTTAAGGAAGGGGTAACTTGTCCCATCCTTTGAACTTGGATGAATTTAAATATTACTTTGACCAGTTGCAAATTTACACTGAGTGAGGAAAATTGGCATCCCTACATTTTGAGCACTGACTCTAGGCTGCATGTACTGGAGGTGGGAGGACAGAACTAGAAACAAAGAATTAGGACACCAGAAGAGCAACAGAATTCCTTGTGTAACTAGGCTGGAACTGACTAAGGAAACAGTGATGGAGTACAAAAAAACAAACATAGGAAGAAGGAGTTGGCAGTCTGCCAAAGGGAAAAAAGACCTCATTTTGCTAGAGAAGTCCTGCTCTACTTGAAATGTCTTCTACCTGGCTTTAGACAGAAGGAATTGGTGGAAAAGTCCAATTCTTCCATGAATGGGAGGTACGTTGGAGCAGGAAAAAATCAAAAGTGGAACTCCATCTTCTGTAGATACAACTTTAGTGAGATGAGTGACCATTTACATTATTTACATTTTTAAAAAAAACTAGGAAGGAAGTCTAATCTGCCTTTCTGACCTGCTGTTTTCAACTAATCAGAGCACCCTCCAACTAAAACATTGCTCATTGTTAGTACCAGCAACCAGCTCAACAGCATCAGTGAAAAAATTGGTTTGGAAGGCGCTTAAGTGTCAGGCCTGGAAGCCATCTTTCGCACTGGATCTTTTTAGCGGGTCTGGGCAGTGTCGCTGTCCATGGTGCTACTCTTGAAGTTCTAGTACTGTACAACGAGTGCTCCACAGCGAAGGAGTCAAGGAAATTTGTGGAGCGGGAAGATCAATGGGGAATTGAGACACCCCCTGTAGCTAATATATATGGTGCTTCAATCTCCCAGTCTAGTTGACATGAAAATGCTCAATTCTAGCCTATATTTCGGGGTGCAATACAGTGTTCCCTTAGATGGAAAGAGTACCCTGGTTCTGAAAGCATTTGGATTTTACTTGAGTTTAGCTTTGCATAGGGTCTGACCAAAGTTGACCTGGAGAATCAACGATCCGATTCAGGCTTCCTTTGGCCTCAAGACCCAAGTTCTGCCTGCTTTCCTGTAAAGCAGATTGAAATAGAGATACATCTGAATGTTTAGACCTGCGGGAAGTTTCATTAGCAAGACTAGCATTTTACTTTCCTCTATCAGCATCCCTTTACTTCTCCAAAGTTGATTAACTTTTAGTAGAGTTGACCTACAGTATCGGGAGATCAATTAAACTTCATAATACATGCTCATTTAATTTTGGTTTGATTGATTGATGGGTTTGCCATATTCGAACCCAGATGATTCGTTAACATCGGTTATGTAATGTGCGGTCCGCAGATAGCATGTTAATTCAATAAATCAGTGCAAAGTACTATAGTGTAAACCCTTCTACTGAACTAAAGAAGCTTCTTGGATGAGAAGCGAAAGGTTTTCAAGGAAAAGAACCAAGAAAGTCTAGTTGCTTTTTGGAAAAGCACCTTTGGGACCCTCTAGTGAATCCAACAGTTTATATCAAGACAACAAACCCCTGACACCTCACAGCTCAGGTAGGACCACCAGTGCAGCCCAGGACGCAACCTCACCCCTTCCCCACCCTAAATCAACAGCCCGCACTCGGAAACCGTTTGACGCCCAAGAAGTTTTATTTCATAAACAAATGTCTTCTGCGAAGGCGCCGGAGTTGGGGCGAGCGACGCGGGGCGATTCCGTTGCTGGATTTGGCTCAGAAAGGCGAGGATCTCTTGCGCGCCCTCGCTGTCGGCTTCACTTGCCTACCGAGTCCAAGAGTTGACGGTTCAACTCTGCCTGGGCTTGCTGGCTCTGCGCCCGGGAGATCTCCATCATGTGGCGGAGGAGGTGGAAGGTGAGGTCGATGGAGAGCGGCGGCTCGTGGCGTTTGAGCCGGTCGCTCAGTTCGGCGAGGCGTCGACGCAGCTCTCCCTCCGGAGAGAGCCGGTGCAGAGATCGCAGCAACAGGCTCGCCACGTCTGGCTCGGGAACAGGTTGCAGTGGCTGGCGGGATCCGGCGCGGTTTTCCTCGGGGAACCACAGCCGCAGGGTCAGGTCGCTTTCCGCGCTGCCCTCGAGGTCGACCGCTGGTCTGGCTCCGAGGGACACTTGCAAGACCAGAAGGAGCAGCGAGGCCAGGAGGCTGGGCAGCTGCGCCCGCCTCATGCTGAGGCGGTCCGGGCCTGGTAAAGGAGACAGGGAGGTCTTGGAGAGAGCGAGACCCGGACAGCTGGTACTGCCAGGGTCACCCAGGAAAGGGAGCAAATAAAGCCACCGACCTTCCCACTAAAGTTGAGGAGAACCTGGGGAACCTGGCTAAGGTCTAACCTGGCTAAGGAAGAGCCTGTAGTACAGTGGACTAAAGCACTGTTATTAACATCTGCTGCTTGCAATTACTGCAAGTTTAAATCTCACCAGGCTCAAGGTTGACTCAGCCTTCCATCCTTTCGAGGTAGGTGAAATGAGGACCTAGATTGTGGGGGCAATAAGCTGACTTTGTATAAAATATACAAAAGTATGAAGGCTATTGCTTAAGGCATTGTAAGCCGCCCTGAGTCTCCGGAGAAGGGCGGCATATAAATTAAAGCAAAAAAAAAAAAAAGGGTCTACTTGAGAGATGCTCTCCTAAGCAACCGGACGGAGGACAGCATCCCCAAGACATCTCCAGCCCTCTCTTGGCGATCCAGTGCCAGTAGGGGGTGACACTGAGCTGGTAACCGCAGCACCCGAGGGCTGACGGGGTTGCCTGGAGGATCGTCTTAGCCTCCGCTTCTTTTTCTCTTCCCACCCGCTCCCCTCCTGCCTCAGCCTCAGGTGGGAAGGGAAGCAACTTACCGCGATGTGTCCTTGCGGAGCCGGGAAAAGGGTGCTCGGAGTAGCTGGCGGGTTCTTTATATATAGCAAGCCGGGAGATCCATTGACGTCAGTGAGGAACATGGACTGATTGCTGATGGTGGGGGCGGTGTCCCCCGATAGACCCTCTTGGGACCTGAGTCTGGGTGGGAGAAGGTGTCCTTGTGCTTTGTTATTGGGGGCCTCCTGTTTCCCCCACCCCCTGGATTATTTCAGCACTCCTGCAAGTCCTCTCAAAGTAAATTCACTCTTTAGGGACCTAGTTTTTCTCACCTGCTTCCCAGGTTCTCAGACTCTGGTCCTAAGAATGCTGGAGCCATTATTCTCAAGGTCCCTGAAAGTGTTTGTGATTCCTTACCCCCTCCGTGTGTGAGCTCTATCATATAGACCATATCATATAGATCATGTTTTTTTTTTCTCTTCATATAATCAGTCTTAATACAAAGCCTCTGTCTTCAAACATGCATGAATCCCAACCTTGGGTTCGATGAGTTTAGAAGATGCTGTCTCTATCACTTAAATGAATTAATATAAGACGAAGTTGCGATGAAGTTCAAAACTGGTTGTCAGACAAGTAATTCTGATTAGACTGAGAAAATTCCATAGGAAAGGATCAGGAAGCAATAGGTAGGAATGGAGGTGAATGTGTCAGCTTTAGCTGGTAATCTGTCCAGCATCTTTGAAAAACAGGATCTTAATATACCAACCACAGCCCATACAAGGGAGGAAGAGGTTGTGACTGGTAAGCAGATCTGAAGAACTGGGCAGACTTGGCCAGCCAGTTGAAATCTCTTGAGGGACAGTAAGATAGGAATGGGCAAGAGGTGAAGGAAGACAAACACACAAAAAGACTCCAAATTATGTCTGAAATTTTAATTATTTAATAAATGTATTAATAAATGTATATGGCTATCCATTTGCCAGAGTGACTCTGGGTAGCTAATAAAAAAACAGACATACAATCCAGCTATCAACCACTTCATGTTTTTTCAAAACAGGCACATCTAACATCTCACCCCAAATTTATAAAGGAAAAAACCATTTTTAATACCTTATGGAAGGTAATAAGGATGGGGAGAGGAGATTATTTCAGAAGAAAAGAACTATTATGGAAAATGTACATCCATGACCTTGAATTGCATCTTGCATGGCATGAGAGCAGCTCTGTAGTAGACAAAAAAGCTCTACAGAGAATCATTAAAACATTAATCACTAAATCGGGCTCCAGCTACCAGCCCTGGATGACATTTTCGAATCTCGCTGTTTGAGGAAGTTGCATAACATTCTCAGAGACTCTTCCCATCCTGCTTACAATCTTTTTGGACTGTTGCCTTCTGGCAGAAGATACAAAACAATTAAAACTCGGATCACACGTTTTCTGAATAGTTTTTATCCCGGAACTATAATTGCACTCAACAATGAACTAAAGGGCCACCATCAGTGAGCTATTGGACAGCATTACTTGGTCTGTTGTGTGGATGTTTGGGTGGTTTAGGGGTGGAGAACTGTGGTGGGTGGAAGTGTGTTTGGGGATTGTTATATGTGTTGGACCTGGTCTTTGGGTGTTAAGTGAATTTCATTGTATGGGTATACTGTGTATACATGTACAATGACAATAAAGTTATTATTATTATTGAAGCTTATTAAGAGATAGTGCAGTGCACAAAATAGTAATGTTAAATGGGCATATCGTGGTGCACACATCTGACCCACTGCATTCTGAACCAGTTAGTTTCTGGATATTCTTCTAGGGCAGCCCCATTTAAAGGGCATTGCAGTCATTTAACCAGAAGGTACTAAGATCTAAATGATCAGGAGCAGAGATACCTGATCCAGGGGCAGATATCATTGACATATCATTTGACACATCAATTGAAGATTAAAGGCAAAACCACTCCTGGACTATAAATGCTACCCATTTCTTGATCAGGATTTGGAAGTACAAGTACAATTGTCCAGTGAGTCGGACAATTTATCCAAACAAGCTAACAGTAAACAACAGTCCAATCAAGGAACCACCAAAACTACTTCCACCAACATTGACAGGGCAACCCACTAGTATATAAAATGAGAGTAAACCCCACTGTCTACTATTACTGATGACATTATCTAGTTTGGTGATAAAATGTCTGCAAGAAAACAACCAAGCTCAGAAAGCACCAAGGATTCCATCTACATACATGTCCAGAAGCTCAAATTATCCTTCCGTGGACACTTTATGTGAAGATCTAGTTTCACATAACTAGATCTTCTAGTTATCTAGAAGATAACTAGAAGGCTCTAATACTGGCAAAGGTGGAAGAAAAGAGAAGAGGATGAAAAACAACAAGGTGGGTAAACTCAGTTACAACAGTGATGGGGATGCCTTGGAAATGCTGAAGGACCAGTTTAGGGACAGAATATCATGGAGAATATCTATTGAAGTCACTAAGAGCTGACACCACCTTAAGTGCACAAAATTGTGGTTGGGCATATTGTGGGAATCTAGTCATTATGTCACAATTGAGCAACAATATAGTTTATTTGCTTGGATATTAGTTATGCATACACAACAATTAATAGAGTTGGAAGGGATCTTATAGGTCATCTAGTCCAACCCCCTGTTCAAGCAGGAGACCCTACACCATTTCTGACAAATGGCAGTCCAATCTTTTCTTGAAAGTCTCAAGTGATGAAGCTCCCACAACTTCTGAAGGCAACTTCTGTTCCATTGATTGATTATTCTCAATGAGTTCCTCCTCATTTCTAGGTTGAATCTCTCCTTGGTCAGTTTCCATCCATTATTCCTTGTCTGGCCTTCAGGCGCTTTGGAAAACAGCTTGATCCCCTCCTCTCTGTGGTAGCCCCTCAAATATTGGAAGACTGCTATCATGTCTCCCCTGGTCCTTCTCTTCACTAGACTAGCCATGCCCAGTTCCTGTAACTGTTCTTCATATGTTTTAGTCTCCAGTCCCCTAATCATCCTGGTTGTTCTCCTCTGCACTTTTTCTAGAATCTCAACATTTTAAAAATAAAATTATATTTTGTTAGGCTGTTGTGCTTGAACTTTAACACTTTGTGTTAAATCTGACAAGCGACCCAATTCTCGGATGGGATCGCCTTGCAACAGTAGGCACCCATTGCCTCCGTCCTGCTATAGAAATTGGCAGGTCCTGTATATTTTATTTTCAACCCCCAGTTATTATTTCGGGCTGCCTTCCATTGGCTGGGGCACACAGACGGCTGATTTGGTAGCCGACGATCCGAGCTGAATTAGCTTCTCTCTACTTTTCCCCTCCCCGCTTCCCATTCATCTCCTCGTGCTGCTTGGCCCCAATAGGAAGACAATAGGAAGACAAACATCCGCTAGCGAATGCCATTCTTTGGGCAAACACCGGCCAGGTCCGCCGCCGCGAAGCGAGGAAGCGGCGATGATTGGCTGGCGGGGCGGCCCTGCAGAGAGGCTCGACGGCGGGAGGGCGAGCGAAGGAGCGAGCGAGCGTCCGGTGTTCTGAGCCTGCGTAAATAGCGGGCCTAAGAAAGAGCGCGCTTGTGACTTAAAACTCCAGCTCTGTGAGGAGAGACGGGGCTCTGCTGAGCAGCCTTTCCCCTCATCCTCTGAGGGTAAAGGGCAGACTAGCACTCACCTACCCACCCCCCGCAAAAAAAAAAAAAGTGGAAAAAAGAAGCCTATTTTTTCTGGACGCTAAAGCAGAAGAGGCCTGTTATTTCAAGAATAATAATAACTTTATTGTCATTGTACATGTATACATAGTATACCCATACAACGAAATTCACTTAACACCCAAAGACCAGGTCCAACACACATAACAATCCCCAAACACGCTCCCACCCACGACAAATTCCCCACTAAATCACCCAAACATCCACACAACAGACCAAGTCACTCCTTCGCCTAGATCTTCGAACCGCGACCCCTCGCCGCAGGGAGGCGGATCCAATTAGATGGATCCGCCCCAGGCGCCTGATGGATCCTGATAGGTTCCAGACGGAGCTTGGGCCATTTCCTGAGGATCTAGCACATGACTCGGCCGAGGACCTGGTAGCCGCCTGGGATCGGGCGGCTGGTGGGGCCTTGGACCGAGTTGTGCCTTTGCGGCCTCTGACCCGATGCCGATCCCGGGTGGCTCCTTGGTTTACTGAGGAGCTGAGGGAAATGAAGCGCCGGAAAAGACGCCTGGAGAGCGGTTGGAGGGCCAGTCTCGCTGAATCTGATCGAACACTGGTAAGGTCGCATATTAAGACCTACCTAGTGGCGATAAAGACGGCAAAGTCTAACTACTTTTCCGCCTCTATTGCGTCATCAGGGAATCGTCCGGCCGCCCTGTTTAGGGTGACCCGCGCCCTGCTCCATCTGGGAGTGCGGGAGGATCCCTTAGAAGGCAGGGCGGAGGATTTCGGACAATACCTGTATGACAAAATCGCTCAGATCCGGGGGGATTTGGACTCTGACTGGGTAGATCAGGGCAGGGTGACGAGGAACAGTCTTGAGAATGTTATCTGGGAGGAGTTTGATGCTGTGACTCCCGATGATGTGGACAGGATTTTGGGGAGACTTAGTGCGGCCACATGTTTACTGGACCCGTGTCCCTCCTGGTTGGTACTGGCTTCCCGGGAGGTTACACGAGGCTGGCTCCAGGGCGTTATTAATGCTTCCTTGAGTGAGGGTCACTTCCCCGCTGCCCTGAAAGAGGCGGTGGTGAGGCCTCTCCTCAAGAAGCCGTCCCTGGACCCAGCAATATTGGCTAACTATCGTCCTGTCTCCAACCTTCGCTTCATTGCGAAGGTTGTTGAGAGTGTGGTCGCGCAACAGTTTCCACAATTCCTGGAGGAAACATCCTATCTGGATCCGTTCCAGTCAGGTTTCAGGTCTGGGCACAGCACGGAAACGGCATTGGTCGCGCTGGTTGATGATCTCTGGAGGGCTCGGGACAGGGGTTATTCCTCTGTTCTGGTCCTATTAGATCTCTCAGCGGCTTTTGATACCATCGACCATGGTATCATGCTGCACCGGCTGGAAGAGTTGGGGGTGGGAGGCACCGTGTTACGGTGGTTCTCCTCCTTTCTCTCCGACCGGTCGCAGTTTGTGTTGGCAGGGGGGCAGAGGTCGACCTCGAGGCCTCTCATTTGTGGAGTGCCGCAGGGATCGGTCCTCTCGCCCCTTCTGTTCAACATTTATGTGAAGCCGCTGGGCGAGATCATCCGTGGCTTTGGGGTGAGATACCACCAGTACGCTGATGACACCCAGCTGTACATCTCCACCCCAGGCCACCCCAACGATGCCCTTGAAGTGATGTCCCAGTGCCTGGAGGCTGTGCGGATCTGGATGGGGAGGAACAGGCTCAGGCTCAACCCTTCCAAGACTGAGTGGCTGTGGCTCCCGGCATCCCGATATAGTCAGTTGACTCCATCACTGACTATTGGGGGCGAGTCTTTGGCCCCCACTGAAAGGGCTCGCAATCTGGGAGTCCTCCTGGATAGGCAGCTGTCTTTGGAGGAACATCTGACGGCTGTTACCAGGGGGACCTTTTATCAGGTTCGCCTGATTCGCCAGTTGCGGCCCTTTCTTGATCGGGATTCCCTGTGCACAGTCACTCATGCCCTCGTCACCTCTCGCCTTGACTACTGTAACGCTCTCTACATGGGGCTCCCCTTGAAGAGCACCCGGAGGCTCCAGCTGGTCCAGAATGCAGCAGCGCGGGTAGTGATGGGAGCAACATGGCGCTCCCATGTAACACCACTCCTGCGCGAGCTGCACTGGCTCCCGGTGGTCTTCCGGGTGCGCTTCAAGGTGTTGGTTATCACCTTTAAAGCGCTCCATGGCATAGGGCCTAGCTATCTCCGAGACCGCCTACTGCTACCGATGACCTCCCATCGACCCGTGCGCTCCCACAGAGAGGGCCTCCTCAGGGTGCCATCAGCCAAACAATGCAGGCTGGTGGCCCCCAGGGGGAGGGCTTTCTCTGTGGGGGCTCCCACCCTCTGGAATCAGTTGCCCCCGGAGATAAGAAGAATCCAGGACCTCAATGCCTTCCGTCGTTCCCTGAAAACCTATCTTTTCCAGCAAGCCGGGTTGGCTTAAGAAGAAATTTTAAAACTTTTAAATCCTTTTAATTAGTCTGTGATTTTTAATTTTTTGGGCCAAATTTTATATATATTTTTAAATGTTTTAATATTTGTATTCTATGTTTTTTATCTTGGCTGTACACCGCCCTGAGTCCTCAGGGAGAAGGGCGGTATATAAATTCGAAATTAAATTAAATTAAATTAAATTAAAAGTAATACCATCCAACAGCTCACTGATGGTGGCCCTTTAGTTCATTGTTGAGTGCAATTATAGCTCTGGGATAAAAACTATTCAGAAAACGTGTGGTCCGAGTTTTAATTGTTCTGTATCTTCTGCCAGAAGACGACAGTCCAAAAAGATTGTAAGCAGGATGGGAAGAGTCTCTGAGAATGTTATGCAGTTTTCTCAAACAGTGAGATTCGAAGATATCGTCCAGGGCTGGTAGCTGGAGTCCGATGATATTCTGGGCAGTTTTAATGATTCTCTGTAGAGCTTTTTTGTCCGCTACAGAGCTGCTCCCATACCATGCAAGAATGCCATATGTCAGGACACTCTCAATGGTGCAAGAACATGGAGGCGGCCTGTTCCTCTCTTGTGGAGACCAGGAAAAGCAGAGGGGCTGCATGGGAGGGCGTCAAGGTCTCCTCAATGCTGAGTTGGGCAATTATGGTTTAAATGCAGGCCCTCTGGAATTTTGGTCTGTTCGAGCACCATGTAGTAGTTTGCAAAGGGCCAGTATTCCAGCAGCAGAGATATGGCTTTCCTTTATTACCCCCAAATACAGGTAGTCCTCGACTTACAATAGTTCACTTAGTGACCATTCAAAGTTATGTCACTGACAAAAGTGACTTATGACCCTTTTTCACACTTACAACCATTGTAGCATCCCCATGGTCACGTGATTTACATTCGGGTGCTTGAAAACTGACTCACATTTATGACAGAGTTGCAGTGTCCGGGAGTCATGTGATCCCCTTTTGCAACCTTCTGAGCAAGCAAAGTCAAGGGGAAACCAGATTCACTTAACAACCATGTTATTAATTTAACCATTGCTGTGATTCACTTAACAAATGTGGTAAGAAAAGTCATAAAATGGGACAAAGCTTACACACTTTTCACTTAACAACGTAAATTTTGGGCTCAATTGTCGTAAGTTGAGGGCTACCTGTACAGCCATCAGCGTTTCTCAATCGCAGCCACTTCAAAACCTGTGGGCTTCAACTCCCAGAATCCCCCAGCCTTCATATCTACCCATCTTGAAATTGCTGAGGTTGAGAAATACTGATCTATCAGAAGGAAAAGTGAATGGCCATTGGTCATATGTTTTCTTCATGCATTTGTTGCATTCTCTTTAAAAGCCTGTTGTCAGCAGGATAGGGACTTCCACACCAACAGTACATTAAATTAATTCATTCTGAACCAATTTTGAATCTGTCACACTGAATAATTAGGAGTGCAATTGTCATTATGCTACCAGTGCAGATGTACCAATTTAGGCTTGTAACTCAGTGCTCCAGAGCTTGCAAACAGTCTTTGCTTCTTGAGGAACAATAATACTCAGGGCTTACTAGATCTGACTTCACTTAAATTCAAACTTTTATGTTTATTCATTTGATTTATATATCACTTTTTGTACAGAAGCTCATTATAGCATACATAGTATTCCCTCCTCTTTTCTCCCATAACCACAACCCTGATCAGTAGATTGGCTTGAATGAAAGTAACCAACCTAAATATCGCTTAGTGAGCTTCCATGGCTGATATAAGATTAGAAATGGGTCTCCTTGATCCTAGTCCAAAACCTTAACTACTGCACCATATATGCATTCTATATGATTGCCTACTTTGTAAGAATTAATTCCAGTTGGATTGGACTAAGCATCCTATTTTTCATAGTAGTCATTTTGATTCCTTAGAATCAACCAAAACCTAAAAGTCAATCATTCTTACATATTACTCATCAACAATGGACATTATTTTGGCTACAACTGTGGTCCCTGGATTTTCCCTTGAGCTTTAATTTGTTCCTTGTCAGCCAAATGAGTCTCTTGTAGTGTCATAACATCTATCCTATTATCTATGGCCAGTCTGCTTAGGTACTCATATTTACTTCTACTTAAGCCTTCTATGTTTAGTTGCAAAATATGGATCTGGAGTCCAATATATTTAATCAGTGAGTTCTTAAAAAAACTTGTTAAATAAAAAACACTGTCCATATATCTTTTATATATATATATATATATTTGCTGACACTTTAAACTAAATTAATTTGTATATTGGTGATTGATGATCTCTGTAGATGTCATACACATCTATTACAAATAAATAAATCAACAATAGAAGCTTCCTAAGAGACTGGTTCAATATATGGAGATACCCTCTAGTTATCATAGCAAATTGCCACTAATAGATCTCTCCTTGATCAATTTTCCAAATTCTTTCCAAAAATTAACTTAGCTGTGTATCAGTTGGGCTCCCAGCATCCCAATATTTCAAAAGTGAGTTCAGCAATAGACCCCATGCTTTGCATTCAGGTGGCCTCAGATCTAGTTCTTGATATGCCAAAGCAAGAGCAGAAAAGTAGCCTTAAAACACTAAAAAGCCACTACAGTAATTATTTACAGTAATAGGCAAAATGGACCAAATGTCTTATTCCATGGCTCAGTTACACAGGATGCTTGGTCTGGTTACTGAATTCTCACTGAGTTAAAATAATGCATTAAGCCATAAACTAATTGAAAATTGGGTTATATGACACAGTAAGCTACGAAAGACCTAAATACAGGTAGTTTTAATTTGGTCTCACACCTGGGACTGGCAACTTGATCATTAAGCAAAGCAGTTGGTAGTGAAACTGCAATTGTAGTTATGATCTTATTTCAGCTTTCCTTTGCTTTATAGACCTGCGAAGTTTATAAATGCAAGGATTGGTTGCAAAGTTACTTTTTCTTCATTGTTATAAAGGCTAATGGTTACTGTATAAGGCAGTTGTTAAACGAGAACTACCGGAAAAGAGAACATTGACGTTTACATATGCTAAGTGTATCCATTAGAGCCAAGTGTATCCTGGCCTGCAAGTATAAAAGAGCTTCTTACGTTCCTAAAGAATAGTAAACATAGCTCATAGAAATTAGTAGTTTTCCTACAAGGCCCTACCAAACACTCTATAGTCAAGTACCTAGATGATTGCAGCATTTCTTGTGTTCTATAACACAGTATATCTACAGTTCCATCAAGCAGCTGTGATAGCTGGTCTGATTATTTAACTGCTAATAGCAGAGTATGCAGGGCAGAGGTTTATTTTGCCCAATTCTCCTTTTCAGAAAACACTTGGAGCTTTTTCACGAATATGTCTTTGTGCAGTTGCATATGCTGGTTGATTGGGCATCCTTGTGGTTGGTATATGGTATGCATTCTGGGTTGTTCATCTGTTTGCATTTCATGAAGAACAGAGAGTAAAGAGAAGCTGCAGGTGTTCTAATAGGATTAAGCATAGTTCTCACGTCTTCCCATGGTTATAGTTTATTGGCTTTCCAGGAAAGATAACTGTTCCAGATAATGGCAACACACTGGACCACAGGAAGTCTGGAGATGGAGAAAGAAGAAAAAGTCAAGGACAACAACATTGCCAATTATGGATTTGAGTGTTGGCGCATATGCATGTAGGCAGTGTCAGAAGTAAAGGAATTTAGGGAAGAAAGGCAGTTTATACCTGTAGTTCAAGGGGATGAAATAGAAGTTGGCAACCTGCACTGCTGGCCAAATCTGAAAGACAGAGACAGCACCATTGGGAAAAAGTTTGATGAAGAACAGCCACCCAATAGGAAGCCACATCTGCTTCATCCCACCCACCCAATAGGAAAGGAGAATCTGATGTTTGAAGCAACATTAACAGGGCTGGATCAACTGAATGGCGAAACAAGTCTATAGAGTCTCTGGAAAATATGGAGGTAATCTTTTCTTCCACCAATCTGCCTAGACAATCTCTCTGCAAGGCTATCCAGAGGAAGGATGTCAAGTCCCAGCAATAGTATCTGATGGCCACTCACATAGTAGTTGGTGATCAGGGCATCAGGGTAGTCCTGCAAGAAAGCAGAGGAGAGACAGGTAGGTAGGGTTGTTGTATGTGTCCAGCTTTGAAGGCTTTATACTGACAGTCCTGAAAGAGAAAAAAAATCCCAGGGAGAAGTTTTTTGAAGTTCTAAGGCAGGGCTGTTAAACTCCTGGCCCATGGGTAGACTAGACTAGACTAGACTAGAATTCTTTATTGGCCAAGTGTGATTGGACACACAAGGAATTTGTCTTGGTGCATACGCTCTCGGAGTACATGAAAGAAAAGATACATTCGTCAAGAATCATACGGTACAACACTTAATGATAGTCATAGGGAAACAGTCAATATAAATCTTAAGGATACCAACAACAAGGTTACAGTCATACAGTCATAAGTGGGAGGAGATGGGTGATAGGAACGATGAGAAGATTAATAGTAATGCAGATTTAGTAACTAGTTTGACAGTGTTGAAGGAATTATTTGTTTAGCAGAGTGATGGTGTTCGGGGGAAAACTATTCTTGTGTTTAGTTGTTCTGGTGTGCAGTGCTCTATAGCGTCATTTTGAGGGTAGGAGTTGAAACAGTTTATGTCCAGGATGCGAGGGGTCTGTAAATATTTTCACAGTCCTCTTTTTGACTCGTGCAGTATACAGGTCCTCAATGGAAGGCATTGAATGCGTCATGCGCTGGCCACACCCATGCCCGGTTTAGTGAAGGGGGAAAAAGTCCCAATACATCACATGACGATGCCATTATGACATGAGTTTGACATCCCTGCTCTAAGGCCAGATGATAGTTCTTCCTAAAGTCAAGTCTAAATCTGCCTCCCTGAACCATCTAGTTTCTCACTGCCTGAGTTCAAACATTGCATCGCATTCCCACACTTTGTTAAGCTGGGGTTTCCTTTGATTTAAGGAATCACTGGCCTTACTCATACAACATACTGACAAGGCATGTATTGCGTCCCGTCAATAAAACTGTGTCATCTGATGGGCCCCAGGAATGTGCCGTCTCTTGTCATGGTGCCTGTTCTCTGGAAAAAAACACCCTGAAATTCACATGGTTTCCACCCTAACCTTACTTAAACAAGCCTTTAAAACTTGATTCAACCGCAGTCTTTGGGCCAGAATAGGCAATGCCCCTTCGTGGGATGTTTGGTGGCTTAAATAACATTGTTTTTTTTTTCTGGACTTTTTCATTCTCACATTATGTATTTTTTTTTTACTATTTTACTATTTTTATTTTACAAAATGAAATGGTCTTGAAGAAATAACTGCTAATCCATGCAAATGTGTTCACAACAACAAAAACAAAACCCCACCCACATGTCCATGGAGTTTCTACCTATCACTTTTCCACCATCATCCAAAACATCTCAGACAGATTCCTGTGTGATTGGGAGTGAATTCAGGAAAATAGAAGTAAGAGATGTATTGGGGGTAATTACTCCTTTTAGATCCTGCCTTGATTCAATATTTCTAAACTATAGGCGGTCTTTCTCAATCAGCTCTTTTCTTTTCTAAGAATGGGTTCCATCAAACTTCTTGACAATGTATTCTTCATGACTCATCATTGCTTAGCAAACAAAGTGTTATAGTACATGCAAACATAAGACATGAGAATTCTTTGATGAACAAGGAAGAGCAAACAGAAAGCATCTTGCTAAGGCATCGTCATAACATGCTGGAAGATGCGTGGCCCCTTAACCAAACCTGCACTGTGTGACTCAGCCACCCTGAGAGGGGCAGGCAGGCATCTCACACTGCAGAATATGACGGACCACTAACCAAGGAACAAAAATAGACATTAAAAAAGCCATTCAAGAGTATGACAGAAGTTGGCACAGTTCAAAAGACAGAATCTTGTATCCGAGGGCAGCCTTGTGGGAATGAAAGCTGCTATGGAAGCTGTGCATCTCTGTCTTTTTTGAATTTTTATCCATTAGATATAAAGAATATTGTACATAAGTGACCTTTTTTTTTTTTTGTGGCTGTTAGTACATGGTGATTACTGGCAACAATATTTTCTTAAATTCTCCAGAAAGATTTTCAATGTAAACCAAAATATTTCTCTAACATTCTGCTTCTACATACTAATGAATTAAACAACTTTAGAATGAGAGGGTAAAGATAATGAATAGATGAATGTGTTACTATTGACTATGAATTTGGAAATTCATAAAGGAGAAAGCAATTTGATGGTTGTAGAGGAAAATTAAATTACTTTTCTGTGAATTGAATTCCATAATTTAATCATACTCTATTTCATTAGTAGTTTCTTTTGTCTATTTGAAATCTCCCCCATTCAATGACAAGGGATAATAAAGTACTATATTATGAGAGAGAGTGCATAAAAGCCTAGCTGGTGGCCCAGTTTTCCTCTTCTTGCTACATTTCTGTTTGCGACTACTCTGCAAAATGTTGGGTAGTGCTGTCTTTGAAAAGGAGATTGGCCTAGAACAGTTTAAAAAAAACAAACAAAAAAACTTGACAACTTCTAGCTGAGAAATTATGGAAGTCGAAATCCACACAGCTTAAAGTTGCAATGTTTGAAAAAACACTGTCCTAGAGAATTTCTTCTATATTCCAGATCAAGAATGCTTACCTGCTCTTGTAGCAAATTTAAGAGCAGCAGCTTTCTTTACTTTTTATTTTATTTTATTTTTTTAAATTTTTATTTATTTTTATATGCCGCCCTTCTCCGGAGACTCAGGGCGGCTTACAATGTGTTAAGCAATAGCCTTCATACTTTTGCATATTTTATACAAAGTCAGCTTATTGCCCCCACAAACCGGGTCCTACTTTGACTTTGTGCTACGTTCAAAGAATAATTTGCATGGATGGCCAATTAATTCATTCAGCCAAGTGAATACACAACTACAGCTTTTCAGCTTCCCAAGAATATTACATGTTCTTGGGAAGCTGAAAAGTGACAATGAGACAACATTGTGGAATTGCAAAGTAGCTTTGCAACAGGGACACTATGAAAATCAGATTTTTGCTTTTCAGAGTCACTGGAAAATGTATGAATATGACATAGATGCCTACTGTAGGTTTGTTGATTTGGAGAAAATAAATAGGCTTGAATTATAGAATGTTTTGCACAAAAACAGATGGTTGGTTGCTAAATACGTAAGATTAGTATATGATGTGAGTAAACCATGCATAAAAATAAATAAGTTGTCTGGATATGTCATTTGTTTATTCCTTTACCATATTGTATTGCTAGTCATTTTGTTCTGTTAGCATTTGTTGTGTTTTATATTGTGACTCTGCCAGAGTTGGCTTGGAGTCAGGTCGTGCCAAAATATGTATGTATGCCTTGAACTTGAGATGGGCAGCAAATAACTTTGATAAATAAATATGTATGTATGAATAAATAAGTAAAACTATTCACTAAGTACATTTAGCATAAGATAAAGATATGTGATAACACCTTGGCTGGAATGTATTTATAGATACAGATAAATGCATAAGGAATGCTTGCATAAGGTTAGATTTAATTATAGTATATTTTCTTTTCTTTCCTCTTACCTCCAGTCTTTAGTTTCTTTTGCACACTTCTTACTCCTTTCCTGCACTTTGTGTAATGCTGTCTATTTGCAGTGGAACAGTGTAATGGATAAACATGCATGTTTTGCACTGTTTCTTTAAGGCAAATTGGCTGAAGAAATGGCAAAGATTTTAAACCTAGTAAGCAATGCTTCTTCTGCTTTTTTGAAATCTCCGTACCCACACATCTATCTTGATGCTAAATTTGGAACTTACCTCCTTGAGCTTGCTCCAGTTCTCTTGCAAGGATAGGCCGTTGAGTGTTCCCGCCAGAGTCAGAAAACAGGCCAGGAAGCAGGGTGCAAATCCAACCTGTGTGAAATATAGATAGGAATACAAGAGATTCAGGAAAATAAGTGAAGTATTCTTGGCCTATAAAACAGAAAAGGAGTAGAAAAAAGATCTCTCAAGGTGGAAGATATAGATACCATGGGGCTCCAGTAGATCTTGGTCTTCCCCACTTAATACAAGAAAACCAGACCCAGAATGATGGATAGCTGAGAACCTGCAGCTTAATTTTTTTTTTTTAATTTTCAATTTATATACCGCCCTTCTCCCTGAGGACTCAGGGCGGTGCACAGCCAGAATTAAAAACATGAAATACAAATATTAAAAACAATTAAAATCTATATAAATTTGGCCCAAAATTTTTTTAAAAAAAACCACAAACCAATTAAACATTTAAAAATTTAAAAAATTTCTTCCTAAGCCAGCCCGGCTTGCTGGAAAAAGTGGATTTTAAGGGCACGGCGGAAGGCACTGAGGTCTTGGATTCTCCTTATCTCTGGGGGCAGCTGATTCCAGAGGGTAGGTGCCCCCACAGAGAAGGCCCTCCCCCTGGGGGTCACCAGCCTACATTGTTTGGCTTGACATACAGCATTTAGTAAACAAACACTGTAATATAGGGGATGGAGCTACGTGTGCACGTATCAAGCAAGAAGGGAAATTCTGCAAAAGGTAAGTTGCAAAAATGCAGAGATTGCAATTCAGTCATGGTTTGCTCTTTCGATTCTCAAAATCTACAGAAAAAGAATTAACAAGCAGTTAGGCAGCCATTTTTTTGAGGGATGCTTGTGAACGCCCCTCCCATCACTTGAATTCACGAGGGTTTCCCTAACCTGATCCAGCAGCATCTTCTGGAGTGCAGCCACTCTGGTTTTGCCTAGCACTAAACGATCCAGGATCTGGTACCATCTTCCAATGACTGGGCCCTGAAAAGGTTTGGATAGCCATCAGAGACGATATTGAAGCAGCTTCTGCTCCCATCCTGAGCGTTAAGTATCCGATTTCTGTTTTCCATATGTCTCAGAAGAATCAACTTTATCGGCTCAAGGAATAGGTCTGGTCATTGCACGTATATCAAAACAGCTGGAGCAGATGTTTCCAACTGAGCTCTAAGATGAGTGCCCCTCCCTCTCAGTACTCATAATTTTCACTTACCACAAAGCAAAAACCAATGCTCATCATTTTTAGGGTCCGCCAGCCACTGTGCCCAGACAGCCCTCTTCTTTCAATCACCTGCTGTGAAATCACATCTCCAGCACCCATGAGGGTCCCTATAATACAGCATTAATTCAGTATTGATCCAATCAATATTCTGAATGCCAGAGAACCTTAAAGCTTAAGGTAATATCTGATTTCATTTTTTAAATGTGTGTGCATGCACGCACGTGTGAGTGCATGCATGTGTCTATGCTTTTGAATCTGTGTTGACTCCTGGCAACTGCTTGGCCAAGTTCCTGCAGTTTTCTTGGCAAGATTTTGGACATGGTTTATCATTGCCTCCTTCCTAGGGTTGAGAAGAAGTGACTGGCCCACAGTCACCCAACTGGCCCTGGTGCCTTCACTACACCAAACTGGGTCACTGCACCAAATTGGCTCTGACCTTTCCTTTATCTATATTATCTCTGCCGTCTTCTCATTTCATGTACTCTAATTCAATTAGTTGCTACTTGTTCAGGGAAACCAGAATTTGCCAGTAACTTTCTAACCTGAATCCTAACAGAAGATTCCTAACAGTACTCTTGTGAGTTCCTAACTATATTTTACTCTCTCTGTTTCTAAGTCCCAGACACAGCTGAATTCTTATGCCTAAATAAGAAAATGGGAATGAGTAGCTCAAGCAATTCCTCCTTGACAGTCAGTTAGAGACAGGGGGAGTTTTGAGATCCTATCACAAAAAATGTGCAGGAGTATCTGATTAAAGCAACTCTCCTTTTGATTTACCTAAGAGATACTAAAAGGCTCTTGCTAACATCCAGAACTAAATATGGGAAGCTACTCATTGCAAAAATTAAGACAAAAGACAACATGAGTCCAAATCACGTCTTTTTTTTTTTTTTTTTTACTGAAGTCTAGTCTGGGGAAGGGGGCAGAGCATTTGGTCCAGTGACTTCCAAAAGTCTCTGCCAACAACTCTTGACGTCAAGCCTCCCTCCTTGGGTAAGACTCAGCCAGCTGGCAGAGAAATAAGCCACAATGCTTGGAAGAGCTGTCAGTCTCTCTCCTTCCCTTGGAACTGACTGAAAAGGTGCAGCAAGTGCTAAGAGTCAAGGGCAAAAGAGGAGATCCAGCTAGAGTACCACTTGTACAGAAGCTGTCTCAGTTTCCTCTATGAGTTTCCAGACTCTCAGGAATCTGCCAAAAATACAAAGTGATTTCTTGGCTTTCCAGATGAATGCATCTGTTTCAGTTACTGATCAGCTCTATTAAATGAGAGCCATCATACTGCAGAAAAACAAACCCAGAGAAAAATTGTTAGGTGCTGGGGTAATACTTCAGAAAGCCTTGTCCAGAGGATGTAACATCACACACAATTTATACCACACAGGGAAGTAACACCATGCATATGGCTATGAAACCATTCAAAACAGTCAGGGCAAGTTTCCTCCTGCACAGTAGAAACATATGAAGAAGTGGAGTTAAGTTAACGAAGAAGCCATATACTGTTGGGTGAAAAAAAATGAAGACAAGGTAATTTGATTGTTGCTAGGAAACTAACGACCAGTATTTCAAATATTGACCACATGAAGAACTAACTCTTGGTATTTAAGATTCTCTTGTTCAGGTGCGCAAATTTCCTTGGTTGAGATATTCTACCCTAAAAGATAGGAACCACTTTCTCTGGCTGAAGTATCAGAAACATCATAGCGCTGGCTCAGCTTCTAACTCATTCATTGATAAATACACAGCTACTGGAAGCAAATGCACTTTCCCTGATCCATTCATTCATTCCTCTATACAAGGTGGGGGTGGCACCTGAATGATGCAGTTGGCAGGCTTGCTGAGTGTAATGGGATGAGTCTCTCTCAATGCCAGCTACATCACAGAGATTGACGACTCTCTGGGCGATGACTTCACCTACATGGAACTTTGGGGGTCTGCCAACTCTGCTTGCTAGTCACCCCTACAACAAACAGGCAGATTCCATTACACCTGATGGATGGCTCTGGGACGAAGTTGTCAGCAAGAAAAATTAGGGAGGGGAAAGATGCAGGAACACAAGCATTAGCACAATGCTTCCAGAACTTGTTTAGTAAAAGCAAATCCACAATGGCTGGGTATGTTCACATTTAATGAAATTAAATGTAGTAAATTAAATGTGCAAATTCAAAGCTAATCAGATCAGGAAAAGACCTAATTTAATGAAATTAAATGTAGTAAATTAAATGTGCAAATTCAGACCTAATCAGAGTAGGAAAAGACCAAGCACGTAGCTTTATAAAATGCTAATTTTTTAAGTTAATGTTAACCTTGATTACTTGTTTTTTGCTTAGCATACTGTGTGAAATCAGTTCACTGGTTAGTTTATAGTTTAGTGAATTATACAACTCAGAAAATAGATTAATTTATTAGCCAGGTTTGCATGTACGTAGCCACTGGGGCCCAACAAATGCAATAAACTAGTATTGAGGACTGACCCTGCTTTGTAAGGAACTCCAAATCCGTCCCAAAGGTGCTTTTCTTCAAAGGGCAACTGGACTGTCTTTTTTTTTCCTCTTTGAAAACATTTCACTTCTCATCCAAGAAGCTTCTTCATTCTAACTAACTGATGGGGAATGGAAATGGTTTTATATTTTTTTCAATCATCCAGTTATTAGCACTCTGAGAGTTGTTGAGGCCACTTGGAGGTTCAGGGTCACCTGAATCAGAGTGCAAACAAGTGTGGAATTTTTTTGGGACTGCTGAAAGGACTGTGTTGTAAACAGGAGACGGGTAAACAGGAGACGGGTAGTATTGTATTTTTCCCTCTCTGTTGAGGGAGGATATTAATATAGATGGCCTCTATGACTCCCCTTTCAAACCAGTGGCCTTCTCTGTCCAGAATGTGACAGAGAAGGCCACTGAACTTGGTCTTTGGATGCTGAATTACCAAAGTCTCTGAAAAATTATCCATATTGGGGATATTTCTCTCAGTTCGTTTTCTGCTAGGAGTAGCGAGGGATTTTGCAAGAGGAATATGAAGAACAGCATCCTTGACATAGGTCAAAGCCATTTATGCAATGTACTGTAGAAATGTAGCCCCAACAAAAGGCATCAGAAACTCTTTCAGGAGACAAATCCTAATGATTCAGCAAATTTCATTTTCTGTGTTCATACAATACATGCAATCATAAACTAAAGAATGATGAGCCTATGAAGCACAGCATGCGAAAGAAGGAGAGTGTTAAAACTAACCAAGCCTTCCATGCTATTTACAAAAATCTGCTAGGATTTAAATGACCTGATTAAGTATCTTCTTAGACACAATCAGCAAAATCTTAACATCAGTCTTTCGGAAGCCACAATCAATTCCTCTTGGGTTTTCTTAGTTTCAGGATTGTAGGATAATCTTAAAAATAATTATTATTTTACTTTAGCAAATGCCTGAAGTGGTAGTAACAAAATGACTCCTCAGAGGAATGATTCCTCAGAGGAATGGCAGAAAATCAGTATAATAATTAGAGAACCCTTCTCAATTTCAAGATCCTAATTTCCAAGTTTCACACCCTGCCAATCTTTAAACTCTGAGTAAGCAGTGAAGTGAGATCCCATCCTGAGGCTGAGGAAAAACTATTTAGGTTTTTGCAATAGCAATGTCTTTTTCCTGGCTCTTCATAGTTCGCGAGCCTCTTCTATATTTTGCAGTAGGTATCATTAGATGACTTTTGAAAATTGTTCATTTTATTGGCTTACAATTGTAAGAATTTTATTTGCCTGTTATATTATGTTTGTGATCCCAGTTTATTGATGTAATGGTTAACTATATACCAGTTACTGTTTTATTGTATTATGATTGCCTGCTTTTCATTTTAACAATTGTTAAATCATTTATGTGTCTTACCCAAAGGTACTTTTTTTCAAAAGGCAACTGGACTTTGTTTTTTCTTTGAAGACGTTTCACTTCTTGGATGAGACATGGGACAACCATGACCTGAATGGCTGAAAACCTCCATAGACATTACGTGTCTTATGTAACTTATTTAGCGAGAAAGACATTCCGAAACTGAATATAAATGTAGAAACTAACAAAAATGTTGTTTATGCTGCTGCCACTCTCTAGAAGACAGAAGCATACAAACTTTTCAGTTGATACATTGGAGGCACATTTATGTATGTTAGATTCTTGTTATGAGAACTTCCACAAAAGGAAGTGACTGTGATCAGCCAGTGGTAGTGAACAACTGGAGGAACAAAGGAAGACAGCAAGCAGCCAGAGAAGTAGGGAAGCACCCTATTCCTTTCCCAGGGCTAATGTGCTTTAGCTCCTCTTACCAGCTGTGATGATTTGCACCTTCCAGGGGTGCTGGACCATCAATCTCTGGTAGGTTCTCCAAAAGGTTGCCATATCACCTAACACAGCTTCTGTAGTACAGAGAAGTGAAAAAGACATTGGAGCACAAGTTCTGCCCAACAATGCATTATGATTAGCAGTACCATTCTCTATAGCACTGAAGAAATATTAGATGATCAAAATGGCCTAAAAAAACTGCCTTTTTTTTCAGAAGGTCAGATATTTTACTTCATATTGTTGGAGCAGTAAAATGACAGTGGAACTAACGAGCACAACCAGTGAAGCAGGACCCAAGCAGAAGCCGAACAGCTTCACTCTGATTCTTCACTGAGTATGACATTTGTTATAATGACTCAAATGGCTCCTTCCAACTCTAGGATTCTATGAAATGCTTTTCTTCTATCTGTAATGTCATGCTGTTGCGGTTTACATTTATCTAATAGTTACACTAGTTCAAATATTATGAGTGTCTGCATTTTCCATACATTAAATGTGTTTAAAGAGCACGATTATCATGCCTGCATACATAAAAAGTGTTATTCTTGTTCTTAGGAAGCGTGTTGATAGTATGTGTGTTTTCCTGGGAATAATTATATGTTTATTAGAAAATAAATTACCATAGGAAAAAGACAATTATAACATGCAACAGCTGACTGACCCTGTCACTGATTCTCCATTGGGCTTGCCTCAGTAATTCAGCTCTGCCTTTGCATGCTGTCAAACAGGCTTTATCAATAGAAGAGACTAGTTGTAGCTTACAGTAGAATTGCTGGGGTCCTTTGCAGAGGTGAAATCCAGCAGGTTCTGGAGAACCGGTAGCGGAAATTTTGAGTAGTTCGGAGAACCGGCAGCGGAAATTTTGAGTTCAGAGAACTGGCAAATACCACCTCTGGCTGGTACCAGAGTGGGGTGGGAATGGAGATTTTGCAATATCCTTCCCCCAGGAGTGGGGAGGGAATGGTGATTTTGCAGTATCCGTCCCCTGAATTGGGGTGGGAATGGGGATTTTGCAGTATCCTTCCCCTGCCACGCCCACAGAACCGGTAGTAAAAAAAAATTGGATTTCACCACTGGTCCTTTGGTGCTCTCGGAGTTTGGTTGCCGATGTTTCACTATCCAACTAGGTACCTAGTTACTAGTTCTCAGGAATCATGTTGATAGTATGTTGATACTAGGTACCTAGTTGGGTAGTGAAACGTCGGCAAGAAAACAAACTCCGAAAGCACCAAGGACCCCAGAAACAGGCTTTAAAAAATGAAGAAAGAAAGAAAGCATCTCACGCTTCTTATTTTAATACATTGCACCGGAACATGCCAACTAGGATGCTTTTTTTCGGTGCACAATCGCATCTTCTAATTTCCCTTCCAGTTTCATTACGCCTCTGAGAAAGTTAACCCATCACAAGGCAGACTACAAACCTACCCGCGACGGCTAGGCAAAGGAAAACATCCACTCCCCGCCCGCACCTTGCAAAATCAGCCGCCGGAGGCCGCACAGACGCCGGATATATATGTATTACTTAAAGAGACTTTTCTCACGCCTTCCCGGCTTTGAATAATCCCAGTACGGGAAGGCACGTGGCTCCACCGACCTCAAGGCGGCAAGAGATGACGCACAACGTTCCTGAAGCGCCTATTGGTAGAAAGAAACAGAGGAACGGAGGGAAGAATATACACGCCTCGCAACCCGAGTAGAACTACGAATTAAAGAGACCTCTAGAGCAGTGTTTCTCAACCTTGGAAGCTTGAAGATGGGTGGACTTCAACTCCCAGAATCCCCCAGCCAGCGCTGCTGGCTGGGGGTTTCTGGGAGTTGAAGTCCGCCTATCTTCAAGCTACCAAGGTTGAGAAACACTGCTCTAGAGCTTCTCAGTCATCCAGGTCAGGGGTCTCCAACCTTGACAACTTTCAGATTGGTGGACTTCAACTCCCAGAGTTCCTCATGCAGCTTTGCTGGCTGAGGAACTCTGGGAGTTGAAGTCCACCAGTCTTAAAGTTGTCAAGGTTGGAAACCCCTGATCCAGGTTATGGTTGTCCCAAAGGTGCTTTTTCAGGAGGCAACTGGATTTGGTTTTTTGTTTTGAAGACGTTTTGCTTCTCATCCAAGAAGCTTCTTCAGCTCTGACAGGATAGTGGGGAATGGAAGGATTTATATTTCTTGAAGACAGTTGGTAATTTGCATCCAGGAGAAGCAAAACGTCTTCAAAACAAAAAACAAGGAATTCTAGTTGCCTCCTGAAAAAGCATCTTCGGGTGATGGTTGTAGACTTTTAGCTATACAATTTGGGATGAACACCCTTGGAGTGGTGTGGGAGTAGGAATGGATTTCCACAGGAAAAATTGCAGACTACAGGAACCAGGAGTACTACTCAGGTGAGCCTGAGGACACAGATAAACCTCCAAGTGCTTCAACGACCCTCTGAAAGGATGCAGATTACATCTGTCTGCAAGAATCATTAGAATTTTTGACCAATTTGATCTAAGGCAGCAAGCTAGAAACCAGTGTTCTAGTCCTGGCTTAGGCATGCAAGCCAGCTGGATGACTTTGGGCAAATAGATTTGGGCAAATAAATAAAATTCCTTGATAAATAATGGGAAATATGTTCCTATAAAGCAGTCTTTCTCAACCTTGGTAAGTATAAGACGGCTGAGGAACTCTGGGAGTTGAAATCCACATCCTTAAAGGTTGCTTGTAGAAGTAGTACGTAATTCCTATTGCACTGTTGCCATCACTAAATCTTCTGAAACTCCTGATTTGTTTATGAACATGGTTTAGTGGAATATGTGGAGAATATAACTACAATTCAGTTGATGGGTTGTTTGGAAACTATGAAATAATATTTATTGCTCAGAAAGGTCATCTGAAATTAGCATTTTTTTCTAAATTAAACAATCTTGCTATTGAAAAATTTCAACTTTGATGCACCTTTTTAATTTTTCAAAAGAATCATTACCATAATCTTATAGAAGTATTCAGATTTAGCATTGTATTTGTTGTGATTTAAATTGCCTAGTGTTACAATATTAAGTAAATTCTTGGAAATGTCTCTCCTAGCCAAATTAGCTATATGGTTCTCGTTCCCAGCAGTCTTTCATCTAACTAACTCAGACCAGGGACCCAAAAATTAAATTTCTCCATTAACATCATGAATCATTGACTTGCAGTATTCTTCTTTTCCTTTCCCTATGGATTGAAGGATGGATACCAACTGAGCCCCCAAGGTTTTGAACGTCCTTCCAAAGTTAAAATCTATGCTGATACAGCAGGGGTGAAATCCAGCAGGTTCTAACAGGTTCTGGAGAACCGGTAGCAGAAATTTTGAGCAGTTCAAAGAAACGGTAGTGGAAATTTTGAGTAGTTCGGGGAACCGGCAAATACCACCTCTGGCTGGCCCCAGAGTGGGGTGGGAATGGAGATTTTGCAATGCCCTTCCCTGAGGAGTGAATGGGGATTTTGCAGTATCTTTCCCCTGGAGTGGGAATGGAGATTTTGTAGTATCCTTCCCCTGCCACGCCCACCAAGCCACACCCACCAAGCCATGCCACGCCCACAGAATGAGTAGTAAAAAAATTTGATTTCACCACTGTGATACAGTTTCAGCTGTTTTCATGCAGTATCATGCGTTCACATGTGTTATCAGGATGGGATTATAATCATCAATAGACTTGATAAATCTTGAAAACTGTCACACCCTTGATACCTGTTCTTGGTTAAAATAGCACACCTTAAGAACCAGTGAGTTTTGTCAGCATGCTGCGTTTCCTTAGCACAGGAACTCAATGGGTAACTGTGGGCCAATTATTCTCTCTTAAACCAGCCCACCCACTCCATATGGTGCAAATAGTTATTGTGGGGAGAAAAGAGAGGAGAGAGAGCTTGGATGCCACCTTGAGTTACTATTTGGAAAACAGCATATGATTGCATCTAATGAATCAATCAGTAATACATTTTCTTCCTGTTTCTTGCATCAGTGAGTCATCAATTGTGATTCTTCTCTTTTTCTACTTATAAGGTAAGGCTATATCCTGTTTGCCCTTCAGGGATCCAATGTGCTGCTGTCCATCCAGCAATGTTTACCTGCCTACCTACCTGCCTGCCTGCCTTTCTTTGCAAGAGTCTCTCGGGGTATTAAAGGGTTACCCTTTCTCCTTTCATTGATTTGCAGTAGGACATGTATTCAGTTTCTTTTTGAATAGTCCCCCAAAATACAAGCAATCAGCACAGGTTGTATTCAATACTTTAATTTTTCTTTAAAAAATCCCAAAGGCGTCAGTTTGGTTCACAGATGAGAAGAATGCTCACATGATAGCCAAGTCTGCTTTCTCAGCCTTGGAAAAACAATTGTAGTGGTATTCTGCATAGCCACTGACAGACAAATAGCCCCCCGCCCCTCCTTTCGCCTAATGGATAGCATCCAAATGAGAGGAGCAGCAATTTGAGAGAATTCGGACCGACCAAAAATAGAACTAGAGAACGAGGAATTGTATCGGACAAAGCATCTCCCTAGCACAAATTCCAGAAACAGGGCTGTGGAAGACAAGAACCGAAGAGAAAGAAAAAATTAAGCTACCTTTCCTGAGCTTCTGATTTTTGCTCTGTCACTCCTGATGTCCTTGGCAGAAAGCCTGCCCCACCAAGAGTATTATTTGGTCTTTGGTAGCACAAAGTGAGCATAAACCCAGTCAAATAGTATCAACTTGCATATGAGGTGAGACAGCTGATCGAGGGACCAAAATTTAATCCCTCTTCATGTCCAGTCTGGGCTGCAACAGACAAGGATCAGTACCGACCAAGCACGGTGGCCAAGAGTGCCATGCGGATATACATGCCGTTCTCTGCCTGCCGGAAGTAGGCTGCCCGGGGATCCGAATCCACCTCCACGCTAGAAAGAGATGCCAAGATAAGGATTATCGTTCACCACCACCAAATTTACAGAAGCTTTCCCTCTCCTCCCTTGCCTAGTCTCGTAAAAGAGACCATTGCTTTATTCAATAAGAATGGTAGTTTGATCAAACAGAAGTGCTTGTTTTTGATAGGACGTTCTGAACTAAGGGTTTTGATGTCCATAACAACCTTAATAACCCAGGAGTTTTAACTTGACCAGAAGTAACATTTTGTTCCACTTTTCAGATGGGAGATAAATCAGGGGTGAAATCCAGCAGGTTCTGATAGGTTCTGGACAACCGGTAGCGGAAATTTTGAGTAGTTTGGAGAACCGGCAAATACCACCTCTGGCTGGCCCGAATGGGGCAGGAATGGAGATTTTGCAATATCCTTCCCCCAGGAGTGGGGAGGTATGGGGATTTTGCAGTATCCTTCCCCAGGAGTGGGGAGGTATGGGGATTTTGCAGTATCCTTCCCCTGGAGTGGGGTGGGAATGGAGATTTTGCAGTATCCTTCCCTTGCCATGCCCACCAAGCCATGCCCACCAAGCCACACCATGCCCACCAAGCCATGCCCACAGAACTGGTAGTAAAAAAAATTTGGATTTCACCACTGAGATAAGTGTGAGCTGCTGCTTACCATTCCCCCAGCATCAAGGATTGAGCCTTTTGTGCATACAGGCTGGGTGGAAAACTCCTGGAAGAAAGTCTTACCCAAGTGTAGCATATTTTGTATTTCAGGAGAACATAAATGAGCTGAGGTAGGATTAGCTCCTTCGCACCTGATTTCATTGACACGGGGCATTGGATGCATCACCACCATCTTCTTCTTGGCCCGGGTCATGATATGCGGTGTCAAGATAAACTGCCCAAAACACTAGAGAGAAAAGACTTGGATGAGTTCTTGGTTGTTAGCAGCTCTATCCCATGCTCAGGGGAACTGCCCATTTCTGCAATGCCACTTTTCAGGTGGTTTCAAAATACTCAGCCCTTGTGTTGCTCCAAGTAGTCAGGATCCAGAAAATGAATTTAGCTAGAGATTCCACATTTTGAGCCCTCAGAAAACATGGGTTCAACCTAGTGGTGGGTTGCCCCCGTTCGCACCAGTTCTATAGAACCAATAGTAAAACCGGCAGGAGGCTCTGCCCACCGACCCCGATGTCATCAGAACGCTTCTGCGCATGGCCCTGCTGCAAACCCGTAGTAAAGGTAAGTAGAACCCACCCCTGATTCAACCCACTGAAGTGACCAAGCCTAGGATTTGCCAAACTGACATACAAACTAGGCAATTTTCTATGTTTCTCAAATAAATTAAAAAAATAAATGAGGTCTGAAACAACATAGTAAACTGAAACAAATTAGCCTAGTATATTATGTGAATCCAACATGTGTGTCCTTAGCTAAAAAGCAGGATATCTTTCTCAATAAAAGGGCAAGAACAGGATCTTCTCTTTCTTTCTCTTCTACTAGAATATATTCTGATGCTGAGGGGAAACATAGGATCTTGTCGCTGCTGGTTGGGACAACAGACATATACATATAGAGTTATTTTCTGAGGTTCAGAAAATAATTCTGGGAGCCATTTAATGATAGCTTGTTCAAGAAATGAATGCTGAAATAAACCAGGATTAGGGCAATGTGTGAATCTAGCCATTTGGTGTAATGACTTGGAGGACAGTTCATCTGGGTGCTTTCACCTACCATCTCATATTCCTGGACTGAAGCAAAGCGCTCCTTCTGGATGCGAGTCATGTAAAGAACATCTGTGTCTGGTAGAGCCTCTTCAATGTTCTCAAACTCCTCCTGGGAAAGAAGAGCATAAGAAGGAAGCAGTCAACATCAAGATCCAAGCAATGGAACCAAGACCCCATGATGGGTCCCCCCTTCCCATCTTCACCTGCTTGATTCCCTTGGAGGCTACGAAGTCGAAGATATCAGAGGGCATGCGCAGGTTGGGTGGAGTGACATAACGTAAGCTGACACGGTACAAGGTCAGAAGGCGGGCGAGGGAGTGGACCGTGCGCCCGTGCTTCAGGTCTCCCACCATGGTGATCTGGAAAAGAGGGAAGAAGGTCATGAGGTTTCCTGATCTGTGGAAAGTAAGCATGCAGACAAAAGTATTGGAAATAAGCCCACAACTTTCCTTACCGTCATGCCGTTGACAGTACCCAACTCTTCACGGATGGTGAAGATGTCCAGCAGACCTTGAGTGGGGTGTTCTCCAACTCCATCACCTGCATTGATCACAGGTTTGCGGCAATGTTTGGCAGCCAGCTGGTATAAAATGGGAGGGGAAGATGCCATTAAAGTGAGCAGCTGATTCATTTCTTTATTCAGTCACTTCATAAACCCTTTGTGGCTTCCATGTATTGTTCTTAACCAGAAACCAGCAAATCTGCCTCAGTGATTCCCAAATATTTTCTTCTGGGAAAACTCAAACTGCCTGGAATCATCTCCCTAAAGTCACAGATGGTGTTTGTTGCGCACTACTATTTTTAAACTCAACATCAGGTCTCCATATTTTGGTCATACTATCCAAATTTCCACCCACACCCAGCTACATTCAGCAGGTCAAGCTTCTCCTTTCTTTGCCAATACCATAATTTTAATGATTTGGATGAGACCATAGTCCATTGAGACCAAATAATTGATGCAGTTGGCAGAACCATGTTTTCCCTACGACTATATGAATTGTATCAAGAGGAAAAACTATATTTATATTTAGCACAGTGCATAGAAACAGAGAAATAGATCCTTGCTGCTCACAGATCAGATGATTTATTGGAAGCCAGAAGGTGAGATCAAGCAGTCCAGGGAAGTAAAAAACAAAACAAAAACAGCTTCTGCAGAAGGTGTTTTTGCAGGCATCTTGAGAACCAGATGCTTGAATTTACAATCAATAAAATTGGTCATGGATTTCTGAGGCATACATTTAAAAGCTAAGAAAATGAATGGCCTCTATCATGAAGGCAAAAAAACAAACCCAGGTGAGAAAGGAAAGGGGAGACAGGATTGCTAGTTTCTCTGAACTTGTATCATACCAGGGGTCAGCGACTTGCGGCTCTGGAGCCACATGTGGCTCTTTGACCCCTCTGCTGTGGCTCCCTGTCACTCAAAATATGTGTCACAACTGCCAATGTGCTACATCGCTGGCATGCAATTTATTGAGCTTTTCAACCCCTGGTAGGCCAACCATGGATAAATCAAAGAAAAGTTTCAGAAGAAAACAGAACATTTAATTCAACTACATATGCTAGTTTTGTGGCTGCTCAAGAAATAGTCAGGCACGGGAAGGATTTTGTGGCTCCTGGTGTTTTCTTTTCTGTGGGAAACGGATCCAAATGGCTCTTTCAGTGTTTACTGTTGCAGACCCCAGTACCGTACCATGAACATAACCCACCATCACTTCTTCATCATGCAACCTCTTCTTTAATCCCTTGCCCATCTTTACCTCCACTGCACCTGGCTGGGGGTGCCTCAGAACAACAACATCAGCATAGCAGGTCATGGTCTGGACCGAGTCTGCCAGAGATTCTCCCTTTTGGCAGGATGAGGTGGCCTCGGAAAAGGGGAGCACAGAGCCACCCAGACGATACATGGCTGCAGAAAATGAGCTGCTGGTACGTGTGCTTGCTTCGTAAAACATAGAGGCCATCACCTTTCCCTGTGCAAACGTAGCTCTGGTTTAGTATTGCTGTTTTTCCTGCCCTCCCCAAATCTCATTCCCATTGTCCCAATTCAATGTTTCCCTCACCTTGAGGATGTCAAGACTGCGCTCTTTTTGCACCAACATGCGCAGATTGTGTGCGACATTAAACAAGTGAGACATCTGAAAAAAAAACAGGATCACGTTGTGGAGAAGCAGCTTAGGAATTTGAGTACAGGAATTCCATGAGCACAGAGACCAGAATGTAGGAGGGGAAAAAGCTAGTATGCAAATACCTGGCCCTTTGTGAACTGTTTGACTGACAGTATATGTTGCCCCACAAGAGGATGGAGTAATGGTGAGGTTTGAGGATGCGGCAGACTCTGAAGAGATGCTTGCCTGGGTAAGGGGCCAACAAGGTATAATGGGCCATCCTGGACCATGGATAAGTCTGAAGGGATAAAGAAAAGATCAGTACTTCAAGCAGAATATGCAAGAGAAGATGTAAGGGATCTGTCTCTGTCTCTCTTGCCTTTTTCTGATCCTGCTCTATTTTTGGGATTGTTCCTCTAATTCTTTTCTTCCATAACCTTGCAAGCCTTAATTCTAAACTATTATCATTCATTAGAGTAACCAGGATAGAAGCGACTGTTTGCCCAAACTCTACACGGGCACAAGTCTCCCGCTAAAAGAAGGAGAGGAATAAATTTTTTGGCAATAGGACGAACACCAGCAGAATAACTCTTTAGAACCTGAACTTTTAAAAAGGCAGAGCCAAATGGTGTTTTGCCTATATTCAGACTAGGTTCAATTAACTGATGCATAAGCAAAGTATAAGAAATAATCAAACCTGAAATATTATTTAAAAATTAAAATGTCAATTTTGAAATTTGATCATGGTGGCTAAACTATCTTTGTCAAATGAGATAGTAGACAGTGGGATACATTTAATGGATTGGCTTCATAAGAAGAGGAATAAGATTGTTTTAACCAGGCCAAGATTAAAAAGATTATTCTAAGTTTATAGAAGATTTCTACTAAATCAATGGTTTTGAACTAGTTTGTCTCTCATTAGTTGATATGCAATGTTGCAGGGATAAAACATACCTTACTGTCATAATCAACATTTTAAAAAAATATTAATGCAATTGGCCCTTAATACCTTGGCCTCCCTGCCTCAGAGTCCCATCTGATATAAAATCCAAAGTGGAATCCCTTTCTGGTCTTGTTGTCTATAGCAACCAATTTTGCCCCTCCCCATTTCTCCTTCAACAAACTTGGCCCATGGAGAAAGGCTGTAAGAGACTGAAATCTACATGGCCATATCTAAATTTAAACAAGCAGCTCTTTCCCTAAGGCTACTTAGAATAAAAAACCTGATTTGAAAATTAAATCACAGAGAGAGGGTATAGCAGAAAGAAGAACTCACCTGGCTCAGGTGCTTTTTTGATAGCTCTTTCTCTGAGATCATCAGCTAGTCAAAGGAAGGGGACAAGAATTACGGACTAACAGAGACAGCTTGCCATGGCTCAGCCCTCCTTCCCTAAACACCTGCCCCAGAAAGGAATCCATTCCAGGTACCCTTTCATCCATCACCTGGCAGCCCAGGATCTGAAGCACGATGGATGCGGGGGGCCAAGTAGAATCGTGCCTCTCCCACTGGAGCAGCTCGCCGAGGACTAGATGCACGGCCACGAAAGATCTCTGTTTGCACAGTGGTATGAGGACGCTCAGGTGTCTGCAAGATGAGAGGAACTGAGCCACAGAAATTTAGGGAATAGTTTCCCTTTTCACTAACAGCATCTCCCAAATTTCCCACCTTTATCCATTTATCCATCTATTCCCAAGCATCCTCCTCCTTTGTCCCTTCTTAGTTGGGCTCCAGTACCTACCTTCAGGATCTCTTTGGCTGGTGGTGGGAGAGGTACTGAGCATGGCCACTTTCGCACATCCTGCCCGTAACCTGGGGATACGAGAACCTACACAACACAAAACGCTCACATCAGTCCTAACCCCTTTGGCATCAAAACTTCATAAAAAGGAGGTAGCCAAAAGGCCCATAGAGGATTCCTTTAATCAGATAAAGGGAATATATTTTTTTCTACTCTCATTCCTCAGCTGCTTTGTATTTACCTGTCCGTCAATATAAGCCACTTCTCCACGGAGAATAACACGACGTACAGTCCCCTTCACTCGCATCCCTTCAAAAGGAGTCCACTGGGATTTGCTGAAAGCTGTATGGGTTGGCACCAGCCACTCCTGCTCCAGATCCACCTGCCAGAAGATATAACAACTTAGAAAGATCAGCTGCTGGTATTGATGGTGAGAGGTCTATGCCATGGAGTAGGCAGAGTCATGACTTTGTGGCCAAAGAAAGCTTTCTAGCAATAGTTTTTCTGACAAAAAAGAGTTAAGGCAAGGATGCCAGTTTGTACAGGACTCTTAAATTCTCTCCTCAAGACCAGGGGTGGGTTGCTATGGGTTTGCCCGGGTTCGGGAGAACCTGTAACTAACGTTATGGCTCATTTGGAGAACTGCCAAATCCCACCCCTGGCTACCCCTCCCACCCCTCCCCTCCCCTCCCAGGAGTCTCCATGCGGCCCGTTTTGGATGCGAGGTAAGTGCAGGGCCCGCGCAGAGACTCAGGGAGGGGGGGAAACGGGCCTCCCGGAAGTTCTGGAAGGCTGGAAATGGGGGCCTCCGGAGCCTGGGGGAGGCAGTTTTCGCCCTTCCAGACGCTTGAGGAAAGCCTCTGGAGCCTGGGAAGGCGAAAACAGTCCCCCACTGTGCTGCAGGAAGCCGACTAGGCCATGCCCACCATGGCCATGCCCACCCAGCAACCAGGTAGAGAACCTGTTGTTGAAATTTTTGAAGCCCACCCCTGCTCAAGACCCTTCTCCCACAACAACAGCCCCACCTCAATATATGTGTCTTCCTGTACAGGGAGTCCAAATATGCGCCGAGGATTATCATAAAGGCGCTTGACAATGTCTTCCACAGTGAGGCGTCCTTCAGAAACTGCTGTAAGCAACAGAGGCAGCATAGTCTCCAGACCTGGGAAGCCCGGGGGAGGTTCCTTTCCAAGCTTCTCCTCTAATGTGTGTGGAGCTGGAAGGAGAAAAGGAAAGATATGGCAAAGGAAAACTGCAGCTGTGCCAACTGGTACTGGGTATAATAGGCAGGCTTGCCTTCCTTGCTTCTAGTCCCACACATTCTTCTGAACTCTCAGAAATAAGAGGATGGGGCTATCAACCATTGAAACCATTTTTGAACATGTCCTGATGCTGAAGCTTTCCAGCAATCTAAACTGAAGCCACATTTACCATGGTCTGTAGCAAAGCAGTCAATGGTGTCCAGGTTGTCCCAAAGGGCCTCCATGTCTTCGCGAGTGCCCAACATGGGGCGCACCTGACCCCGGCCTTCCCCAATACGCCTCAGATCTTCCTGGCAGAGAAAGAGGTGATGGGGAGCCACCTCACAGGTCACCTCAATGCCCTTCTGCTTTGCTGCTTTGATGATCAAGATCTGTGAAGGGATGAAATGTTACCCCCAGAATTTTCATCCAGATTCATATCAAGGATTTTAATAAAGATACAGGAAGTCTTGCAAGTCACTTACTAGTCATACCAGAGATTAGACTCTATTTGGTTGGAAGAAGAAAAATCTTAAAGAGACTTCCTTGTTTTTGGTTCATGGACCTTCCCTAAACTTACACCCTTATCCTTTAAGCTTTTTCACAAAAAATATTTACCTCTTCCTTGCGGGCCACATGGCAGATGTGGACAGGACGCTGGTATAGCTGTGCCACCATCAAAATGGCTGCCACTGTCTGTTTCTCAGCGTGTGCTACAATTGGAAGGTGCTTGGGCCACTTTTCAAAGTGCTGGAGTGGTTTGGAAATATGAAAGAAAGATTAAATACAGTGGATAAATATGCACTAACATAGGCCAGAGATTGTTTGAATGCCTTCTAATAGCCTACCCATTAAATTATTGAAATATTGGCAGATGGGATAGTAGAAATTCTATTTCAGGGCTGCAGTAAGGGAAGAGAATAAAATCTTCCACATCAACACAATTTCCCCTTTCTTGCTAAGGAAACAAAGCACCAGAGATTGAACAAAATAAAACACACCTCCATCCAGAGAGAAACATTGTCCATCTTGAGGTCAGAGAAAGTGTCATTCAGGTACATCTTTAGACCAGCAGCAGCTCCAGCCACTGGTCCCAGAGAGCCAGCATTGTCAGATGAAGCTCCAACATACAGTGCAAAATCACAGCGGGCTCCAGCCTCAGCCAACTAGAGGTAGGCAAGGATGGAAAAAGAAAAAGTCAGCCTCAAAAGGTGTGACAAGTTTACTCTCCTTTTTAATACTTGGATTACCAAGGATATACCAAGCAGAGAATTGCCAAACTCAGAACAGCTTCATCTTGACCAGAAGAGCATTCAATAAACACATATATAACAAAATGCGTAACAACAATAAAGTATTAGTCCAAGCAACAATCAGACCATAATTTGAAATGCTTGCTGAGAAATGCATTAAACATTTCCATGCTGAAGTTTTGCTAGTTTTAACGTGACTACAGGTTAAATCTCCTATATCATGGGAAAGACAACTTTCTTCTAGATGATATAGGCAACATGATTTTAATAATTAATTCCACTTGTAGCAATTAAATTATTTTTTTGACTGGTATTGCCTTTCCATTTGATTACAAACTGAATTGGTAATATTCCACTAATTTAACAAAAAGAACATCAGAAGTAGCAGCAATGTGCACACTGAACAATCTTTCCTAATACAAAGGACAAGTAATAAAGGGCCAGATATCTTTCTTCAGAAGTCTTTTGCTACTCTGGAAACCACTATCAAAAAGTCTGATCTTTCCCTTGCCCCCATTAGTCACAATCTGGGCAGCCCTTACCTTCTGCACTAGGGCAAAAGAACTGGTATCAGTGATAGCAGGTGAGGTATTTGGCATCGCACAAACCATTGTGATGCCGCCAGCTAGAGCAGCAGCTGTACCAGATTTGAAGTCTTCTTTATGGGTGGCTCCTGGTTCTCTCAAGTGCACATGGATATCTATTAAACCTGAAGAAAGAGAAAGAGGAGAAATCAGTGGGGGAAAAGGACTATTCTTGTTTTTGATCACACAGTGATATTATGCTCAAAGCTGCAAACTCCAGTTGACATCAGGAAGGGCATCCGGCCAGTAAATGCTCAGCTCCATCCAGTCGCCCCGACTCTACTCTGAATTAAGGGGATTACAGGGTCATAAAAAGGGAGCATTATTATGCTCACAGGAAAGCATGTGGATGAAAGGCAGGCCTATTTCAGACCCCCCTTTAACAGAAGATCGCAAGCCTGAGGATAAACTCCTTTACACAATGTGTGTGCTTTAGAGCACAATAGCTATGTTCACAGATAAATAATAATAATAAACTATGTTACATCTGAATATGCAATACACTGGGTTCCAGGAGCACATTGAATTAAAAAACAGTCAATCTCATTTTAAGCCAAATCTAGCCTATTGTACAAACCCAGATATTTACTATAGAACACTGTAAATGTGAACCCAGAGATCTCACTTTCTTTAAGGTTCACTCCTGAAAACGCATGTATAGGGCTGCTGCTTGTATATCCCTACACACATCGTGTGAATGCTGTAGTTCATGTGAAGTGTGTAGTTTCTGTATATCTCATGTCCACAGTATAGGTGTACCCACCCTGAAGCCAAAATTGATTATGGTGCCCTAGGGACCAAAAAAGGAATACTCTGCAGCTCTCAAGGATTGAGAGAGCCAGTTTGGTCTAGTGCAGGGGTCTGCAACCTTAAACACTCAAAAGAGCCATTTGGACCAGTTTCCCACAGAAAAGAAAACACCGGGAGCCACAAAAACCCTTCCTGTCCCTGACTATTTCTTGAGTGGCCACAAAACTAGCATATGTAGTTGAATTAAACATTCTGTTTTCTTCCAAAACTTTTCTATTCTTGGATTTATCCATGGTTGGCCTACCGGGGGTTGAAAAGCTCAATAAATCACATACCGGCGGATGTTGCACATTGGTGATTGTGACACATATTTGAGTGACAGGGAGCCGCAGCAGAGGGGTGAAAGAGCCACATGCGGCTCCAGAGCCGCAGGTTGCTGACCCCTGGTCTAGTGGTTAAGGTGCCAGAATAGAAAGTGGGAGACTGTGAGTTCAAAGTCCCGCCTTGCCATGAAAGTCAGCTGGGTGACTTTGGGGCAGTCACTCTCTCCCAACCCAATACACCTCACCAGGTTGTTATAGGGAAAACAGGAGAAGAAAGGTATGTTGGATATGTTCTCCACCTTGAGTTATTTGTACAAATAATAAAGGTGGGATACAAATAAATAAATGAAAATAAAGTTGAACAAATTAAATTCTTACACTTTCAACAACTAGGAAAGTCATTTTTCTGTTTAACTCCTCTGAGCTCATTCATATCTTTTAATAGGGGAAAATGTGGTTATTTTCAGTCAATCTCTGAAACAGGAATTTCCCGTGTAATAAATGAACTCAACCCACGGTCAATAGAAAAAACTGTGATAAACTGCATCTGCAGTCAATAGGTAAACCAGTAGGTCCAGTGGTGAAGGCACCAGGCTAGAAACGAGGAAACGGAGTTCTAGTCCCATTTTAGGCATGAAAGCCAGCTTAATTTATTTATGATTTATTATTTTATTAGTCATATTTCTATGCCGCCCACTCTCCGAGGACTCTGGGCGGCTTACACCAAAGACAGTATACTAAATAGCATATTGCCCCCAACAATCTGGGTCCTCATATTACCCACTTCGGAAGGATGGAAGGCTGAGTCAACCTTGAGCCGGTGAGATTTGATCCACTGATCTGTTGAACTAGCAGTCAGCTGAAGTAGCTGCAGTACTGCACTCTAACCACTGCGCCACCTCGGCTCCTTAATGAGGTTTGCTTAATGACTGTGGTGAGGGGTCCTTGGTGCTTTTTCAGCTTGCTTGTTTTCTTGCAGAGGTTTCATTACCCAAATTAGGTAATATCATCAGTGCTAGTAAGGACTCCTTTCTAGCACTGAAGATGTTACCTAGTTTGGGTAATGAAATGTCTGCAAGAAAACAAGCAAGCTCAGAGAGCACCAAGGATCCCCCATTTCAACCCTGAGCTACAAATATTCTCCTTTATTGGTGGACTGTGGGGACTGACTTTGCAACCATTGTAAAAACTGCTGTAAAAATGAGTCTGGTCACATGGTGATTTGACTTATGATCGCAATGACTTATCAAAATGGCAGATACAATTGTGATTGTAAATAGATGACTGCCTGTAGCAAGTTCAGCTTTCTTGTCTATCAAGCTCTGGACCTGGACTCTGCTATAAATCACAGATCCCCGACTTTACATGGTTTAACTACATTGTTCATCTTGAAGTCGACAGAATCTCTTAGACTCTCATCAATAATATTTATTGCAATTAGTCTGAAGCCATATTAAATAGCTCATAGCTATTTTGTCACCTATCCCCTCTCCTTGGACTCAGGAATCTTTTTTGTAATAGCCTTGCTCTCCATTCTGGTTCTCAGGGGCTGGCAAAGGAACAAATCCTACCTCGCAGGGCTCCAAATTCAATAAGTGAGCCTTTCTAAAAAGGCAAAGATCAGGTTGGAGCTGCTGATATAGTTCTACAGAGAAATTATTGAGTTAGTCATCTGCACCTCTATAACTGTCTGGTTTGGTTCTGCAACCCAACAAGGCAGACACAGACTTCAGAGGATAATTAGAACTGCAGAAAAAACAATTGCTACCAACCTGCCATCCATTGAGGACCTGTATACTGCACGAGTCAAAAAGAGGGCTGTGAAAATATTTACAGACCTCTCACATCCTGGACATAAACTGTTTCAACTCCTACCCTGAAAACGACACTATAGAGCACTGCACACCAGAACAACTAGACACAAGAACAGTTTTTTCCCGAATGCCATCACTCTGCTAAACAAATAATTCCCTCAACACTGTCAAACTATTTACTAAGTCTGCACTACTATCTGCACTACTATTAATCTTCTCATCGTTCCCACCACCCATCTCCTTCCACTTATGACTGTAACCTTATTGCTGGTATCCTTATGATTTAGATTGATATTGTTTCCTGATTGCTTATTTGTACCCTATGACTATCATTAAGTGTTGTACCTTATGATTCTTCACAAATGTATCTTTTCTTTTTATGTACACTGAGAGTATATGCACCAAGAAAAATTCCTTGTGTGTCCAATCACACTTGGCCAATAAAGAATTCTATTCTATTCTATTCTATTCTATTCTATTCTATTCTATTCTATTCTATTCTATTCTATTCTATTCTATTCTATTCTATTCTATTCTATTCTATTCTATATGCATTCTTTTCTCTAGATAAATCTTCCCCCTATGCAAGTGCTCCAACTTTGATCTACCTGGCAAGCGGATGAGTTTCTGTGAGGTCATACAGTCCACATGCATCTTCAACGGAGGGGGCCCTCCAATTTGCCCGAGAGCCTAATGGAGAACAGAAACAGAGAAAAAGAGAAGGACTCAATCTCTCAGAATAGCAAAGGACATCCCACATCCAACAGACACACAATGCACACTAGAGATCTGAGCATTCTTCTGAAGCTGAATCCCATGTTTCTCTTCATCACTGCCCAATCCCTCTCCAATTCATTTGGTCATTGCCACCCTTCACAAACCTCAACAAAAAGCTTGGTGCACTTGATGTCTATGATGAGGGGCACTGAGTAGTCAACTGCCAGCCGTCGTGTTCGGTAGCCCTTCGTGACAAATGAAGACAGTCTCCTCCCGCCAGAGTTGCGCATCGATAGATTGATCACTAAATCAAAGTGATTTTCAGCCAAATAATCCAAAATGCTGCGCTGTTGGTTCTCCTTGCATGGCATTTCATTGCCATCTGCCTCTTCAAAATGCCAATCCACAGCCATCACCTGCCACAAAAAGAAATAGCAAGCCGCCCTTTAGCCATCAGGATATACAACACTCAAGACAATGCAAGAATGCCAGTCATGGTCTTGGCAGATTAGCCCAAACAATTGCAAAATAGAGATGGAGTCATCAGAACCTTTTGTGAGTCACACATTCCATAAGTTATATAATGATGGCTCTGAAGTACAAATGTGAATTAGGCTGGAAGAACCTGCAAAATTGCTTAGACAAAGGGGGCTAAAGCATTTTTAAGGCCAGAATGTTCACATAACATTTGGAAGCAACTCAACCATCCCCCAATTCATTAAACTATGAGAAGGAGGCGATTCAGTATAGACTTATAAGATTCTGTTATTTTATTTTAACTGATCTCAATAGAAGTAGTTTTAGCCTTTTTGTGGAGATGATTTCCTGGTCTGGTCTATCTAGTGGGGCTGACTGTATGTAGCATTGGGTTACATCAGTATCACCTTGTCAAGGTCAATTCTGCCCATCCAGTCTGAACATCACAAAAGGTCTACTGAAAATTTCTCCTTCTTGGGAAATACACGGAACCTACATGAGGCAACAGGCCTTCTCTGAAACAGCCTATATACCAGGTGGAATTCAAATTTTTTTACTACCAGTTCTGTGGGTGTGGCTTGGTGGGCATGGCAGGGGAAGGATACTGCAAAATCTCAATTCCCACCCGACTCTGGGGCCAGCCAAAGGTGGTACTTGCCGGTTCTCTGAACTACTCAAAATTTCTGCTACCGGTTCTCCAGAACCTGTCAGAACCTGATGAATAGCACCCCTGCTATATACTATGGGATGGGTTATGCTTCCCTATGAGGTACATGTAGCATCCTCTCTCCTTGCTTTTCCTTCCACTGTGTTTGGTCTTAAATGAATTGCTTAATGTAGGCATTCCACCTTGTATACAAGTTTTGTTCCATTTTGGTATTCCTGTTTGCTTGTTTAATTGTTTTATTTGCTTGCCTTATTGTATGCTGCCCAGAAACTAACAACTGAGGCAGTCTACAAATATTGTAAAAAAATAAACATACTTCCAGAATTCCCAACCAGCATTGTGGGAATGTATTTATTTATCACATTTCTAAGTCACCCAACTTCAGAAGAACTCTGGTTTCAAAGATGAATTAATTAATTATTATTATTATTATTATTTCACCGGCTCAAGGTTGACTCAGCCTTCCCTCCTTCTGAGGTCAGTAAAATGAGGACCCAGATTGTTGGGGGCAATATGTTGACTCTGTAAACCACTTAGAGAGGGCTGTAAAGCACTGTGAAGCCATATTGCTATTAGCTGCCATGTTTTCCCGAAAATAAGACCCTATCTTATATTTTTTTGAAACCCGAAATAAGCGCTTGGCCTTATTTTCGGGGAGGTCTTATTATTTTGGGGCGTGTGGAGGAAACCAGAGGAAATGAAGGGGACCGGCTGTGCATGTGTTTAAATATTTTCGGGGAGGGCTTATTTTCAGGGGGGGTTTATTTTAGTGCATGCACTCAAAAGCCCGATTGGGCTTATTATCAGGGGATGTTTTATTTTAGGGGAAACAGGGTATTAGCCTAATTTTTAACCTAATTGACCTGCCTTTGTAGCAGAGATACCATGAGGTGTCATGACCATCCATGAACCTACCTTAATGCCATGCTCTGTATAAAAATCAGCAGTGCCCAGACTGGCATAGAGATTATAGCCCAAGCCTTCCAGGGTACGCACTGTGGACAGCAACTCACTCTTGTTCTAAAAGAGATGTGAAGTAAAGAGGCAAGGCACACCTGTTCAGACTTCAGACACATCATAAGCATGTTCGCTCTTGCTATAAGCCACCTTCCCCAATCCTTCCCATTGATTTCTTTGCATTCTTGCAATCTCTGCTCTCTCACCCAGTTCCCGAAATCCAATCTTACCACCATTTATTACAACAAGAATACTTGGGTTATTTTTCATTCCATATAAACCCTTAAAGCAAACCTCAAAATAATCTAGAAGGGTTGTAAGAAACATTACCAGTTGTTCTGCTATTACAACAAAAGCATAGATAGTGGGACATTTAAAATTAGGAATGTGTAACCTGAAAAAAGGCTCTGAGATGGTGACACCAACAGGACTATTCTGCTTTTCCTCCTGGCAAAAGTCATCACCCTTTCCACCCAACTGACCTTGTAACTCCCAATAGTCAGCAGGATGTTCTTCTTGGGAATCTTGAAGCCAGTGCTCAGCATGGCTTTCAGGTAGGCCTCACAACGATTCTCCCCAAAGCAGGCCACCTCACCTGTGCTGGTCATCTCTACCCCCAGCACCACATCGGCACCTGCCAGTCGTGAGAATGAAAACTGGGGCACCTGAGTAAGAAAACAAGAGAACAAAATTAAACGGTCAAGTCATTCATATCCCAAGCTATGACTGTTCTAAGAAGCATAGAAAAGGTATATCAGGGCTGAAATCTTCACTATCTACTGTATGTGAATGTGATTCCCTCTATTAAGCTATTCAGCTGCTTAAAGGTAAAGGTAAAGGTTCCCCTCGCACATATGTGCTAGTCGTTCCTGACTCTAGGGGGTGGTGCTCATCTCCGTTTCAAAGCCGAAGAGCCAGCGCTGTCTGAAGATGTCTCTGTGGTCGTGTGGCCAGCATGACTAAATGCCAAAGGTGGTCCCTTTTTTTTCTACTTGCATTTTTATGTGCTTTTGAACTGCTAGGTTGGCAGAAGCTGGGACAAGTAATGGAAGCTCACCCTGTTACGCGGCACTAGGGATTTGAACCGCTGAACTGCCGACCTTTCGATCGACAAACTCAGTGTCTTAGCCACTGAGCCACCACATCCCTCTAGAAAAAGTATATCAGGGCTCAAATCTTCACTGTCTACTGTATGTGAATGTGATTCCCTCTATTAAGCTATTCAGCTACTTACCTTGACACCAACAATGCCTGTGCCTGTCATGAGTCCAACGGACTCCACCTCTTCTCCCATGATCACTTGCGTGGCCAAAGCTACTAGGTCAACACCCAGCGTCTTGGAGACAAACGGAAAGGATCGAGAAACTCGCACATTGCATTCAATCACCTTCAGCTGGTCATGCTGCAGGAAAGAGAAGCAGGTTGGCAGGACGGCTCATGGAGCACCAGCAACGATAAGAGGGTGTTAGCTCCAAATTATACTAGAGACTCTAATCTACATCACATTTTCACATTAACATTAGAAGATATACAGTACCTTTCAATTAAGTAAGATCAATCTGTTATTGTTCAATTAATAAAGAAAAGTGTTCTGACCCAGCTCACCAAACACGACAAACCCTCTGAAGTTAACTCAAAGATTCCTTTATTAGGAGCCCTGGCAGCCCCAGGAAAAAGTTTCTCTCTCACCGCAGGCTAACATCCAGCCAGGAGATGAATAGTTGTCTACCACATCTATTCATCTCCGCCCCCTGCCTTTTATCCCCAGAGCTCGGGTGGGGCTTTGCTAACAGTGGTGGCTCTTCCGTCCCAAGGATCGGCCTACAGATTTCCACTGCTCTCCTCTCTTCTGCGCATCAGGAACTAGGCCCAGCTGTTCCTTCTCTTCCTCATCAGCCACTTCCAGACCTGGGGGTTGTTGACTCTCCATCTGAGGGCTGATGGATGGCCCAGGCTCCGCCTCTCTCTCTCTCTGCCAGTTGCGTTTCCTCTTTCCCCTCCGAGCTCTCAGGTTGCCTTGATGCTGACTCTGACTCCCAAGCCTCCTCCTCCTCTGATTTGGCTGCTGGAGGGGCCGGCGGCCAACAGGCCACAACCAAAAGTCAAACACACAAACAGCATGTGTGCACACTAGAGCTGAAAAATCTGATTCTATTCATGACTGCTAGACTGACTTCTCACTTCCACTTCCTATATTACCTTGGCAATGAGTTGGAGGTTGAAGGGTCCTGTGACCTGCAGCTCCTGTCCGATGGCGTGCACAATCGTCTTGATCCGCTCCAGTGTCTTGGGTGTAATGTCCTGTGGGGGCGTCACTAGTGTGGCATCCCCTGAATGTACACCAGCATTCTCCACATGCTCGGAAATGGCAATGGCCACCACTTGTCCATCACAGGCCACAGCATCGACATCTATCTCCTGTTGGGAGGCAAGTACAAGAGCCTCAAACACCCTGTCAATAACGCCTCCCTCGTGCCTGTCTTCCTGAATGTCAAAGAAAGCAGGGTTTTCCTGATCACACAAAGAGTAAGCCCCTGGGTCGAACAGATGAGCATCATGGGACTGCTTTCAAGGGTGACCTTCTGCAACAGTCCTGTGCTTGTTTTGATCAGCTGAGCCCGTCACATCATCCAAAGTGACTGTTGGGCATGCAAAACCCACCCATCAGCCCTGCCCACCTTGGCCTCTTGGATGAACTTGGAGATAACAACAGGCTGCTCCTTGGAAACAGCAACAGCGTTGCTAAGGAACCTCTCCAGGTCGTTATCCGTGTAAGCCACGTTCATGGCTGCACCGCTAAGCACGTAGGAAGGACGCACCACACAAGGGTATCCCACCTTGCAGCAGAACTGCTTGGCTGACTACAGAGGAGAGATATCAAAGGGTTACAAAGGCTATATCTGGAGCAACAGCCCTTCGGTCTCATCTTTGGCCATTGTTTCCTTTGCCAGTTTCCCAGGATGTACCAGAAATTCCCAGCATCAAGTCATCCACATCCTCCCTTCCCTAAAATGTGTAAACAGGTTAGTTCCAATGACAAATGGACTTTAATTTCCTTTCTTACCCTAAAATGCCAGTCTGCAGTTCATTACATTAGCAATTAGAAAAAAGTAAAACTTCCAAAGAGGTGGATACTGGGAATTTGCTATACTTCCTCATATACTTGCCGTGACAAAACTAGCTCTATAGCTCCTTGACTTTACATGGTTTAAATGGAAAGAGACCTAACTGATGGTGGTCTCACTTTGAGGATTGCCCCCTATTCCCACCCACTCATTCTCTTTAGTTGGAGCACCTTCTATTCACCTCCATATCTGAGAGCTCCTTCCAGAGAGGCTGGCTGATATTGATGGTATCCAGAAGACGGGAGAACTTGAAGCGGTTCTCAGCGGAGTCAATGGCTTCGGGGGAAGTGCCCAGGATCCGGCACTGCTGCCGGTGTAAGGCCATAGCAATATTATTGGGAAGCTGGCCCCCCATGGACAGAATTACACCCTCAGGGTTCTCCAGCTCATAGATATCCATCACCACCTGAAGAGCAAAATTGAGAATGGGGAAGAAAGGTAGGAAAAAGAGGATGCCATATGATACTTCCTGGAGTTGAGGACAGGCTCTGCCCCCTCCCAACATACCATATTTTTCGGAATATAAGACGCACCTTTTCCCCCCCTAAAAGCGGGTGAAAATTTAGGTGTGTCTTATATACCGAATGTAGCCTCATCCACCCACTGGCCCCCACCCTTTGGCCTCTGCCTTCCAGCAGTTACCTCCTTGCTGCAAGCAGAAAGAAACAGCTCCTTTCAGCTTCAGCACAGCCTAATTAGCACAAGCTGACTGGATTGGCCTCCCGACTCTCAGCTGTTTTGCTCTCAGCTGTTTTGTGAGGACCTCTGCTGCTTGCTGCAAGGAGGTAAATTGCTGGAGCAGATTTTTTTTTTCTTGTGCTAATCAAGCTATGCTGAAAACGAAAATGAAAGTAAAGCAGGCTGTTTGCTGCAACAAGGTAAAATTGCTGGGGGGCAAGGCAGATTTCTTTTTCTTGTTTTCCTCACCAAAAAAGGTAGGTGCGTCTTATAGTCTGGTGTGTCTTATACTCCGAAAAATATGGTATCTTTGCTTCAGCTCCAGATACCTTTTTCTTGTGGCAACCAAATAAAGAGACAACTGCTGTCTCCCTTATTCTGTCTGTTTGCTGCACCACACCATCCAGGTAAATTACACTCCATTTAAATTAATCAATCACACAAACTCAGTCCAGTGGTAGCAATAATGGAGTTACTGCCAAGGAAAAAAAAACTTTCTGGTTCTGATTCTACTGTAGACTTTAAATGGGCACCAAATTTGTTTCTGCTTTTATTATATCCTACCTGAAGGAAAGTTGCCCCAAGTGGCAACTTATAAATAACTTGGAAGGCAACACACATTGACCCTATTTATTGACCAAAGAAAGAGGCCTGCAAGAATAAAAGACTGCATCTGCTTCCCAGGAAGACGACCATAATAAGGGGAGAAATGGTTAGAGGAAGCTTGCCTTGCCTCTCCCTGCCAGATGTAAAGAGCTCCCTGAGCTTCAGCTGACACTTGGTATATATCGATTCATTAGTCACAATAATTCTGGGCCTACTATTAAAAAAAAAAAAATTCTGTTCAGGAAAAAACTCAAGGAATTCAAAATGGCCGTTCAGGAAATGCAGTTGATTGCCAATGCATTGCAGACCATTGCTTCCTTGCTTTGAAGCCTATCCTCCTCTTTCTTCTTGAACCTTATTATTTTGAGGCCCTGAGCAGAGCCTGATCCTTTCTGTGGTCGTAAACTGCTTGACAGAATATTATTGTCTAAAAATCAAGAAAGAGGACAGGTGTAAGAAAAATGCTGGTGTATTTGTGGAAGGGTGGTGGGTTGCTACCGGTTCGGTCTGGATCTTGCGAATCGGTAGTAATGGTGGCAGGAGGCTCCACCCAACCGCCCGGACATCATCAAGGATGCTCTGTGCATGCGCAGAAGCACTACACATGAGCAAAGCGAGCACATATGCGCACGCATGCACGCTCCCGTTGCGAACCAGTAGCGAAGGTAAGTGGAACCCACCCCTGGTGGGAATGGGGACATAAGTGCTATCTTCAAGGGAAGAAATGGCCATGTGAGTAATATCTGAAGTAAATGATTTTATTTCCATCATTTCCACCCCACACACAGCAGCAGGCTCAGAATTCACTGATTTGAGATGTGCTGGTAGAATCTTTCATGATCAGCATTAAAGCCCATAGACCACAGGTGTCAAACTTGATTGCATCACGTGATGTATTGTGACTTTTTTGCCTTTGTGGAGCCGGGATGGGCGTGGCCTGCATGCAACGCATCCAGCCTGCCGCCTGCCAGTTTCACAGGCCTGCCATAGACTAAGGTTCCTAGAACATCTCTTAAATATACATAGTTTAAAACTCAATGCTGTCAAGAAAAGATCAATTCATCCTAGAGTTCTCCTATTGTTTAGCAGACACTGCTGTGACTTCTATTTCAAAAGAGAGAGCTGAAAACATACTTCTGATTACCATTCCCATGCCAAGAGTCCTTCCCTTTTTAAAAACCAAATCTTAATGCAGCCCCAGCCCAACCATATAGGACCCACCTCAAAGGACATTTCATCAAAATAGAGCCGGTCACACATGTCGTAGTCTGTGCTTACTGTCTCCGGGTTGTAGTTCACCATAATGGTTTTGTAGCCCATCTGTTGGAGAAAAGCACATGGAGCTTACATCTCCTGAATTCACACCTATAGCAACATCTGCCTCATTATGGTTTTGGGACTCAACAGGTGATTAGCAATCCACAAATCTGCAGGTATATTCGGTGACCTGCCATTACTTCAGAAGAGTTATCTGGAGCTGATACTTCATGCAGTCATTTGGATGTTGATTGCATGAAACACTCCAGTAGCAGACCACATGGCCGCCTTCTACCACTGACAGACATCCTATCACCCATTTAGAGAAGAGTGATGCAATGATTGTGAATAGCAGAGGAGAAAGGCATAAGGAGGAACTGAAAGCTCTGAGTGATGACCTGGGGTGTGGCACGAAGGCAACACAGGCAAAGAACTGGAATGAATTCCTTTATTGGCATGGCCTGGAGAAAAGCTCTCCCACAAACCTAAAGATACTCCAGTCCCAATGCTGTAAACAGAATGACTGCAATCAATCACTCCAGCAGGGCAAGATAATGAGTCCCAGACGGGAAGAATAATCTCAGCAAAACAAGATAGGCACACAGTAGCACAGCAGTAATTCAAACATTCCGGAGGGAATGCCAGGAATGCAGGCCGCAACTCGCAACACCAGATTAATTCAGCGTTTGTTCCTGACAAACGCCCCTCCCAACTGCCTCTCCTTTAAACTCCAACCCCAGGTGTGCCTTGTGAAGGGAATTGGGGCCCTTTCCTTCCTCGTAAGTCACACAACCCACGTTGCTCTCTTCTGCGTTCTTTCCTGCGTGCCCTAGGATGGGGGTGGGGTGGGCCTTGATCTTCATCTGAACGCCCTCTCCTTTGTTCTACCTCTCCCCTGCTCTGCCCAGACTGACTTTGCCCTTCCCCAGTTTTCTCCACAGCCAACCACTCTCTCGCTCTCTGTCAGCTGTTCGTCTTCCATCTCAGATTCAGACAGAGCATGACACTCTCTGTGATAAAAGGCTAACAAGGAAAACTTAGGGGTGAAATGCTCCCGGTTCGGACCGGATCATTTCCGATAGCAAAAATCCCTGCACCCCCCAGCCCAGCTGAGCCGCGCAATTGCTTTTTTTTTTACTTTTAAAAGCATTTTTTCTTTGGCCAAAAAAATGCTTTTAAAAGTAAAAAAAAAAAACCTCTCTGTTGATTGCATGGCTCAGCTGGGATCGTCTGCAAAAAAAAAATGCTTTTAAAAAAAACAAAAGCCTCTGACGATCAGGCAACTCAGCTGGGATCGTCAGAGCCTTTTAAAAGCATTTTTTTCACATTTTTGTAGAAAAAATGCTTTTAAAAGTTTTTTTTTAAAAAGTTGGCCACGCCCACCCAATCACATTACCCACCACCACCAAGCCACACCCACAGAACCGAATTTACATTTCACCACTAGGAATACTCCTAACACGGCTAGGAAATGCCTTTGAAGAAGCCTCCAAGCATTCACCTTGCGCAGCTCCTGGATGCACCCAACAGCACACCAGTCAAATTCCACACTGCTGCCAATACGGTAGACACCAGAACCAATGACCATGACATGTGGTTCAAGGAAAGCCAGGTCATGCTCGGTGCCATTGTAGCTGAGATACAGATAGTTGGTCTGGGCTGGCCATTCTGCAGCCACCGTATCAATCTGTTTCACCACTGGTAAAATCTTCAGGTCATGGCGCATCTTCCTCACTGCCAATTCCGTGCTGAAACAAAACAAGCTTTTGTTTTTAATGTTTTCGTGTTTTACAGGTAGTCTTCGACTTACGACCACAATTGAGCCCAAGATTTATGAGTTTGCCCCATTTTACGACCTTTCTTGCCAGAGCTGTTAAGTGAATCATTGCAGTTCTTGAATTAGTAACATGGTTGTTAAATGAAACAGATTTTCCCATTGACTTTGCTTGTCAGAAGGTCGCAAAGGGGGGGGGAGGGGGTCACATGACCCCGGGATCCTGCAAACATCATGAATTAGTTGCCAAGCATCTGAATTTTGATCGTATGACCATGCTGCAACGGTCATAAGTGTATAAATGGTCATAAGTCACTTTATCAGTGATGTTGTAACTTTGGTCACTAAATGAACTGTTGTAAGTTGAGGACTACCTGTAATTTGTTTAGTTTTATCGTTTTAACATGATTTTATCTGTTTTTTGGTCTCTGATTGGGAGCCCTCCAGAGTTGGTTGAAAGATGGGTGGCCATATAAATGTTTAAAATGAATTAAAATAACAAAATAAAATAGCTGTCTTATGTTGAGTCAGGGTACTGGCTCCAAATAACAGATGTTTTCCAGGACTTCTTTCAAACAGACACTGAACTTCAGATTTTACACACAACTGCTAAATTCAGTTAACGTGATAGCTTATGATGTGAATCACATATTTATGTGAATCAAGCTAAAACAATGGCTGGGTTCTCACAACGTGCTGAATCAAAACCAGCTACCTTATTTTAACCTGGACTCAGCATATTGTCAGAGAACAAGCTACCAAGGGACTGTTGTCCATTGGCATAGTCAGCATTACAGCTTTTCCCCACGTATCTCATCCCTCTTAATGGTCTCCATCCCTACAGCCTGTTCTTAGTAAACAGATGGTATTAATTTGCTTCCAGTTTTTGACGAATGGTTGGGACCACCTAGACCTAGAACCCTTTGGGCAGAAATGGGATTCAGAAATTTTAGCAACCGGTTCTCTGCCCGGTTGCTGGGTAGGCGTGGCCATGGTGGGCGTGGCCTACTCGGCCTCCTGCACCACAGCAGGGAGGGGGATTTTGCCCTCCCCAAGCTCCAGAGGCTTTCCTTGAGCCTCCGGGAGGGTGAAAACAGTTTCTCCCGGGCTCTGGAGGCTGGAAACGGGCCCATTTCCAGACTTCTAGAACTTCCGGGAGGCCTGTTTTTTACCCTCCCCAGGCTCCAGAGGCTTTCCTCGAGCCTCTGGGAGGGCGAAAATGGCCATCCCCAGGCTCCAGAGGCCCTCTGGAGCTGGAAACGGGCCCATTTCCAGACTTCTGGAACTTCCGTGATGCCCATTTTTCACCCTCCCAGAGCCTCCACATGGGCATTGCACTTACCTGGCATCTAAAACGGGCCATGTGGAGACTCCTGGGAGAGGAGGGGCCAACCAGTCCTTGCAACTATCGGTTCGGCGAACCAGATGTAAAATTAGCATCTGATTCTCCTGAACCAGTCCGAACCGGCTGAATCCCACCCCTGCCTTTGGCTTACTTTTTATTTACTCATACAATAACATAAAACAACAGTCAAGAAGCCGAACCAGTTTAGACAAATGATAAACATGCCGATGCTTTGATCTTGTACCTGAGCACAGCCTGAGCCACCTGCTTATCTGAGAAGCCCAACTGCTTGGCCAGCTTCAGGACATGAGGTGGCATGGACCCCGGCTCTGCCTGGCGATATGATTCCAGGCAGAGTGTATGATCAGTTATGTTTTTCATCTTGTGCAGGAACCAGCGATCAATCTTGGTGAGCTCATAGAGACGCTCAATGGAATAGCCGGCCCGTAGTGCAGCTGCTAACACAAAGATCCGCTTGTCGGTGGGAGTCTCCAGCTCCTGCAGTGATGGGGAGGGAACAGAAAATTGTGGACAGCACAGCCCTGAGCCTTAGTCCAATGGGACTGGGGACAGCAGCTACTGGAAATTCAGCATGTTTTCATCACCTCACCAGGAAGGCCTACCATGTCAGAGACTGGTTTTACTGTGGGATCAAAGCCCACACAATTCTCATCCACCATGCGAAGTGCTTTCTGAAATGCCTCCTCAAAACTCCTTCCAATGGCCATGACCTCACCTGAAAGAATGACAAGAACAGCAGTAAATTTACCCAGGGGAAAATGACTAAGTTTAGATTTTTGTACTAAATAAACAAACAAACAGGGCTTCTTTCAAAGGCAGATAAAATTAGCATGTAGAAAGAAACACGATTCAAGCATGAGGAATGAACAGGCCATAACTCAGGGAATGTCAGGATCACTCAAGCATTGGCATGTCTTTTTTTTTTAGAGACACCCACAACTGTGTCTGCAGTATAGTCTCAAAATCCATCCTAAATGTTTGTGTGTGTCAAAAAAGGGGAAGTGGCAGAAGTGGTGTCAAAATCAAGTCTTGCCTCTTTTGGATATGCATGTGATATTAACACATGTTTAAAAGGGGCCCAACTGTCTGGGATTTTTGAAGGAAAAACGTAAAAAATAGAACATAATTATCAACCTCAATTTATAGTTGGCAGTGGAAGAAGAAAACCAATTTGATAGTATATATTACTACATAAGGTAAAGGTAAAGTTTCCCCTCGCACATATGTGCTAGTTGTTCCCAACTCTAGGGGGCGGTGCTCATCTCCGTTTCAAAGCCGAAGAGCCAGCGCTGTCCAAAGATGTCTCCGTGGTCATGTGGTTGGCATGACGAAGCGCCAAAGGCGTATGGAATGCTGTTACCTTCCCACCAAAGGTGATCCCTATTTTTCTACTTGCATTTCGAACTGCTAGGTTGGCAGACGCTGGGACAAGTAACAGGAGCTCACCCCGTTATGCGGCACTAGGGATTTGAACCGCTGAACTGCTGACCTTTCAATCAACAAGCTCAGCGTCTTAGCCATTGAGCCACCAAGCCACCCCGTCCCTTCTATATTACTACATAGGTAAGAAAAGAGGAAACAGAAAAATAGAAGATTGTCAGCTGATGGAACACCCAAATCATGGTATCCGAATACCTAGTCTGCTGCCTGAACCACACAAAGCACAAATGAAAATCAAACTTGATTGCAAGGTTGGAGCCTGACTCCAATATGCACTTCTCACCATATTCTTCCTTTCAACACTCACCCACACTCTTCATGGAACTGCCAATCTTAGTGCTCACACGCAGAAACTTGCTGAGGTCCCAGCGTGGAATCTTGACTACACAATAATCAAGGCTGGGTTCAAAGCAGGCTGTGGTGGAATTAGTGACTGAGTTCCTGGGTTGAAGTGAAGGGAAAGAGAAGGCTAAGATGGAGAGCCATGTATCTCTTACTGCATCTATGATCAGCATAGTTGCCGTTCCTTTAGAAAGACTGTATAAGAGATGGCAAGAATCCAAGGTGGCAACAATGCTAAGACACAATTTATCAGTCACATATTTTAAGCAAAATTAAAAATACATAGGGGATTGGCTCCATAAAAGCTGAAACAATATTTAAGCAAATAATCTGTTGACACAGTGGGGGCAATGAGCAAGCAGACTCCTCCCCAAATAGTTCTAGCAAAGCAATGCACCCCAGAGCATGCAGACATTACCTGAGGATAGGCAACGGGATGCCCAAAGCCAGCTTAGCGGCAACATAGGCCAAGGGGTAGCCAGTAGCCTTGCTTGCCAGAGCTGAACTCCGTGAGAGCCGAGCATTCACCTCTATGATGTAGTACTGTAGGACAGGAAAGAGACAGATGCAGCCCAGCCAATATTTCCACCATCCTTTAGGATAGCAAGCAGAATGAGAAAGTTTCCATATTTCCTGGGAATGAATGATGACTCAGGACAGAGCATGTGGTTAACAGGCAGAAGGTTGAGTTGAGCTAGGAAAGATTGCCTTCAAACTCTGGCAAGCCAATCCTAGCCTGTGTTGACAATACTGAATTAGGTGGACCTGATCTGATTGAGCAGAAAGCTGCTGTTAAGCAACTGCCAAGTAAGCTCACAGTGTCAGCATACACTGCTCAACAAGGACAATCAGGCATAGGTTCCCATACATTTGTAATCTCAACCCAAGAGCATCTCACCTGCTCAGACTCAGGATTCAGTGCATACTGAACATTACATTCTCCAATGATCCCCAGGTGACGAACCACTTTGATGGCTGTAGTGCGCAGGAGACTGTATTCCCTGTCATTGAGTGTCTGGCTGGGGGCCACCACTATAGATTCACCAGTGTGGATGCCCAATGGATCCAGATTCTCCATATTGCACACCTGTTCAGGATTGGGAACCGAGAAAGTCAGCTAGATGAGAAGGTGGCCATCATTACTGCTGCAATAACAACCTGCAAATCCATGCCTCCAAGTTCTTAGATCCCAAGTTAGGTCTCGTGCCTCACTAACTATTGTTAAAGGATCCTTCATCATGATCCTGTTTTTTTGTCTTTTCATTTTGCCTTTCACTGAGGCAGTTTACATTTGTTTTTAACTATTCCAGTTAGAAGTTTTTTTTAATTTCTCTGCTCCAAATCAATTCCTTGCATAGATACGATTTGCAATGTGCTTGTTAGCAAATCCAGAGGCTAAGACCTGTCTAGCTACCTTGGACACCCAGCAGCAAATAGCAATCTGCAATCAAAAATTGCCAAGGGACGCAGTGGCTCAGATGCTGAGCTTGTCGATCAAAAGGTCGGCAGTTCAGCGGTTCGAATCCCTAGTGCCGCGTAATGGGGTGAGCTCCTGTTACTTGTTCCAGCTTCTGCCAACCTAGTAGTTCGAAAGCATGTAAAAAACGCAAATAGAAAAATAGGGACCACCTTTGGTGAGAAGGTAACAGCGTTCCGTGCGCCTTTGGCATTTAGTCATGCTGGCCACATGACCACGGAGACGTCTTCGGACAGTGCTGGCTCTTTGGCTTTGAAACGGAGATGAGCACCGCCCCCTAGAGTCGGGAACGACTAGCACATATGTGTGAGGGAAACCTTTACCTTTACCTTTAATCAAAAATTTGGCTGCTTAATTTTAATGTAAGAAAGTTTTGCTCATCCTTTTTCTGGCACCCAAAACAAGCTTAAATGTGCCCTTCTGGTGATGAACCTCCCTCTACCCCTTTAACCCAATTGGCTTACCGTGACACAGTTGTCATAGGCATCACGCACCACCTCATACTCAATTTCCTTCCAACCCTTGAGTGACTTGTCCACCAGCACTTGCGAGGTGTGGGCAAAGGCCTGGCTCACCAGTGCCATCAGCTCTTCCCGTCCATTTGCAAACCCAGAGCCCAGCCCGCCCAACGCATAGGCTGAGCGCACAAGCACTGGGTAGCCAAGTCGTTCTGCAGCAACCTGTGCCTGTTGGGAGAAAACGTTTAGGAAATCCATTATCCCTAGTGGTGGTGATCAGAAGACATCTCATGCCTTTGGCCAGCAATTCTAGCAGATCCAAGTGGCCAGTATGAGGTTCACTTCAGAAATCCTGATTTCTTTTCTCTTATCAGAGCCTTGGTGGCACAGTGGACTAAAGTGCTGTTAAATTAGCACTTAAGCTGCCAGCTGCCTGCAATTACTGCGAGTTCAAATCTCACCAGGCTCAAGGTTGACTCAGCCTTCCATTCTTCCGAGGTAGGTAAAATGAGGATTGTGGGGCAATAAAATGACTTTGTATAAAAAAGAACACCACTTGGGGGGGCCGAAAGCCCTACTAAGCAGGTATACACAAAAGTATGAAGGCTATTGCTTAATGCATTGTAAGCCGCCCTGAGTCTCCGGAGAAGGGCGGCATATAAATCAAACTAATTAATTAATTAATTAATTAATTATCAGTCAGAGAAAGTTCCTAACCATGTTTCACTGAAAAGTGAACCAGATTCTATCCTGCAAATCCAGTCCTCTTCCCATATATTCTTACATGGATTCTTCTATTGTTGGAAAAGAAGCACCATGTTTAAGAGGATGTTTTACTCAAGAGCTGGGTCGACCGGAACCTGAAGGAGAACTCTACCTCCACAGTCTTGGGTTCCCCCCAAAAGAGGTATGGCTATAATTAAGCAGAATGACATACTTGTTCAATGGAGCAGGCAGCCTCACTAGGTGCCACATGTTCCCCTATCTCCTCCATCTTCTCCACAAAGACTTTGCGGTCCTCTGTCATCTCAATAGAGGCTACGGGAGTGCCCAGCACACGCACATTGTAGCGCTCCAGCACCCCAGCCTTAGTCAGTTCCACACCACAGTTGAGTGCTGTCTGTCCTCCAAATGTCAGTAAGATCCCATCTGGGCGCTCGTTCTTTATCACCTGACCACAGAGAAGAAAGTGGAAGACTGAGAATGTCCCCCTCACTCAGTTCCAGTTAGTTCCAGTTCCACTCAGTCCCACCCCTGAATTCGGTAAGGAAAGTAGAGAGGTTCTCCAATCCCCCTAACTGTTCAGGTCAGGGATGAAATGCTCCCGGTTCGGACTGGATTGCCCGATCCGGTAGCGATAGCAGCGGGTGGTTCGGAGAACCAGTAGCAAAAATCCCTGGCCTTCCCCATGCCCAGCTGAGCCGCGTGATCATCAGAGGCTTTTTTTTAACTTTTAAAAGCATTTTTTCTACAACCTCTTTGGCCGAAGAGGTTGTTAAAAAAATGCTTTTAAAAGGCTCTGACATCCCAGCTGAGTTGCCAGATCGTCAGAGGGTTTTTTTTTTTTTTACTTTTAAAAGCAATGCTTTTAAAAGTAAAAAAAAAGATTGCGCGCCACAGCTGATCACCCCCCCTCGTGCGCTGTTCTACTTTCTGCATGCCTCCTTTTGGCATGCACTGTGTGCGCACACCTCGCATTTGGTGCATGGTGCGCATTGCGCATGCGCAGCCAGCGAACCGGTAGTAAACCAGTTCAGATTTCACCACTGGTTTAGGTAGTCCTTGACTTGCAACCACAATTGAGCCCAAAATTTCCATTGCTAAACAAGGCAGCTAAGTAAATTTTGCCCCGTTTTGTGATGCTTTTGCCACAGTTGTTAAGTGAATCATGTGGTCATTAAGAAAAATCTGGCTTTCCCCCAGTGACTTTGCTTGTCGGAAGTCAGCTGGGAAGGTTACAAATGTTGATCACATGACCCCAGGACAGTGGAGCTGTCATAATACATGCCAATGTTGGATTCTGATCATGTGACCATGGGGATGCTGCAACGATCATAAGTGTGAAAATTGGTCAAGAGTCACTTTTTTCAGTGAAGCTGTAACTTCGAATGGTTACTCAACAAAAGGTTGTAAGTTGAGGGCTACCTGTATGTTAGGACATTCATGGTTTCCAAGTAGAATAGGAATATTGAGTGGCAGATGAGCAACAAGGAATCTGGGGGAGGGAAATAGTAAATTCACCTGGGTAACATAGTCAGGAGTAATGGGCAAGAAGTAGACCTTGTCGGCCAAACCTTTGGAGGTCTGAACAGTGGCAATATTTGCGTTGATGAGCACCGTCTGGATATTCTCTTCTCTCAGAGCTTTGATGGCCTGGGAGGGTGGGAAGTGAGATTATGACTGAATAAATTGTCATCCTTGCAACACAACACCAGTCACGTCAAAATATGCACGTAGGCCTGACAATGTAGTAAAGCCACTCACAAGGCAACACCATCAAAACAAAAAATGTATTAACCAGGTCTATTAAAGAGTTAGCAGTTGAATTGGCACAGCATGGGAAATTTGGCTAATGTGAATTTGGGCCCAGTGTGTTGGGCAAACTCAGTCCATTTGGTTCCTTTACTGTTACTTTATGGCTAAATATATTATGCAAAACCAGGAAATTAACTGTTGTGAATTCAGTAATCAAGATAAATGTGTGAATACAGTTTTAGAATGAAGACATAGTTCTTTTTTGGGAAACTAATTTGCTGAAATAAACCATGATTAATCCTGGCCCATTGTCTTCTCTTTTTTCACTTTCATGATATGAACGGATAACAAATGCCACCAAATTGTTACTGTCTACCCATCTCCTTTTCTTCCCTTTCCTTGTTCCCATTGTTTTCTCCGCCATCTTTGTTTTGTGCTTCTTGGATTGTTACTTTTTAAAAATGTTTTTAACAATTTGTAAACCATCTAAAGTTACTGGGAGTTATGAAACATATACATTAAAATAATACTGACTCAATAGGTGGATAAAAAAGCCAGGTCCTGTGTAAAATCATAATAATGATAAAAGAAAGCAAAGATAGTACTAACAGTAATGGATGCCTTGGGTGCAATCCCCAAATATCTTGAAAACCATCAGCACTGACAAAATCACCATCAGTCAATTACAAAAGACAGATTTACGTGGAACAGCTTACATCCTGCTACGATACCTTTAATACCATCAAAATAACTTCTGCCTATCCCAGATCCTTGGGAAGGACTCAAAAGAGGAATAAAAATGTCAGATCCAGTCATCTGGCTGACTGTGCAACTAACCATAATAATAATCCTTGCTTCTTTATGATGCAGCCCAAGGTGAACTGAGATCAGCTATTGCCCTGTATCAGTACAAAAGAAATGATTCCTCCATAACAAAAATACCTGAAGCACACTTGTGACTTTGCCATCAACAAAAGCCCTTAATTCTTTTTGCTTGTGCGTATTCCACTCAACCTGCACTCCACTTTGCAATTTTCCCCACTGCCTTTTGACTTCCATTTCCTCACTCACTCACCTGAGAGCCAGAGTAGTCAAACTCACCTGCCTGCCCTATAGAAAGGCCCCCAGAGCCCAGGATGAGCACCTTGTGAGGGCGGGGTAGGTTGATGGCAGGCAGGACTTTTGAATCGTGCAGGCAGTCCTGCAGTCGTTTACACACTAGAGGTGGGAGAGAAGAGAAAGGGATGCCCGGATGATCACTGCAGTAATTTCAACCCATATGTGGACCCACCAGAGCTTCGACCCTGCCAGGAGACTAGCAAGCACTGTATAGAAAGGGCACAACCTGGTGACTATACGGGGCAGCATGGAGGTAAAGCCAGGCCTGTATCTCCAGGCTTGCAGAAGCCAACTCAGTTACAGAGCTCCCACCTGTTTTAGGGCTCTGCCCTCCAGCAATGGTGTCCTGCACTGTCTCCAAGAAGACATCAAAAAGACATTCAAGATCCATCGGCCCCGCATTGTGTTCTGGGTGGAATTGCACACTGGAATCAGACAGGGGGAGAAAACAGGGAGAGAAATGTTACAGGTGCAATCCAAGCCCCTTAAAACAATGCAATGCAATACCATTCTCTTCAAAGGGTGGCTCAGTGGCTAAACTGAGCTTGTCGATCGAAAGGTCGGGAGTTCAGCAGTTCGAATCCTTAGTACCGCGTAATGGGGTGAGCTCCCTTGTCCCAGCATCTGCCAACCTAGCAGTTCGAAATCACGTAAAAAATGCAAGTAGAAAAATAGGGACCACCTTTGGTGGGAAGGTAAAAGTGTTCCGTGCGCCTTTGGCATTGAGTCATGCCGGAGACCAAGGAGACATCTTCGGACAGCGCTGGCTCTTCAGCTTTGAAACGGAGATGAACACCGCCCCCTGGAGTTGGGAATGACTAGCACATATGTGCGAGGGGAATCTTTACATTTACCTTTACCTTACCACTCTCTAGTCGTCTGTCAAAATTTTTAGAGCAGCTCTCCTATAAGAAAAACCTACAGCAGTTGGGGCTGTTTATTTAGAACAAAGGCAGATAAGGGGAAACATGATGCAAGGCATACCGAAGTGTGCACATTATGAACCCAAGGTGAGAATTCCAAGTCTCAACAGAAGTAAATGAAGGAAGATTTTTGGCTGATAAAAGAACCTAGAATTTTTTGCCATCTGGTGTGGAGACGGTCTTAGATTGGAGAAACTGATGGAAGACTGGGCTACTAATGGCAATTAGATCTGATAGCTACTTCCTGTCTTTGATATAGTGATTAAGGTGCTAAAAGAGTAGGGGAAACTGAGTTCTAGTCCTGCCTTAGGCACATAAGCCAGCTGGGTGACTTTGGGCCAGTCACACTCACTCAGCCATAGAAAGACCACTTTGGAAAACATTGCCTATAAAACTGCATGTAGTTGCTAGGAAAACTTGACAACATACACACAAATCATAACTAGCACACCTTAAATATCAAATTTTGGGATGTAACAGTGGAGAAGAGAACATTCCTCATAATGCTTCCTGAACACACCAGCTTGGTGCAGTGGTGAAATGAAAAAATTGTTACTACCAGTTCTGTGGGCGTGGCTTGGTGGGGGGGTAATGTGATTGGGTGGGCGTGGCCATCTTTTTTTTTCTTTTAAAAGCATTTTTTCTGCAACCTCTTTGAGGTTGTAGAAAAAATGCTTTTTTTTTTTACTTTTAAAAGCATTTTTTTTGGCCAAAGGGGTTGTAGAAAAAATGCTTTTTTTAAAAAAAAAAGCCTCTGATGATCACGCGGCTTAGCTGGGCAGGGGGGGACCAGGGATTTTTGCTACTTGTTCTCCGAACCACCCGCTGCCATTGCTACTGGGTCAGGCGATCCAGTCTGAACCAGGAGCATTTCACCCCTGCATCAAATCAGAATAAAGAAGGGTGCCCCAACTCACTCGTTTAACCTCCTTTTCTCTTGCTTGCCCTTACCTGAAAAATGGCTTTGACTCGTGCACCAGTCCCTCGTTAGAGTGATCATTTGCATTGGTAAAGAGAGGAGTCCAGCCGGATGGCAAGCTAGCTGGATCTACTGCAAAACCATGGTTCTGCGATGTGATAAAGCAGCGCTGGGATCCCTCATGCAGGCAAGGCTGGTTGTGTCCACGGTTTCCGTATCTGAGGAGGAATTTGAAGGGGAAGAAGGTTTAACTTAGGAGAAAAAAAATATTCCTCTGTTTCAAGCTACAGGTAGTCCTCCATATCCACCCAGAATCTCAGCTGTTGGGTGAAGCGATTGTTAAATGAGAACCACATGACTTCTTTGCTCAATGACTGCCATCTTGGCTGGGCCCAGAATGCTGGCATTCGCTAGCATTTAATGCTGCTGGAGGGGAAAACACTAGCAAACACCAGTGTTTTCAATAAATTTCAGGTCTGGTCTTCCATATGTGTGTGATCATGTGACAGGGACAATAAGAGTGCCGGCATGATATTTTACAACAGGCAGACATGCTTTATGTTAAATGACCAGTCATAAGTTGAGGACTACCTAACATTTACTATAGTACTGAAGAATTAGACTGCTCAACATCATTGAAGAGGTATCTATTGGTTATTTAAGAGCTGTGATGGCGAGTGGTTAGAATGCAGTATTGCTGGCTAACTCTGCCCCACAGCCTGCAATTTGAACCTGACGGGCTCAAGGTTGACTCAGCCTTCCCTCCTTCCGAGGTCAGTAAAATGAGGAGCCAGATTGTGGAGGCAATATGCTGATACTATAAACTGCTCAGAGAGTGCTGTAAAGCATTATGGAGCAGTATATGCCTAAGTGCTATTGCTATTTCAAATATCCACACAAACACTTACTTCATCTTGTAAGTCTTAGCTCCAATGGCCAAAGCCAGCAGCTGATGACCCAAGCAGATGCCAAAGATGGGCTTTGGAGTTGGCAATTCCAGCACGTGGTGGAGACTGGAAATAGTTTCTTGGCAGAATTGTGGATCTCCAGGACCATTGCTAACAAACAACCCATCAAATTCTGGGGGAAGAAATGAGGTACCAGAAGGCATTATCCATTTATTTATTTCATTTTTATCCTGCCTTTATTACTTTATAAGTAATTCAAAATGGTGGACATATATAACCCTCCTTCCTCCTCCTCTTTTTCCACACCATTCCAACCACGTGTGGTGGGTTGGGCTGAGAGCAACTGGCCCAAAGTCAGCCAGCTGGCTTTCACGCGTAAGATGAAACTAGAACTCAGAGTCTCCTAGTTTCTAAATCAGCACCTTAAGCACCAGACCAAACTGGTTCTCTTTATGACCTTAACTGTTATTATTTTTCCTCTTGAACTAGCCACTTGGGCTCCACAAGCATGAACATTCTTTGCTCCGAAGCTAAAACAAGCCACCTATCTGGAGCTGTGAACGCCATACTCATCACTCAGTTATGCTTACCCGTACTATCCAGATGATGATCCCAGGGCACCACAGTAACAGCTGCCCCACGAGCACACAGGCACCGGATCTGGTTGTATTTCAGGCCACAGTCAATTGCTGTGATTCTCACAGACCCACCAGGGTTGAACAAACGAGGTTTCTATGGAGTCATAAGGGAGAAAGTAGGTATGCTGAAGTTTATAGCACAGTGGCCAATAAATCACACTTAATCCTATACCTCTACTATTAATGATACAGATGAAGCAAGAAAGGAGTGATGGTTTGGAAGATTGTAAACTCTTGGGATAATCCCCTTCCTCCTTAAACCCCTCCAGTCATGAATGGCTTTCCCCCAACAATGCATATCTAATTTAAATTCCTGTCCAAGTATTGGTACAAAGCAGAGGTGGAATCCTGCAACAATAACAAAACTGATTGGTCTTTATGCTTTTAATTGCTTTTATTACTGTTGTGAACCACCCATAACCTTATAAGTTGTGTGTCTATAGAAACCTTATAACATAATAACTTTTTGGTGCAGAAAGGTTCTATGAAAGAACTGAGCCACTTGGAAGCAGTAGAGTGTATATTTTTAGGCAGAAGGAGGGACCATTGAATCAGAGAACTTCTTCTCAAAAATAATTCATTACAAATAAGATGTTAAATGGACTTTTATTTTTTTCCAAACGCAATAGTTAAAGAAACCCCTCTCCTATTCTGAATGTTATACAGTATCTCCATTGCTGTTGCTTGCCACTTCCAATTTGCTTTGCCCACATTGTCTCTTCCCTTCCAACCTACTTTCAGTGAGACTTCCTTCACCAAGTTCCGTGTGTTTGGATCGTCAAATGGCTGGTGTGAACTATGGACGCCCTCTGGTATCAGTTTTCCCAGCATACTCCCTTTTTCCCGGATCCGCTTGGTTAGCGCTCGTGTATCAATTCCTGCAGGAGAAATGAACCGTTAGAAAGGATGGACTATATCAGTAGACTATGTGGTTCTGTAATCACCGGGAGAATTCACAGACAGGATAATCTCTATTTCTATCTATGCTAAGACTACCTTGGGAACTTTGGAACAAGCGAACTATCTTCATATTTTGACAGTTATCAATAATGTTGATTCTATCACAGTTTTGCTTCCCTGTATTTCTAATGAAATACAATTATGTGGACAAGTGTTCCATCTAATCTGTTAGATGTCAAGCAAGGGGATCCAGTTTAAGCCTTCACTTAGTCATGGAGTTCAGTGGTTAACTTTGGGTCACTTACTCTTATTCCCAGCAAAAAAAAATCAGGAAGAACCCTTTTCCAAATAATAGACGTTATTAAAAGCCATAAGCTTTCATGAGCTGCATCTCACTTCATTGCAGAGTGGCTTCATGGAGGCAGGTAATCTATCTCACATATAACCTGCATCCACAGAGTCAACTTTTCTTCTCCTCCCAATTTAAATCCTATATCAATTAAGTCCCATCTGATGGGAAATGTCAGAAAAGCCTATGTCTTTTAATAGATGTTGGTAATCAGAAAAGGTGCTATTGTACTGCTTCTGATTTTTGTTAGTACAGGTAGTCCTCGACATACAACAGCTCATATAGTGACCATTCAAAGTTACAACAACATTGAAAAAGTGACAGGACCATTTTTCACACTTGGCAAGTGACTCATATTTATGATGGTTGCAGTGTTCTGAAGTCATGTGATCACCTTTTGCGACCTTCTGACAAGTAATCTCAATGGGGAAGCCTGATCCACTTAATAACCATGTCATAACTTAACAACTGCAGTGATTCACTTAACAACTATGGCAAGAAAGATCATAAAATGGGGCAAAATTCAATTAAATGTCTTACTCTATAAGAGAAATTTTGGGCCCAGTTATGGTCATAAGTCAAGGCCACCTGTATAGAGTGACAGAACTTCTCCTACAATCTCTCAGAGTAACCTACTTCCCCAGATTGTTGTTGCAGAAATAAATTTTTGTCTGTGTAGAAAGAATGGAAGATTACCTTAATGGATATGTGCAGAAGCTGTTGCCTAGGCAAAAGAGGCTGAAACAATTTTAAGTCCAGAACATCCAGATAACATCTGGAAGCAATTCAGACAGAAGTCTCTCTAATTCACTGAAGGAGGAGGATTTCTCAAACTGCATCCAACTCTAAAAGCTATGAACCTTCCAAATGCCAGCAGTCCTCCAGCCAAGGAGCAAATGGCTAAAAGAATCAGTCTGTCCACTCTTGGACTCTTAAGTTAAGTTTGCAATTATTCACAAAGCAGAATTTTAATGAATAGTGTTATCTCTTCTAACTTCCTTGAAAATTCATTGTGGGAACCCAATTTGCTTAGTTCATGGTTCAATGTAATGCATGAACTTAAAAAAAGTGAGAGATCCAGTAATCATGTGAAAATGTTATTGGAATGTAATCAGTGATTGCATAATGAAGAGTTTGTTTATTTATTCCTTCCTTCCTTCCTTCCTTCATTCACTCAATTTGTATGACTGCCAGCCAGCAATCCTTGGCTGACAGGACCCAAAGCATGCCCATCCTGCCATATCGGATTGGGCAGTTAGAAACAACTGGGAAAAAACAGGGTGACCCAGCCCCAATTATGAAGGCCTTTAAAGGTGACAACTAGCACCCTGAATTGCATCAAAAGCACACTGGCAATGAATGCAGTTCATGAAGTAGAGTTGTTACATGTGCAGAGTAAATAACACCATTTATTACCACTGCTGTTGCATTTAGCACCAGTTGAAGCTTCCAAATGCTATTGAAAGGCAACCTTAGTTAAACTGTGCTCCAGGAGTCCAGATGGGAAGTCACAAGAGCATGAGTGACAATGAGCAGGGACTCCTGGTCCAATGAACCACTCAAACATATGCAAAGGCCTTCATAGCCACAGCTGCCACCAGCTCTTTCAGCAGGAGCCATAAGTCCAAGAAGACCACCCACCCCCAGATCAGATTTTTCTCAGATAATGCTATCCCATTCAGAACCAAAGGTGGAAAATCCCTGAAACTGAAAGGTCCAAATTCACAACAGTCTAGCTTGGTTGAGCCAAAGCCTGTGGTGCCCCATCCAGACTTCACAGCCTCCAGGCACTGGAATAGGATATCCATGGCATCCATTCAGGTGGCTTGGGATAAAATTATAAATCTGGATATCATACTGTTGATACTACCTTACCCCAAACTGTCAGATCACCCCATCCAATAGCCCCTCAGGTAAATATTAAATGGGAAGGGAGAAAGGACTGAGCCTTCCAGCACCCCACTATGGCTTTCAAGGAGCACATGAGAGAGATATTGCAACTCAACTTGCAACTCACCAGGTCCTCTAGAGGCAAACCCTAGCACAGGGGTCTCCAACCTTGGCATCTTTAAGTCTTGTGGACTTCAACTCCCAGAGTTCTGGGAGTTGAAGTCCACAAGTCTGAAAGTTGCCAAGGTTGGAGACCTCTGCCCTAGCACAAGTCTTTCTGACAGGAAGTGCTTACCTTCCAAACCAGGAATCCCCTTTTCTTTCAGCCAATGATCCAGTGAGCGTGTAGCACTCCAGTGGCTGGGATTTCTAGAGCATTCATCGACAATCAGTGCGGCTACATGAATGCCACTAGATTCAAACCACTACAGGAGGGAAAGCAAAGAGTTAATAAAGAAACATATCTCATCATCACAAAAATTTCCTAATCCCCTTCTATTCAAGTCCCCAAAACACTTTATTTATTTATTTGAAATATGTACATTATATACCATATTTTTCAGAGTATAAGACACACTAGAATATAAGACGCAGCTTAGTTTTTGGGGAGAAAAATAGGAGGAAAAAAATCTGCCTACCAGGTATTCATCTGGCTAGCGTTCTTAGTCTGGTCAGCTTCAGCACATTAAGTTTGCTGGTTTTTTATCCCCTGCTTGGGGATAAAAAACAGCTTCTAAGGCACAGCTGAGAGGAAGCAGCAATGAGAAAAGCAGGCAAAGCGGGGTGGGGGTGAGGGGGAAGATTGCTTCACTCGGCTAGTGCCTAGTTAGGGCTGAAAAAAAGCTTCTAAAGAACAGCTGAGAGTTGGAGCAAAGCATGGAGATGCTTCAGTGGATGAGCAGGCAAAGCTGGGAAGATCGCTTGCTAGTGCCTCGTTAGCGCCTCGTTAGGGCTGGAAAAAAGTACATTAGGAGTATAAGACCCACCCAAATTTTCAGCCACTTTTAGGGGGGAAAAGGTGCATTTTATACTCCGAAAAATATGGTATATATATTTATATCCATCATTTGTGTCAACAATTTCATTAGAAGAAATTCTGCAGCTGACTTTCAGCTGTCATTCCCAGAGCCAAAAAATATGTTTCTCTCCTGTTCTTTGAAACTCTCCACAACTTCAGGGATACACGGTAGTTAAGAAAGACTACAAACTGATCTAATTCAGCAAGCAGATTAGAAGTGCATGAACCTCTAATCCAGTTCATTTCATCCAATTAGTTCAAAGGTATCCAATGTGTTTTGATTATTTGGTATGAATCATTAGTCTAATTCAGGACACTGGATTATTCTGGAAAACAATCTAATCTTATCACATATGAATCAAATCAAATCTCTACATCTAAGATGCAGATAACCCAAATTTAGATATGTTGTCTGTCAATTTTATAGCATTGCACTGACAGAGCAGATGAAGTATGTGAACACCAAGCTGGCTATGCCAGAAATTCCTAGAACTCTTCAACTAGGCCAGGATAATTTCTGGCACCTGGTCTCCAGGCATCCAGAAATTAAATCTCAATGCTAAGCAATCTGAAATGTTTATTTTAACATTTAAGAATGGGTTTCTTTCTGCCAATGCTATACTTACCCGGCTGAGACCATATTCATCCAACTCATCTGGAGGAACACCATAATTGCCAATCAGTGGGTACGTCAGTACCAAGATCTGGGATTTATAGGAGGGATCTGTCAGTGCTTCAGGATAACCCACCATGCCAGTCTGGAACACTGTAGATTCCAAGAAACGATACAAATTGGATTAGTGATCCTGGCAAAAACCCATATTGGTTTTGGCAAATGACTCTCCTGCAAACCAGGCCTAAGAACTGAATAATCTTTCTCCAGCCCATTCGTAGTTGTTACTTCAGTCCTTTAGCGCTCTGCTGCATCTGGCAAAAGGAGCATTTAAGGGAAAGAAATCAGATGCGACATCAGCAGCCTTTTCAGAAGACTGGATAGAGTGGACTGCTGACCTGTCCAAATTTCTCTAGGAAACATCAAAGCAAATGCAGGGATCTATATACTGAGCTCGTCACCTTTTTATCTCTGTTTGCAGTTTACCCAGTGTGGAATCCCAGGCCATATCGCTATATTCACTTCTACAGCTGCACAATATTCCTAACATAAAAAAGGCAGAGCCAAGATAAACAATTATCAGCAACTGCTCCATTCTCACAATTTCCACATCCAGAAAATCCATCTTGAACACACAGTCATGATGTTTGTCACATGGAACAATTCAATACCAGGTTTCTAGTGCCATAGACTTTTCAAAGATGGAGGAACACACTATTACAGAAGCATTAAGAATGCTGCTGCTACTGTTTAGTACAAGAAGGGTTTTTTTTTCACTGAATAAGCTGAATTCTCATGATTGTAAGAACTTGTAGGATACACAGACTTCTCAAAGCACCTCTTATCCATTTGGCACTCTCTTCTATCCATGTCTGCTTTTTCCTCATCATATTCCTGATATGAGCTTTCTACTATCAGTACAGCTGTCTCCTTACCAGGAGAGAATGTTCTCCATGCTATAGCTTTTTATTAAAAAGATAGTGGTACATGGGAGGAGCTGCAGCTGGATTAAACTAAAGGCCTAACTAAAACTTAGTCTCTACAAGTATCAATATTGACTATTCTTAGTAAGCAATCTGTCCCGCCAAATAGTGCTGAATTTTTAGCCAATATGAACATTGGCTAGAGTCTAGATCATGATTGTAGATCAACATTCAAGGGCTTCCAGTTTCTAAATCCATCCATGCAAGACTGCTTTAAGGATTACAACTAAATAAATCATATGATGTGCTCTGACCACTCAAAACTACTACACAAATGTGTATTATTGTGGTTCTGTTGTCATTATTGTGAGTCCTATAAAAGCTTGAGTTATCCTCTTGATAGTGACATGTTCTCAGATTCTGGACTTGCCTTCTTCAATAGAAAGGGTACGAGGAGAAGATCCACTTTGATTCACTGGCTTCAACAAGATATTTTATACTTTTTAGCAATCAGCAAACCAGATATGACTACACTCAGCAATAGAAGAACCATTCTATTGGATGAGAACATTGATCTGTTCTGTCCAGCAGCCTGTCCTCAAAACAGCCAACTAACTGATTCAATGTCTTCTAAAAGTCTGACACAACAGCACACTTTCCTTGTGTTATCCATCACATGGCACTGAGAGGTGTATGTTGCCACTATTCCCAAAGCATAACTGGCATAATTTGAAGCCAGCAAGAGCCTTGATCTTCATGAATTAGCACTTCTCTTTTCTTAAAAGTTTTTTTTTCCCCTGGAGGGCCATCATCATCGTAGGGCATAGAATAAGGAGTGACAATTCCTTATTTACTCCTTTGAAACCTTTCAGGTGATCATGTTTCAAAAACACCTTGGGAACTATTGGTGTAGGTAAGCAGAAGGATGAACCCAGACAGGATGATACTTTCTAATTTAACTGAACTGGGAATGAGCCTGATCTAGTTCCAAGATCAGCAATGTAACAAGCGGGAGAAAAGTCTAGGGGCCTGACCAGGCAAGAAGAGATGTGGTCTTGTCAGGTCTATCACAGACAGCTGTGCTACCAAGTCTGGGCATGTTTCAAAGGCACTCAAATAGCCTGAGGCACATTTGGGGATCCAACAACGGGTCAAAGGCGCCTGCTGAGCAAATGGGCATAACGACAGAAGACAGGACCGTATCTCGACCTTCTCTACATTAGACGGAGGGGAGAGCACCTCCAGCCTTCCTTTTGCCGGAAAGGCAGAAGTACGACCGGTCAAGCAAAGAGCTTTCCTTCTCTTTCTGCCCCACTTTGGTCCTGCATGGAAACTCACCGACTTCACCCGCAACTGGAGTCCCCACGAGTCCAAAGGGACGCCCACGCAACACCGTCCCATCCTCCAGCACTAGGCTGCCCATAGCTCGCTTTTAACACGTGGAGGACGACGGCGGGATGGGATGGCTCGGAATTCCCGGCGGCGGGGAGCGGAGGTGGGTGGGAAGAGAGCGACAGAGAGACACCGGGAGACAAGAGCGGGAGGAGGAAGGGGGGGAAAGCAGAGGATGCGGCCGGCGCCGGACGCACGAGGGGGAGGTGATGTGGCCGAAAGCGGTGAAAAGCGCGTTGCCAGGAGGCGGAGCCGAGCGGGTGAAGAAGGGAGGAAATGACCTGTCGAGGGGCGGCGCAGCACGAACCGAGCCGGGCACGTTTTTCTTTCGAGCTCCGCCCTGGTGGGATTCTTCTGCCACAGATTCTCTTTAGGGTAGTACCGTACCTGCGCCTTGCCAGGCCCGGTCGGCATGTGCTGTAGAAGGAAAGCGCTTGCAAAAAAGCAAAACAAAACAAAACAATGCATTCCGTGGGCAGATTTTTTGCCAGCGGGCAGTTGCATTTGGCCCACTCAAATAGTAGTTGCGGGAGGACAAAAGCTACCGATAGAACTGAGATTTTAATTGTGAATGTTTTAACAGCGGCTAGAATTGTTTTTGCTAAAAATTGGAAAGGCGAGGAGATACCTACTGATGATGAAGTCATTAAGAAAATTATGGACTGTGCTGAAATGAGTAAACTGACATTTGAAATTAGAGAACAGGAAGATAAACAATATTATTTGATTTGGGATTTGTTTTACCAATGGCTAGATAATAAAGCATGGAGAGGAAATATGAAATTAATGTAATGATAAAATATATGAAACGTTTTCTTACGTTAAATAATGGTTATATGAGTATAATAATACAAAGGGTTATATAAAACTGTTAAATAAGAGAAATTAAATATTGGTAATTTTGGATATGGGATTGTACACAAAAGAATTTCCAGCGATCGACACATTGTCTGTAATTGTGTTTGAATGAGGGTGGTTTTATGTTTTGTTTTGTTTTAAATAAAAAAAATTCAAAAAAAAAAAGCTACGATATAAGAGAATATTTGTAGCTGGGGTTGAACTGTGGGGTCCTTGATGCTCTCTTGAGCTTGCTTGGTATCTTGCAAGACATTTCATTATCAAACTGTAAGGTAAGCACTCATGCTAACACTGGTTATCTGGTTATCTGGTATCCGCCCATTCACTCTCAGTGACTCTGGGTTGCTTACAAAGAATAAAAGCCTAATCTAAAAGAATAAAAAACAATATGCCCACCCCACTCCATGGGGGTGAAATGTTTGCAAGAAAACAACCAAGCTCAGAGAGCATCAAGGACCCCACAGTTCAATACATTAATAGGAACACATTAATTTTCCTTCCTCCTATTTTCCCCTTCAACAACGACCCTGTGAGGTTGACTGGCCCAAAGTCATCCAGCTGGTTTTTCATGCCTAAAGTGGGACTAGAACTCCAGGCCCCTGGTTTTGATATCCAGGGGGAAACCCATGCAGAGTTCAGTGTTTTACACTCAGTTGAAATTAAAATTGCATTAGAATGTGTAACACTGCTGCTTAAATAAGCTACATGATTAGAGATGGCCCAGTTTCATCAAGTACATAAGGGTTCGACTAGAGGTTACCTCGTGATGTCATAATACATATTGGATCAATTGCCTTCTGTTCAGAGGTAGATTCTGAGCCTGGCCATGTTCCCAGCCAACCAGTATCTTGAGTTGAAACATACATTCACAGAGGTAAGGCTGAATTTTGGGCCTATAAACATAAAGAGGTTCCCTGTAATCCATTCTTCTAGCTGGGAAAAAGCTTTGTGTCTTATACAAAGACAAAGGGCAGAATCCTGAAGATGCAGACTAGAAGTTGCTATGCCTTATCTGGGATAAATGATATAAAGCTAAAAGTAATTCTGATATATGTTTGAATTTACCCCCCAGAAATTAGGGCAGATCTACAGAAAATATTTTGTTTCAAGATTCAAATAATTCGTATATAAATAAATGTTTTTAGCTAGGAATTGTTAGATGTTTATTTTTTTTATGTGTATTAAAAGCCATCTGATTTTTATTTCTCTGTGCAAATGTAAATTCATAATTTAAATGCAGTGTCCCTCAACACAAATTATAGCACTCCAGCACCATCTTGTGGCCTAGCAAGAACTTTGTATTTTTGCAAATAGGATTCACATACTGTTGCTTTTGAAATTGGGAGGTGGGGGGAAGACTTAATTTTTTATAAAATTCGTTATCGTCCAAAGAATGGTAGAAGAATGGAAATCTCTATAGCCACCTGTGATTATGCCAGTGTCAGGAAGCTGTATTATAGAAAATATTTCATTTCAATTTTTTTCCAATTCTTACTTTTATTTGTATAACTCCATAGTAGTTATGGAACAATAACAACCAAGCAGTAATACCAAGGCAAGGAAACAGTGAACTGAGGATCCAAAAAATACCTACTTATCCATTGCCTAGAAAGACCCATCATTTCATAATCTCCCAATTTGTACACTGGTTCCTTTTACACTATATCAAACTGACTGTCTTAACAATTAGAATGTCAATAAAGGGAAAAGAGGGGGAAATTAGATTTCTAGCTTTTCTGTTTTTGTACTTTCCCTATCAATTACTTTACAGCATTTGTAAATATTTAGAAGCCAGACTGTAATTATATTTACCATGCTGTGATATATTGTGTGAATGGAAGCAAATCTTCTTTAAATTTAAACTCAATTATGCTGCTAATTTTGTCATTACTGCATATTCTCTGAGTTTAAATTCCCAGTTAAATATTGTCAGGATTATATCTTCTTTCTAGTAAATTTTGGTCAAAATTTATTCTTATTGCTGTGATTTTATATATTTCTCATCAAATTGTTTCTTCTTGGAGTTTTGTGAAATTATGTCTTTTAAGAAAAGTTTGATTTCAAAGTACATCCAAATGTTCCTAATAGCTGAAAAGCAGCTAACCAATTTCTGAAAATGATTAGTAAAATGAAGTATATGAACCTGGTGCACTTTAAAGGCACCATCCATGGTTTGAGCAAGATGGTCTTCCAGAGGTCTAAACCAGCAGGAATCTTCGTTTTGAAGTCTTCTCACAAGGAGAATATACTTGCTGGCTCTTCATTCCGACACAGTTGTT